>NW_024062338.1:0-600000 GCF_006381635.1 Hibiscus syriacus | reverse complement strand
ATGATGTTTGGAACGAGTTTACTGATTTTAACGCCCTAAATACACTGTTGGTCGATGATTCACCGCGAAAAATGATTCATAATCTGGTAAGTTACATTCATGCCATATTTTCATAGTTAAACAGTTGTTCATAGATTGATTGATTAACAATTTATGTTTTTTATTAGATAAACAATTACATATGTCCACATTCTTTCGACGCTGCTTCCCATTCGGACGACGATGCTCTAAGTATGACACAAATTTATTCCTGATTATGCTCATTAAGTTTCTTGTTCCTTAAAAAAAATTAGTTTATTGTCAGTAAAAGTGCACCTGATTAGTTTGATAATTGAAATTATTTATTTATATCCTCAGCAAAAGGTGGTAAAATACGCGAGTATTTGGAAATTTTGTTGAAGGCGCCTAATGTTCCAGACTTCGTTAGCGATAACCCTTTTCCATCGGATTAATTTTGTTGTAGGTACATTATTTGAACATTGTTATCTATAAATTGATTGTGTATGTATGTTTTGGTTTGATTACACAGTATGAATCAATTATGCAATTTCCATGTTCAATTTAACATGGCATTTCATTTTCATTTCATTTATAATTAGAGTTTGAATTTAAATGTAAACTTTAGTCCTAAATCGAAATTCCATCCATCCTAAAAACAACTTACTCAATGGATGCATCGGGAGAAAACATCAAATTCCATTTCTAAGGTAACAACTTACCTTTTTCAAATAACAACTTACTCAATGTATGTATGCATATGGTAGACCGTGTTGCAACTGTATATGATAGTCTGTTTACATCTGCAGCAGCTAAACAGAGAGTGAATGATGCTAAGAGATTGGTATGTATGAAAGGAAATTATGTTAATTATAATGCATAATTTGTTTGGATCATAACTTCATATTTTTTAATGCAGATGAAATTATTAGATAGTTATAATAAGAAACTCATTTGGGTAGGAGCATGTGGATCTCTAAGAAATTTCCCCTTGCAAAGATTCAAATTCGTGGAGCATAAGATGAACGAGTAATCGAATGGACATGATTGCGGCATTTATGTGATTATGTGGATGGAATCGATTGGTTCTAGAGGGGCTACTTGTGATTTTGTAAGTAGAATTAAAAATTTGTTTGCGGTTAAATTGTTAAAAGTTATAGATTGAATATTGTGGTCTACAATACTTAACGTACTGACAATTTGAATATAGGTTGTTGGAAAATGGGATCATATGCGAATATTAAACGATCTCGTAAGCCACAATCAAAATCAACTAAGAGAAGATGACAAAAGCTGCCATGCTACACAAGAATAACAAAATGAAGGGATGATGCAAATGTATGGTTAATTTGTATAAGATTTTTAATTTTGTATACGATTTATAATTTTGTATGTGAATGTAATTATGTATGAGATGGGAAAAGTTATCCAAATGTTTTTTGTACATGTTTCTTATACAGAGTAGGAGTCCTGTTTTTTGTCTGCATTATTCCAAATGTCACTAACATAATTGTCATCATGTGCGGGACTGAATGACCATTCCATATTTAGGTATGTTCAATAACTACAAAATGCAATAACTTTAAAGTAATAGGTAAATTTACAATGTATGTGGCAAAAATAGAATATAAAAATGACAAAATTAATAAACACAAAGATTTGATTCCCACATTGTGTCCAAGTTTGGGAACTTAATAGGTAAAATATACCGGTTTAATGAGAGAATAGGTAAACTTAAGTGTCGATACATTTATAACAAGTGTCGATCCCAAAAACATCGAAAACCATAATTATAATGTCATAGGTAAATTAGCAATATAACTGGTCTAAATATATCAGTTTTTGAGAAAACAGGTGTACAAAAAGTATCGACACAAATAGAACAAGTGTCGATACTTTTTGTCCAGAATGTATTTCAAAAACAAGTGCCCTAAAAAGTGTCGATACATTTGTAACAATTGTCGATCCCAAAAACATTGAAAACCATAATTATAATATAATAGGTAAATTAGCAATATAACCGGTCTAAATATACCAGTTTTTGAGAAAACAGGTGTACAAAATGTATCGACACAAATAGAACAAGTGTCGATACTTTTTGTCCAGAATGTATTTCAAAAACAAGTGCCCTAAAAAGTGTCGATACATTTGTAACAAATGTCGATCCCAAAAATATCAAAAACCATAATTATAATGTAATAGGTAAATTATTCATGTAAACGGTATAAATATATCTGTTTTTGAGAAAACATGTGTACAAAATGTATCGACACAAATAGAACAAGTGTCGATACTTTTTGTCCATAATGTATTTAAAAAACAAGTGCCCTAAAAAGTATCGATACATTTGTAACAAGTGTCGATCCCAAAAATATCGAAAACAATTATTATAATGTAATAGGTAAATTAGCAATATAACCGGTCAAAATATATTGGTTTTTGAGAAAACAGGTGTACAAAAAGTATCGACACAAATAGAACAAGTGTCGATACTTTTTGTCCAGAATGTATTTAAAAAACAAGTGCCCTAAAAAGTGTCGATACATTTGTAACAAGTGTTGATCCCAAAAATATCAAAAACCATAATTATAATGTAATAGGTAAATTATTCATGTAAATGGTATAAATATACCGGTTTTTGAGAAAACATGTGTACAAAAAGTATCGACACAAATAGAACAATTGTCGATACTTTTTGTCCAGAATGTATTTCAAAAACAAGTGCCCTAAAAAGTGTCGATACATTTGTAACAAGTGTCGATCCCAAAAACATCGAAAACCATAATTATAATGTAATAAGTAAATTAGTAATATAACCGGTCTAAATATACCGATTTAAATTGAAAACAGGTTACCATAATGTATCGACACATTATTAACTTGTGTCGATACCTTTTTAAATTACTCTTTTTTTCATTTATTATAAATATGATACAAACTCCAATATAAATACCCTAGAACCTAAAGGCAGAAAAGAACTCATCGACTCCGACGAATATCAGCGTTCATAAGTGTTACGATCAAATATTCAGGTAGATATTTTGATATTTTGCCGTAAATTAGGGTTTGTTTGATTTGCAGATTGGTTTTTTTTCCTTAATGTGTTTTTGTTCCAATGTAACAGCATCCACACCCAAAATGGCTCCAAAACGTCAGCGTCAGAAGCGGGGTCTTTCTCAAATCTCTTCTCAACCCACCTCTTCCCAACCCAGCTCTTCTCAACCACAACCTCCTTCTCAAACAATCGTCCCTTCTGAGGAAATCAGGTCGTTCGAAACTGACAACTTTAGATCTGATGCGGAGAAAGAAAGATGGCAAAAGAGTTTTAAAGTAAGGAAGATTCGTCCCGAATGTCTCATTGACTTGGGTTTCTTGTTCGATGATAAATATGCTTTTTGTTTTAAATCCATGTTTATATCTTGGGGTTGGCTTGAATTCCTTGGTGTAGAATCAAAATATTACCCCAACCTAGTTAGAGTCTTCTACAATAATGCTTCCTTCGAGTATGAGCCTAATAAGAGTAATATAATAGGAATTAATACCCATGTCATGGGGATTGATATATATATATATATCTCTGGAAACTATTGCAAAGGGTTTAGGTGTAGCGAATAAAGGGGATTCAGATGAAAATGATGTAGATTGGTCTACAATTAAACGGGTTGCTAGAAATAGCCCAATTCACCTAGATCTAGAGTACAGAGTGTTTCACAAAATGCTGACTTGGTTTATTCGGCCTAGTGGGGGAAAACATTCAATGCTTTAAGACAGCGATTATTGGTGGATAGCAAAGTATAAATCCAAAGCCAAAACGGCTCCAAACATTGCTAAACTGATTTTTAATACAATTGTATATATAGTCACAAAGGGAACATCAATTTCAACTTCACTACCATATGGATGTGTCATCACCCATCTGTTGAAAAAGAAAGAAGTTGATTTTTCGTTTGACTCCCCTGTTCGATTAACCCGAAGATTGACATGTTATTTGTTAAAAAAGCGGGATATGATTTTGTTGAAAAAGTCAGTTAGAAGCGTGTCAAGGATGTCGGATTAGATCTAGAGAGGGAGGACAATGAAGATGACCAACCAATGGGAGACGCAATGATGGAAGAAGCTGAAAAAGCTCCAGAAGCTCAAGTTGGACAGGATGTCACAATTACAACAGTGATGAAATACATGGTCAATTTTTGGGAGCATATTGATTCCCTTGTGAGCGGAATGTGAGCCGATATTTTATTATTGCGCGATGAAGTCTCCATTTTGCGTGACGAATTACGGCAACGACATCAAACGAGTTAGGTAATTAATTATTTATGTTTATAAACATTTACACGTTCTGAAATGTATTTTATTTTCTTTTAACATATGTGTACAACCAAGCGGTCAATGAAGATGATGATGATCCAAACAAGTATATCGTGTCTGCAACGCCTCTTGCAAGAAAACTAGTAATTTTTTATGTCAATGGTGTCATTGCCTACATCCCAAGACATCCAGAAGGTTTCAATTATGTTAATTTGTATCCATTATTTTAATATATAAGCTTACAACTTTAATCTCATTTTCTTCATGTTGCAGATGTTATCCTCAGAAATGGATTATATGAATTTATGCAATTTTGTTTACAGAATTTTGTTGTTGCCATTTGGTCATCCAAGATGAGGTTAGAACTATTGAGCAATTCAAATTACTATAGCCAAAATTGTTAATATACAATTAAATGTTAACATTCAAACTTTATTACAATCTCAGGCATAACATGGACCGTGTACTTGATAAACTACATTTGTTCTCTGACCACTTTCTATTCGTTTGGGTAAGATTATTGTCATTATGCTTTGCTAACTTTAATTTCTCTAAGATTCTTACATATTTATGTTCGATTGTTTGTAAGCAGGATCAAAGTAAGTGCAAAACAGAAGATAAGTTTACCAATTGTAAAGATCTCAATGATGTTTGGAACGAGTTTACTGATTTTAACGCCCTAAATACACTGTTGGTCGATGATTCACCGCGAAAAATGATTCATAATCCGGTAAGTTACATTCATGCCATATTTTCATAGTTAAACAGTTGTTCATAGATTGATTGATTAACAATTTATGTTTTTTATTAGATAAACAATTACATATGTCCACATTCTTTCGACGCTGCTTCCCATTCGGACGACGATGCTCTAAGTATGACACAAATTTATTCTTGATTATGCTCATTTAGTTTTTTGTTCCTTATAAAAAAAATTAGTTTCTTGTTAGTAAAATTGCACCTGATTAGTTTGATAATTGAAATTATTTATTTATGTCCTCAGCAAAAGGTGGTAAAATACGCGAGTATTTGGAAATTTTGTTGAAGGCGCCTAATGTTCCGGACTTCGTTAGCGATAACCCTTTTCCATCGGATTAATATCATTGTAGGTACATTATTTGAACATTGTTATCTATAAATTGATTGTGTATGTATGTTTTGGTTTGATTACACAGTATGAATCAATTATACAATTTCCATGTTCAATTTAACATGGCATTTCATTTTCATTTCATTTATAATTAGAGTTTGAATTTAAATGTAAATTTTAGTCCTAAATCGAAATTCCATCCATCCTAAAAACAACTTACTCAATGGATGCATCGGGAGAAAACATCAAATTCCATTTATAAGGTAACAACTTACCTTTTTTAAATATCAACATTAGTGATAATGTGCATCATAATGAATTTGTCCATAATGTATTTCTAAGGTAACACTTTCCTTTTTTAAATATACGGGTTTTTGAGAAAACAGGTGTACAAAATGTATCGACACAAATAAAACAAGTGTCGATCCCGAAAACATCAAAAAACATAATTATAATGTAATAGGTAAATTATTCATGTAAAATGTCTAAATATACCGGTTTTTGAGAAAACATGTGTACAAAAAGTTTCGACACAAATAGAACAATTGTCGATACTTTTTTGTGTCGATACTTTTTGTCCAGAATGTATTTCAAAAGCAAGTGCCCTAAAAAGTGTCGATACATTTATAACAAGTGTCGCTCACAAAAACATCGAAAACCATAATTATAATGTAATAGGTAAATTATTCATGTAAAAGGTCTAAATATACCGGTTTTTGAGAAAACAGGTGTAAAAAAAGTGTCGACACAAATAGAACAAGTGTCGATACTTTTTCTCCAGAATGTATTTCAAAAACAAGTGCCCTAAAAAGTGTCGATACATTTATAACAAGTGTCGATCACAAAAACATCGAAAACCATAATTATAATGTAATAGGTAAATTATCCATGTAAAAGGTCTAAATATACCGGTTTTTGAGAAAACAGGTGTAAAAAAGTATCGACACAAATAAAACAAGTGTCGATACTTTTTTTCCAGAATGTATTTCAAAAACAAGTGACCTAAAAAGTGTCGATACATTTATAACAAGTGTCGATCACAAAAACATCGAAAACCATAATTATAATGTAATAGGTAAATTATTAATGTAAACGGTCTAAATATACCGGTTTTTGAGAAAACACGTGTACAAAAAGTATCGACACAAATAGAACACGTGTCGATACTTTTTGTCCAGAATGTATTTCAAAAACAAGTGCCCTAAAAAGTGTCGATACATTTGTAACAAGTGTCGATCCCAAAAACATCATAAACCATAATTATAATGTAATAGGTAAATTATTCATGTAAACGGTCTAAATATATCGATTTTTGAGAAAACATGTGTACAAAAAGTATCGACACAAATAGAACAAGTGTCGATACTTTTTGTTCAGAATGTATTTCAAAAACAAGTGCCCTAAAAAGTGTCGATACATTTGTAACAAGTGTCGATCCCAAAAACATCGAAAACCATAATTATAATGTAATAGGTAAATTAACAATATAAACGGTCTAAATGTACCGGTTTTTAAGAAAACAGGTGTACAAACAGTATCGACACAAATGGAACAAGTGTCGATACTTTTTGTCCAGAATGTATTTCAAAACCAAGTGCACAACAAAGTTTCGATACATTTATAACAATTGTCGATCCCAAAAACATCGAAAACTATAATTATAATGTAATAAGTAAATTAACAATATAACCGGTCTAAATGTACCGGTTTTTGAGAAAACAGGTGTACAAACAGTATCAACACAAATGGAACAAGTGTCGATACTTTTTGTCCAGAATGTATTTCAAAACCAAGTGCACAACAAAGTTTCGATACATTTATAACAATTGTCGATCCCAAAAATATCGAAAAACATAATAATTATAACCAAATGTCTCTAACATCATGTGCTAGAGGTTCATAATCATTCCATTCCGTCTTCAAAAAAATCAGTTGAAGTAGACTGCGTGCTTGTATTCAAACCCAGCTTTACTTGAGGACATGTTAGTTTGTTATGTCCCTCACCGTTGCAGAACCCACATCGCCTAATCTTCTTCTTGACCTTGTTCTTTGTTACTTCTTTTTGCTTGCGTTGTTTCTGTTGAGGGTCGCGAACGTTGTTTAATACACTGCTTCGATTGACTGAATCATTCAAACCAAACGAGTTCTCAAATTCTTCTGTTAGTCTTTTCATCTCATCTCTTGCGGTTTTGAAAGACGCGTCTGTCTTTGATGCAGCGTAGCATAGCAAACTTGCTGTTGCACATAGAGAAGCAAACCTTGCCATTTGCATTATTTCTTGAGGCACATTCAAATCAACAAAACTAGGTGCAGAAGCTTTCGCATCCTTAGTCCACCTACTTTGAATCAAAGACCCGGGCAAATATGTGTAATCCAAGTGCTTCAAAACGTGAAGTTGATGGCGAGATGGATGTCCAACAGTCTCGAATTTTTTGCATGAGCAATTTAGAGTTTTCGTACGAGAATCAAAACTAATTTCAAATGTCCTATTTTTTTCTTTGTACTTTTTCAAATAAAAATATTGACATTCATCTGATAAGGACTGAATCTCTTCCTGAACCCGGTACAATGTCTCCCGTTGAAGTTCTTCTTGGAACGCATGAAAAGATTTGCGCGTAAAAATCTCAGAAGCATGACTTTCAAATTCAACCAGTTTTGTGATATGGAAGGGCTTCGTTTGGGAACTTAAGTAATCCGCTTTCAACTCGTTCAGACGCATTCTACTAATTCTATCTTCAATTGCACGAACAACATCTAAATAAGTCTTCTTGTGTTTCAGTACAATTGCGAGTGAAGCATTCATAGACTCGCACCTTTGTGTTGAGCGAATATTAGCAAAGAAATGACTGGTTAGATATGCTTGTGCCCATAAGTGCCAAGTATTTCCCTTCTCAATCACCCATGGATGCTTTTCGACGTTGAATTCTGAAACAACTAAACACCATTGAATGTCAAATTCATCGGTTTTCCACCAGGAAGCCATGCATTTTGAGAATGCTGCTGTAAATTTTGGGTCACCAATGTTAGCTTGTGCATTGCGAGAAAGATGCCAAGAACATAATTTGTGCTTAGCATTAGGGATAACATATTTGATAGCCCTCTGCATTACCCTATCCCCATTGGTGACAACTGAAATAGGCGATTTGTTCATCATGGCTTATAAAAACTTATGTAGCACCCACTCAAAATATTGGGACGTCTCGTCAGCGATTATGACAGTAGCAAACACAATTGTGTTATGATGATGATTGACACCGACAATAGGCATAATTGGTCGACCATACAAATTATCTTTGTACGTTGTGTCGAACGCAATTACATCACCGAAGTATATGTAATCTGATCTCGATGTAGAATCCGACATAATAAGATTATACAACGCCCCTGATTCGTCTACCGAGTATGTCACAAAAAAACTCGGGATCATCATGTTTCTTATAATCAAAGTAAGCAATAAGCGCATTTACATCCCCATCGACGATTTCCTTTGCTTTACCTCTTTGAAGTGCATTGTAGAGGTATTTATGTGTAAATCCAACATTATGATAGCCCCCTCTGCCTGCTGCGTTAAATAGTTCATTACTTGTGACGTGCCAACACCGACCTCTTTCAATGTTGTTGCCTCATCGATATCAGCCTTACTTACAGCTCTATTAGAACGCATAAATGGTGTCATAGCAGGTGTGCACAATGCATGATTATGTTTCTGATAAGACTTACTTATAACCCACTAATCGTTTGTATTTGCTGTTGTAACTATGACTCTAACCTTGCATCCTGTTCTTGTGACTGGCGTATGAGCACGTTGACGATCAATAATATTGACTTTTGATACTCGAAACCCTTCTTTGGAACAACAAAATTCTTGTGTCTTCACATTCCCTTCCACGTCAAGCCGTGTTGTTCCCTTACGTGCACTAAACCCATGTTCCCGTGCGAATCCCTTGTAAAAGTACCAAGCTTGATCACGTGAAGAGAAGAGCTTACCAACCAATATGTCAGATTCATCAACATTATGTACTTCATGGCATTCATCGGTTGGCTTAACATTGTCTGCATCAGTATGATCCATGACAAAAATTTTGTTGTGTAATTTCAGTGGTCCCAATAGGAGTTGATGGAGATGTAAGTAAAGGTTCATTGAACAACATGTTTTCAGTGGTGCTTTCAATAGGATGTGGTATTGGTAGTGGTAGTTGGAGGGTGGGTACAACATTAAATTTGTAGGACATATTCAGGTATGTACAATAATTACAACATTCAATAACTTTAAAGTAATAGGTAAATTTACAATGTAGGTGGTAAAAATATACTTTTTTAATGACAAAATTAGTAAACACAAAGATTTGTTTTGATACATATGTAAGAATATGTGTCGATACATTTTCAAAAAGTATCGACCCCAAAAACATCGAAACAAATATTTATAATGTAATATTTAAATTAACAATGTAACCAGTATACATATACCGGTTAATTATAAAACATGTCAACATAAAGTACCGACACTTTTTAATTTTGTGTCGATACTTTTTTCCAAAAGAAAGCACAAACAGATTCAAGCATAAAGTGTCGATACATTTAAAATTCTATCGATCACAAAAACATCGAAACCGATAATTATAATGTAATAGGTCAATTTACAATGTAACCGGTTTAAATTTACCGGATATGTTGATAGTTTCGATACTTTATAAAAATGTATTGATCCATAACAATAAAACATGTCAAAAAATGACAAAACCGGTCTATAAATGACAAAACAGGTAAAGCGCTACCGGATATGTTGATAGTGTCGATACTTTATTATAGGTATCGACACTTTTGGAATTTAAAAGAGAATAAGTTATAGCGCTAATAAAGTGTCGATACTTTATAAAAATGTATCGATCCATAACAATATAACAGGTAAAAATATGACAAAACCGGTCTCGAAATGACAAAACCGGTAAAAAGGTACCGGATATGTTGATAGTGTCGATACTTTACTATAAGTATCGACACTTTTGGAATTTAAAAGAAAAGAAGTTATAGCGCCAATAAAGTGTCGATACTTTATAAAAATGTATCGATCCATAACAATATAACAGGTAAAAATATGACAAAATCGATCTCGAAATGACAAAACCGATAGTAAAAAAGTGTGCTTGTGTGATCATTTTTATTTCAGAATTTTCATTTTTTAATACAAAAAGTTGGATATTTTAAGCAAAACCATGTAAGAAAATAACAAAAACTTTGCAGTAACAAAAGAATAACATTGGGAAACCCACCATGTTATCAGTTTCTCAAAAAACAAAAGCACAGAAACAAACATCTCTTAACGCAAACTTATGATATACTCTTATTATCTCCATAGGATAAAGTTAGGCCATTTTTAGTTTCTTAAAGAATAAACTTATGATTGAAGAACTCAAACTGGTGCAAGCATAAGTGTCGATACATTTAAAATTGTATCATTTCCAAAAACATCAAAACCAATAATTATAATGTAATAGGTAAATTTGTAATGTTACCGGTTTAAATATACCTGTTTAGTTAGAAAATAGGTCAATATAAGCGTTACCTATTATATTATATAAGCGCTACCTAATATATTATTGTATTTGATAATATTTCCGATTAAATGATATAACATAACCGGTCTAAATTTTAACCGGTCACTTGTTTAACAGGTCACGCCGTTTTTTAGGCGCCGCACAGCAGAATCACCCGAATTACTCCGATGGCTTGAATATAACGCTCTTGGATTCATCAATTATTCTAAACTAAATTTAAAATATCATATTTAGTGATATCATAATTTAGATCAAGTCATAGTAGGAATTAATATCATAGTAAAACATCAACCAATATATACTCTTAAGTTTTGAGTGTACTGGCACAAATACATTGGTATTCCTATTTGGAACAGAAGTTGTGACAAAGGCTTGCTTGAAGAAACATTAAGACTGTAATGGTTGCTCGCTGCTTCATTGTTTGTATACTTAGAGTTGGATATATTAATTTTAATCTCAATTATCGGATCTGGTTAATTACTTTTTAAAATAATTTTAGTCTGAAATGATTAAAACTTGAGATAAAGATTTAAAACCCTTTATTCAAATTCACCTGAATTTAACATCAATTAGTTAACCGGTCTACTAAGAATCCACCTTCACATAAGCTGTTTCACATAAACGCTCACGTGCGGTGACTTAGTATACGGCTAAAATAAGACGCTGTCAGTTTTATTATTATTTTAAATAACAAAATCAGTAAAAAATGATCGAAAACATCATTATTTTGACCAGTTCTAATAACCTATATAAGTAAACTCGATAAAAAAAATCCAATCAAAAATGATGTTTTTGGTAGCGCTTTACCGAAAACATCATTTTTTTGACCAGATTTTTTTACCACGTTTTCCTATATAGATAATTAAAACCGGTCAAAATAATGATATTTTCGGTCATTTTTACCGATTTTATTATTTAAAATAATAATAAAATCGGTAACGTCTTATTTTAACCGTATATTAAGACGCTGCACCGCATAACTCCCCGTTAAACCCACCTGCTTCATTGCAGCAGTTTAAACATCCTGAACATGAAATTTATCCTTTTTTTCCCCTCTTCTATTTCTGCATTTTCTTAATTTCCCATATTTCTAACGCGTGATTTTCACCTTCAACGTTTATAAACCACTTATATTAGACTTCATTCCGTGGCGCAATGGTAGCGCGTCTGACTCCAGATCAGAAGGTTGGATGTTCGATTCACGTGGGTCAAATCCCATGCTCCTTAACAGTTTTTAGTGTGTTTTCATCAAAGGAAACTTTTACTGCTTCTTGCTCATTTTCGACCCGGCCTTATCTACAAATGGAGATTGGTTTCAAAGTTGGCCTAAAAAGTCGAAAGTCAAAATGAAAATACTACCTTATCATCCATATTACAACGTGTAATATACATGTAAGTTTTTACCCTTAATTATATGTTTAATTATCGGACTACATTGAGAAAAATCCCCCCAAAAATATACGATAATTATAAAGTAATATTTATTTAGAATTTTTTTTAGTTATTAACAATACACATATTTTGTAGATACAATTGTTCGAATCTAAATTTTCTAAGAAAAATATCATTGTTTTTTACACAATTCAATAGATTCTTTATTAAATGGTGATAATGGAAAGCAAAAGCAGTGAGTGCGGAAGCATATTTCGATTGCTGTGAAAAATTGTTGTATGCTTTTGTCCCTTTTTATTTGTTGGATTTAGGGTATATCATACTTTACCAAAAGTCAAAAGCATGCATATCAGGGGAAATGTCCTTTGCTTTGAGGCAAACATGCATAGAAGACTCCAAGGGATATAGAACCATCACCCTGTTAAAAGCTGCTACATGTTGGACAACCAAACCCACAAACCATACTCCATTTTGAGACCAAATCAGCACACATCTCTGAAGAAATTGCAGTGCAATCTGTATCTTTTACCATTGTTAATAATCAAACGAAAAAGGTAAGGCATGCCTTATGCCTCTTTGCTTTTCTTTTTTTTTTCCTTTCTGCGTTTGCATTACATCAATATATAATACCCTTTCTCCCAATTTACATAAATATATACACCCATGATGAGTTACATGTAATTCATATTAAGTTCTAAGCTTTTAAAAGATGATTTTTTGAGTGGATATTTCACCCCCAATAGGATGATTTCGACATAAGATGCTAAGCTATAAGTTCAATAATTCCATAGGCACATGCATCACAACTCTTTCTTTCTTTTCTGGACTCAGTACTGAGTCATTGAAAACGTTACCCACAAATCTTTTCAGCTTTATTTGTTTTGGGGTTTTCGGTTTTGGTCCCATTTGGGATTTAAATAAAACATGATTGGATTAGGTAGGGACTTGGGTTGCCTCAAGCTCTAGTTTACACATGCTTCTTGGTACATTCCAACTTCCCATCTTTATTAAAGTTTGCTTTTATTGTCTTAATCAATGCAGAAATGGAAAACTACCCTTCAACTTATGAATTATCCCAATTATAATTAAAATATCTTTTATAGAATGAAATATTCAAATTATAAAATACGACTCCAAAATTATTTGCAAAATATCTTAAACGTTTTAATCTTTAGAATAATGAAATTATCGATAAAAACTTAATAATTTATATGTCCTTAAAGTGTGGCCTTCATTTTAAATTGGTCCTTCAATTTTTAAATATTTTAATTTCATCCCTAAACTATGAATATCATTCTAAATTAGTCTTTACACTTTTTGAACATTTGAATTTCATTCCCAAACTATGACCTTCATTCTAAATTAGTCCCCAAACATTTTTAACATTCCAATTTTATCCCAAACTATACGTATATACTAATCACATCCTTTGTTAATAAAATTTTTAGGTCATGTTATATTATTATTATATTTTTTGGGGGAAAACAAAATTTAGGCTAAACTATGGTTGAAACTAATTAAATATTTGGATGAATTTGGGGATGAAATTGGAAGATTCAAAAGTGTGGGGACCATATTAGAAAGAATGTCATAGTTTAGGGATGAAATTAGAATGTTCTAAAGTTTAAAGACTAATTGAAAACAAGAGTCATAATTTGGAGATGAAATTAAAATATTAAAAAGTTTAAGAACTAATTTTAAATGAAGATTATAGTTCCGAGAGATATGATGTAATTAATTCTATATATTCCCACATTTGTAGTTCGATAATCTTTATAAGGTAAATAGCCAAATTTATAAAAGATAACATTTTTTAATAGTCTAGGGTGATTATAAGGTAGTATTTGTTTAAAAAAATTTTAATCAATTGACAATGTAAACACACCTTACAAACGCAGCTACTCAAACTCGAGACCTATAAGAAGAACAACATCTCTTTTACCATAAACACCAACTCAAAAGATCATCTCTTTTAAATATTTGTATAAATATCAAACATTGATTTTGCTTAAAAGAATGATGAGAATGATCCAACCTTTCCTTTCTTTATTTTGAATTTGAATATCTGCATGCATGGTCCATTATCCTTTACCAGATCTCATGGTAGTATAATCATTTATCAAGAATTTGATATTCAAAATTTAATATTTGTAAAACATTTTTATTCAACTTCAATAATAATATAAAAAAAAAAGTAGATGTAAGCATGGCAAAGAAGAAGCCTTTTTATGGTGGAAGAAAGAGATGTTGGTGACATACAGCTTAGATGTAGGAGTCGGCCACCATGCATCGATCAAAAGTGAAGCCCATGTCACGTCCGTACAATCAAAACTTGTTGGAAGGTTAATTAATTCACAACTAAAAAAAGGAATAAAATGTAGGGAAAAAGAGAGAAATTATTGAAGGAGACGAGGAAAACGATTTGGGGATAGATAAAGCGCGCTATTTGATTACGTCATTTTGAGTCATATACAAATAATTTTTTTTTTTGGATAAGTTACAAATAATATTATAGTCCTATAAATTACATTAATAATTTAGAATGAGTCTGCGACGTTCGACGAGCACGTTGAGTATCATTAACAATGAACATCATTAATTTAATTTATAAAAATTTAAAATTCTAAAAGACTCAATGTATAATTATAAATTAGTTAAAAATCTAAAAAGTAAATTATTTAAAATAAAATATTAATTACATTATTTTCCATAATTATTTTGGCTTAAATGCATCATTACACCTTAAAGTATGTCATTTGTATCGAGTTGTCCATTAAAGTATTTTTCGGAAAGTTCTATCTTTTGAAGTTTAAAGTATTATCTTGTTTGTCTCAAACTATTAACTACGTTAGAAGTAACAAGGGTAAATTACATATTTAGCCACTCAACTATTTTCACGATTCCGGTTTGGTCACCCAACTATTTTTTAATTTTTATTTTATTTTGGTCATGTAAATCGATTCGATTTTTTTTAAACTTACTAACTTTTGTTATCCTGGTCCTTATTTTTTTTTTGTTTACAATAATATCTAAACTTGATTTCTTTTATCATTTTGATAATATGTCACATGATCAATCTTAAAATTTTTTATCATTTAAATAACTAAATATAAGAAAAGTTACAAAGTTTAGAGAATATTTTGACAAAAAAGTTTCATAATTCAAGTTGAGAAAAGGTACTAAAGTGTAAAAAAAATGTTGTGTTATCCCTAATTTATATTACACATGTTTGGATACTGAAACTCCCATTAGAGTTGTTTAATATCATATACAAAAACTAAAAATTTATTTTATGTTTAGAATAATTCAAATTTTAATGTCTTAAAATGTATATATATATATATATATATAATAAAACTCGATTTTCATATTATTTATTAATTTCGAATAGAATGTAGGTTGAACATTTCTTACAAATCATAAGATCAAAATACTGAATTTATTTCAGTGAATAACTGCTTAATATGTTTAAGCGTTCACACTAATATTTTTTTTCCGATGAACCCTAATTAATTAAACTATTTTAACAAGTTTAATTTGCAAAAATTTTATTATTAAAATTACAAGTGAAAGAACTAATTACCAATTGGTCTGCTGAGACGTTAGATCTTTTAAATAATATTAGAGGGTTCCAATTCTTTTGTTGTGAATGAAAAAGTTAGATTAAAAATATATAATCTATAATAAATCATTATAATAATTGATATGTATATGTTTATCAATAAATAAATACTGATGATTCGATACATGAACGGAAGCTTACACAATGTAAACCAATAATTATTATAAACTTGAAAAAGTTGGTGAGTTTACTTAAAAATATTGACCGGTGCAAGGAGCCGTGAAAAATGTTTTTTTTCAAATAATAATAAATAAAATGTAAAGATAAATAATTTAATGAATTAAAGTATCAACATCAAAGTATAGACACCAAGAATAAAAGGGCTTATTATTTTTTCTTCATTAAAAAGGGTTCAATGTGTCTCTTGCTTGTATTCTTTTCATGGGACAAATATTTTTTCTTTAATTTAATTTTGATCGTACCGTCTTTATCTAAAATGTTAATTAATATTTGAAAATTTTTGAATAAAATATTAAGCCTAAAAATGACTTTGAAGAGAAAAAATATTAGCTCGGTTGGGTTTAAATATTCAGGGGTCGAGTATGACTTAACTTGTTATTCGATTTATAATATTTATATATTATGTAATTTTTATCTCATATATATATATATAATTATAATGTAAAAATTATTAGCTTGGTTGGGTTTAAATATTTAGGGGACAACTATTTTGTGTCAATTAAAAAATGTGATATAAATGAATTCTTATTTATTAAAATTTTTAAAATAAATCAAATCGATTTAGGTGACCAAAACGAAACAAAAACTTAAGTTCAATGATGATTTTGAGAAAAAAATAGTTGAGTGACCAAAACATAACTGTGAAAATAGTTAAGTGGCTAAATATGTAATTTACCCTTGATATTTTTAAGGGAGTTAACTGTTTGAGGCAAACGAGGTAACAATTTAAACTTTAGGGGGCAAAATGTCCCATAAAATACTTTACGAGGCAACTTGGTACAAATGACATACTTTAGGGGGCAATGATGCATTTAAGGAAAAAAGATTATGGAAAATAATGTAATTAATATTTTATTTTAAATAATTTATCTTTAGATGTTTAACTAATTTATAATTATACATTGAGTCCTTTAGAATTTTAAATTTTTAGAAATTAAATTAATGGTGCTCATCACTAGTGGTGCTCAACGGTGCTCGTTGAGCGTTGTAGAATTTTCTAATATGTTGAAAACATTTTGATGTTTCAATATAAAAAATTAAATATAAATGAATTTTAAGATTTTACAATTATTTTTAAAGTATATTCGATTAAATTATTCGAATTTCAAAATATTACTCCAAGTTTTCAAAGATCAATTTCAATCCTTACTAAAGTGTAAAATTGTGTTTTAAACTTAAAATATTTTTGAAACAATTTTTACAAAGTATTTCGAACCAAAACCGAGTCAAAAATCAATTTTATATAGGGATGTACCAATGCACTATTTGATGTATCGATGCACACCCTATTTCGAATGTATTTTGTGTACCGATGCACATACCATGCATCGATGCACATACCATGCATCGATGCACTCCTGGCTCTTTTGAAACATCGAATGTAATTAGCGTACTGATGCACCCCAAGTGTACCGATGCACTAAATCTTATAACAGTCAAAATATTTGAATTTTACACACAATGTACCGATGCACCTTGATAGTGCACCGATGCACACACGATCCCAGCCAGATTTTTAAATGATAATTACACAATAACGACTCTATTGACTTTACCAGTGATCCCCAACGTTCAGAATCAATTGAAGGTGTATTTAAACAAGCTTAGGAGCCATTGATCAACGACAAGAAACAAGAATTGAGAGAGAATAAAAGAGAAATCATCAAACCTCAAGTTTGAGCATTTTCAAGCCTATTTCATTCAATATTCATTTTTGCTTTCAAGAACACTTATTGTGCTCAATTGTATTATTCTTGAGTGTTCTTTCTTTGTTCTAGAATTGTGCAAACATCTTGCCTTGTGAGGTTTTTCTATAAGTTTGTGAAATTTGTATTGTTCTCTTTGGGAGAGAATGTTCTAAAAAATTTGGGGTATAATTCTTGAGGGATTTGTAAGGTTACTCTTTGTCCTCAAAAGAAAGACAAATTAGTGAATTTGTGGAAAATCTATAGTGTGGATAGCTAAGGTAGTGGACGTAGACTTTGGTTGAGAAAGTCGAACCACTCTAAATCGCTGTGCAATTATTTTCTATTTTCTGCAAAAGCTTCCATCAAATTTTTAATTGCCAATTCACCCTCTCTTGGCTATTTTGTCGATCGATTAACTCAATAATTGGTATCAAAGCCTCACTCATTTGAAGGTTTAATCGCCTCTTGAGTCGATTCGGGAAGAGTTATATCGATATACAAGTCATCAATGGCCTCCACGTCAAACTTCGACTTTGCTCTTAATCTAATGCCCATCAACAAGCCTTCTTTCTTCAATGGAGCTAATTATGCTTATTGGAAGAATATAATGAGGTATTTCATTCAAGCAAGTGACATGAGAGTATGAAATATCATAAAAGACGAATACATCATTCCTTCCACTTATTCAAGATTCTGGAGTGAATGAGAGACAAGAATATTTCAGCTCAACTCAAAAGCTATCGATATTAATTTTTGTGCTATTGGACCAGATGAATATGGGAGAGTTTCATCTTGTACAATCGCCAAGGAGATATGGGAAAACTACAAGTCACTCATGAAGGCACGGACGAGGTAAAAGAATCTAAAATTAGTCTTCTGACTCATAGCTATGAAAATTTCAGGATGAAAGACAGATTTTCCATGATTGTCAATGGTATCAAATCATATGGATAGATCATTCCAAACGAGAAGCTTGTGAGGAAGCCCTCTTTCTAAATCTTGGTAATCAAAGAAGACGGTGATCATCGAGGCTAAAAGCTTAAAGTCTTTAACTCTTGACGAGTTAATTGGTTCTCTCCTCACGTATGAAATGATGCTTCAAGATGAGGTAGACCTCGAGAAGATTAACGAGACAAAGAAGGAGACGGAGAAAAAGAAGAACGTAGGAGTTGCTCTCAAATCCATAAGAGATGATAGTGATTCGGATGAAGATGAAGATGACGAGGAAATGACATTATTTTCCAAACGGTTCAGAAAATTGATGAGGCCCAACCAAGGAAGAAAATTCAAACGAAATGAAGGCTTCAAAACTGAATCAAAGGAGAAAACCCGTATAATTTGCTACGAATGCAAAAAGTCGGGGCATGTCAAATATGATTGCCCATAATTGAAGAAAAAAGGGTCAATCAAAGAAGAAGCACAAGGCTCACGTGGCTACATGGAGCGATGATGAACAATTCGATGAAGAGGAACAAGAAGTAGCAAACTTGTTCTTGATGGCCATCGGGGAAAGCTCTCAGGTAACCTCTAGCTCATTTCGAAATTATTCTTTTGATGAGCTATTAGAGGAATATACTGGGTTGGCCTCGGATTATGAGAAATTATTTTTAAATAAAAAAATGATACTTCAAAATTGAAAAATGAAAATAATCTCATATCCAAGCCCAACAACGATCTTGAAAGTAATATCAAAGAATTACAAATCAAATTAGATGAATTTGAAAAGAAAAATATTGAATTGCATAACTTACTTTCAAGAGTCAACGACGATCATCAAAAGAAAATTAATGATCTTAAAGCTTCTTTTGATAAAGTTGGAACAAAACGTTTTGAAAATGGAGAAAGTTCAAAATTCAACTTTTTTTAGAAAAAAGTTTTAAAAACTACAATCATAGAGGTCCCCAAAGAACCTCTAATGGTAAAATCGTTAGGAGAATATGGGTTCTTAAAGAACTCATTACTACTAAAGATAAGGATATCATATACAAATGGATACCTAAGGGGACTAGAATTTTAGAAACTAATGAATATGGACCCAAAAGAAATTGGGTACCAAAAATAAAAAATTAATCTATGTTTGTAGGAAAATGAGCATTGCTAAAAGGCGCAAAATACAAGCTCAAACTCATGGTACCTTGATAGTGGATGCTCAAGACATATGACCGGAGACAAGAGCCGGTTCATCGAGCTTAACGACAAAAATAAAGGAGATGTGACTTTTGGTGATAATTCAAAAGGTCACATTGAAGGTATAGGTACAATAGGAAATACCTTTTCCATACAAATTAAAAATGTTTTATATGTGAATGGATTAAAGCATAATCTATTGAGTATTAGTCAATTATGCGATAAGGGATACAATGTCATGTTTGAAACTAATGGTTGTAAAGTCATTGACATTGCATCTAATCGGATTTTGCTTGTTGGTCATAGAATAGAAAACATTTATATGGTGTATTTAGATACATTAAATATGACTAACTTGTGCCTAGTTGCTAAGGATGAACATGATAGTTGGTTATGGCATAAGAGACTATGACACACTAGCATGAGTGTTTTAAAAAGACTAATTCAAAGAGATTTAGTAAGAGGATTGACAATGCTAAAATTTGATAATGATAAAATCTGTGATGCATGTGCTAAAGGAAAACATAGAAGAGCTTCCTTTAAGTCCATTAATGATGTATCAACTAGTAGAGTATTACAATTGATCCATATATATATCTTTTTGGGCCAATTAGAACTGTTAACTTGGGTAGAAAACAATATTGTTTTGTATTGGTAGATGACTATTCTAGATATACTTGAGTTATATTCTTAAGTACTAAAGATGAAGCATTAGAAAAACTCATCACGTTTTCAAAAGTAATCCAAAATGAAAAAGGTTACTCCATAACTAGTGTTAGGATTGATCATTGTACTGAATTTGAAAATCTTAGATTTACTAATTTTTGTAATTCTAATGGTATTAACCATAATTTTTCAGCACCTAGAACCCCTCAACAAAATGGAGTTGTTGAGAGGGAAAATCGAACTTTAAAAGAAATGGTTAGAACCATGCTTTGTGAAAACAATTTGCCAAAATATTTTTGGGTGGAAGCCACAAATACCGCTTGTTATGTTATTAACCGAGTAATGATTAAGCCAATTTTGAAGAAAACTCCATACGAAATTTTCAAAAATAAAAAGCCTAACATTAGTTATTTTCATCCTTTTGGATGTAAATGTTTTATTTTAAACAACGGTAAAGAAAATCTTGGCAAATTTGATGGTAAAAGTGATGAAGGAATTTTTCTGGGTTATTCCTTAAATTCTAAAGCTTATCGAGTATTTAATAAAAGAAACTTTAGTTGTAGAAGAATCTATACATGTTGTTTTCGATGATAATCCCCTTCCGAGGAAGGATTCTTGTGTGAATGATGATGTAGGTAATGTAAACACAAATGATGTTAGACATGACGTTGGAGAACCATCATCAAATGAAGAAGTGAAAGATGAGGAAACTCATGATGATCTCGAGAATCCAACCATTGAAGAAAGGGAAGTCTCTTACCCAAGAGAATACAACTATGTCAAGGATGGTGAAATAATAGGTGATCCATCCAAAAGGGTAACAACTCAATCTTCTCTTAGAAATATATGTAATTATGTTGCATTTATTTCATTCATAGAGCCTAAGAATATCAAAGAAGCATTAGATCATGAAAATTGGATTATGGCTATGCAAGAAGAGTTAAATCAATTTGAGAGAAGTAAAGTATGGACATTAGTTGAAAGGCCTAGTAATAAATATATTGTAGGTACTAGATGGGTATTTAGGAATAAGCTTGATGAAAGTGGTAATATAGTGAGGAACAATGCTAAACTTGTTACACAAGGGTATACTCAAAAAGAGGGTATAGATTTTGATAAAACATACGCTCCCATAGCTAGGATGAAAGCAATTAGAATGTTATTAACATTTGCATGTTTTCATGAATTTAATTATATCAAATGGATGTTAAAAGTGCATTTTTAAATGGTTTTATAAAAGAAGAAGTGTATGTGGAACAACCTCCTGGTTTTGAAGATTCAAAATTTCTAGATCATGTTTTTAAATTGACAAAAACTCTTTATGGTTTAAAACAAGCTCCTAGAGCTTGGTATGAAAGATTGTCAAACATTTTAATTAAAAAAGGTTTTTCAAAATGGAATGTTGACACTACATTGTTTTTAAAGCATAAAAGTAAAAATTTATTAGTAGTTCAAATTTATGTTGATGATATAATATTTGGTTCTACTAATGATGTTCTTTGCCAAGAATTTTCTAAGCTAATGCAGAGGGGGAATTCAAGATGAGCATGATGGGGGAGCTATAATTTTTCTTGGGACTCCAAATCAATCAAAGAAAATATGGCATCTTCATCAATCAAGCAAAATAAGTCAAGGATATTCTCAAGAAATTTGGATTGGAAAATGGGAAACTTCATGCCACTCCAATGAGCTCTTCTACAAAGCTTGACAAAGATGAAGGAGGTAAATGTGTTGATGTTAAATTATATAGGTCAATGATTGGTTCGTTGCTTTATCTAACCGCAAGTAGACAAAACATTATGTTTAGTGTTTGCTTATGTGCTAGATTTCAATCATGCCCTAAGGAATCACATTTACTAGCTGTTAAGAGAATCTTTAGATACCTTAAGGACACTCCTAGTTTAGGACTTTGGTATCCTAGAGACTTTAGTTTTAGCTTGCATGCCTTCTCTGATGCGGATTATGGAGGATGCAAAATAGATAGGAAAAGCACCTCCGATGCTTGCAGATTACTAGGAAATATGTTGATTTCATGGTTTTCAAAGAAACAAAATTATGTTGCATTATCTACCACTGAAGCGGAATACATTTCAGCCGGTAGTTGTTGTGCACAAGTTTTATGGATGAAACAACAACTTTTATATTATGGAATTGAAGTAGGTATCATGCCTATCAAGTGTGACAATACTGGTGCTATTTATCTCACTAAAAATCCCATCCAACACTCTATAACTAAGCACATTGAAATTAGATATCATTTCATTAGAGATCATGTCACAAAGGAGATATAGTTCTAGAATATGTTGATACTTTGCATCAATTAGCGGATATTTTTACAAAACCTTTAGATAAAGAAAGATTTTGGATACTTAGGAGAGAATTAGGTTTAACCAACCTACATTGACTTAGTGTTTAAAATAATTTTAGCGCTTTTAAATTAGAATTGAAAAATGCTTATAAAAATAATACTTTTGATTGCATTCTTTGCAATTAGTTAGGGAGAGAGTTTATGATTCTTAGTGAAAATTAATTATATGTTCAAATAATGTTTAAGGATAGATTTGATTGATTGAACATTGTTAATTTTCGATATATGAGTTGTCAATACCACTAGAGCTAATTAATTTAGCATTTTAAGTGTTTAAAACAGATTTTGACATTTTTGTGCAAAGTGCATCGATACACTAGAAAGTGTACCGATGCATCCCTTGAATATGCATCGATACACTATGAAGGTGTACCGATGCATTCCTTGAATGTGCATCGATACACTATACAATGCATCAATACACTCGTCGGGTTTTAGGCTTAAATCCCTAAAAAATCTTTTATTTTCTCAAAATTCCTAAAACCATAAACACTCACTGTTCTCATGCTCTCAACCTCCTCTCTCTAAAATTGCTCAAAATCATCATTTCAATTCAGAATCTATTCGATTTTCAACTCCTAAACCTTCTACTATCAACAAATTCGTGCAAACAACATTACATTCTCACAAAATCCGAATTTTCAAGGTAATATTTCAAAAACCCATGTTTTATTGATTTTTGAACTTAGGACTAGTTTTGATTAGTTCTAGGTTGAACTATATATCGGGCATTGATTATATGATGTTTATAAACTAGATTTTACAACTAATTTAATCAAAAACACAATTTTTTGGAATTTTCGAAATAAAAAAATTGTTTTGATTTTAAAATTGTTGTTCTTGATTTAATTATGTTGTTTTGAAAACTTCATATTGATTTTCAAACATAGTTTTCAAAATTGCCCATTAGGATTCGGTTTAGAGAACCTTGAATATTGCGGACTCTTATTGAGTTTTGAGATTGGTTATATTGCATACATATGTTTTTAAAATTGCATGTATCTATTCTATTCCGATTTTTTGAACCATGTCTAATCATAAATGCCCTAGGATATCCTCTAGTCTTTCGAGTCAAAACTGACCTTTTATTCCTCCACCCAACCCAAATACAAAGACGAACAATCCGAATATGACTATTCTAAACTCCTGTTTCAATGACCCTGGTCGTAGACAAGATCTATACCATAGGTATCATAATTGTTTTGAGTTATACAAAATCCGGGAAGAGTGTATCCCCTCACTTCAAGTTATGGTTGATATGAATTTTCAATATCTTCCTACCTTTACTTCCTAGAAATTTGATAAACTTTTTCACCTTAAATCGATTGTCTATCATCAATTAGTCCGCATTTTCTATTCTAATGCGGTATGTGTCCAAAACGAGCGTCGAAATGCAACCATAGAAATTCGGTCCTATCTTCTGGGTCAATCCATTTATATTGACTCCTACACTATCGCAAACACCTTTGGACTAGACAATGATGGTTTAGATAATGAGAAAGAAATAGTGGCTACACCCTATAAATCTAAGGATAGTGTAAGTACCCAAAGAACTCATCACGATCGATTCCTTCACTTGATGATCTCTTGGTGGTTTAGATCATCCGGAGGTAGGTACTCTTCTCTTAGAGTTATAGATTTATGGTGGATACATTGTATCCAACATAACAAGAAAATAAATTTACCACATATCATTTTTAGTGAATTAGTAGATACCGTAAACGTTGTCCCATCCAAAAATGTCGAAACTTTAGTTTACGGTTGTCTCCTTAGTAATTTGTTTATCAAACTCAGGCTTAGGATCTCGCTTGATATTCCCATCCCTCTCCAGAACCAAATCAATCTCACTTCCTTAAAGAAATCGGGATGGAAAAAGGAAGGTGATCAATGGGTTCAAACCACTGAGAAAACACCGGGAGCTAGTTCTTCACGAACTCCTCCGGCACCGGCAGCGGACAATGATCCAGAACTTCAAGAGCTATTTCAAGATATCGTTTGCATCCATAGAGTCCCATTTAACAGCTATGGGGGCTCAACAATTGGAATTTCAACGGGAGATGCGCGAACGTTTATATGCACCACACTCGAGATGCGAGCACATTATCCTCCTCCTCCTCTCAATCCTCCTATGGATTATTAGACCTTGTCTTGCTTTGTTTTCTTGGATCGAACTTATGACTCATTGTTAAAACATTTTGAATGTGTTTGGATTGTTTTATTTTGGATGTTTGAATTTGTTATGAATGTTTTTGGATGTTTAAACTTGATTGCTTATATTTATATATTTGGTTTGGTTGAATTTATATTAGTTTATTGATTTTTGCATCATTTACATTTTAGATAAATATGACCAATTTACCATTACACATTGTTTATGAATATTGGATTATGGAACTAATGACTACCTTTTCTCTTGATTGTGATCTTAGCAGCTTAAGTTATATTTAAATTTAAAATCAATTTGCTAAATTTTTCAAACCTTGTTTAAATTGTTTTTATAGAGTCTTTTTGATTTAACAAAAAGGAGGAGAATATAGTAAGGGGAGTAATTTTTCAAAATCGATTTCAAAAATAATTTTCAAAGAAAATCATAAAATTTCTTAAAATATTTTGTTATATCAAAAAGGGGGAGATTGTTGAAAACATTTTGATGTTTCGATATAACAATTTAAGTATAAATGAATTTTAAGATTTTACAATTATTTTTAAAGTATATTCGATTAAATTATTCGAATTTTAAAGATCAATTTCAATACTTACTAAAGTGTAAAAATGTGTTTTAAACTTAAAATATTTTTTAAACAATTTTTACAAAGTATTTCGAACCAAAACGAGCCAAAAATCAATTTTATATAGGGATGTACCGATGCACTATTTGATATATCGATGCACACCCTATTTCGAATGCATTTTGTGTACCGATGCACATACCATGCATCGATGCACATACCATGCATCGATGCACTCCTGGCTCTTTTGACATCGAATGTAATTAGTGTACCGATGCACCCCAAGTGTACCGATGCACTAAGTTTTATAATGGTCGAAATATTTGAATTTTACACACAGTGTACCGATGCACCTTGATAGTGCACCGATGCACACACACTCCCAACTAGATTTTTAAATGATAATTACACAATAACAACTCTATTGACTTCACCAATGATCCCCAACGTTCATAATCAATTGAAGGTGTATTTAAACAAGCTTAGGAGCCATTGATCAACGACAATAAACAAGAATTGAGAGAGAATCAAAGAGAAAGTATCAAACCTCAAGTTTGAGCATTTTCAAGCCTATTTCATTCAATATTCTTTTTTGCTTTCAAGAACACTTATTGTGCTCAATTGTATTATTCTTGAGTGTTCTTTATTTGTTCTAGAATTGTGCAAACATCTTGACTTGTGAGGTTTTTCTATAAGTTTGCTAAATTTATATTGTTCTCTTTGGGAGATAGTGTTCTCAAGAATTTGGGGTATAATTCTTGAGAGATTTGTAAGGTTACTCTTTGTCCTCAATTTGTCCTCAAAAGAAAGACAAATTAGTGAATTTGTGGAAAGTCCTTAGTGTGGATAGCTAAGGTAGTGGACGTAGACTTTGGTTGAGAAAGTTGAACCACTCTAAATCGTTGTGCAATTATTTTCTATTTTCTGCAGAAACTTCCATCAAATTTTTAATTGTCAATTCACCCCCTCTTGGCTATTTCGTCGATCGATTAACTCAACATAATAACTTATCGATATTTTTTTATTTTGATCCTTTGTTTATGAAAAGTTAAGATATAATTATTCAATAAAATAACATATTTGTTTCTTAAATTGATAAAATTACATATTTAATCTTCAAAATTTTATATATTATTTTAAATTTAAATTTTTAAAATGGTTAATTATTAGTTCTCAATATTTGCATATCGTGTCAAATCTTGATTCTAAAAAAGTATAAAAAATATATAAAAGTATAAAAACTCAAAATTTAAAAAAAATCAACCCTAATCACGTCTATTTATTTCAAGTCAAATTGAGAAAAAGAGTTTTATGTTAAACCCAACTTCAACCTAAATATGATTATTTATTTTTTTAAAATACATCTTAAAATCAAATTCTAAATGAAAATTCGACCCTACAAAATTAAAATGGTATATATACACACAATTTTTTAGAAACTAGATGAATAATATACGTTAAGAATTAAAACATTTAAAATCATGATCAAATTGATATAATGTGTAATTTTAAGGATTGGATGTATTATTTTACGAGTTTAGAAAAAAAAAACTATGACATCTCTTCACCGACATATCGAAGATGAGAAAAACATAAAATTAATAAATCGATTATTTTATAATTTTTGATAATTGAATAATTAAAAAATACTGATCATCACATAACTATTTATATAATTTTCTCAATTTTAATACTCATTTTATTATTTGAAACCCATTAATGTCACCTTTTATAAAATTATTTTAAAAATAATTTTACTCCATATAAAATTAAATATATTAATATATCATATATATTTTTAATGAAAACAATAATTTTAATTTTTTATTTCAAATACGATTCATCATTTAGAACAAAAACATTAATGGGTTTAATAATTATAATAATATCATTAATTTAAATACGTCAGAGGTTTAAAGAGAAAATGTCATTTTCATTGTTGCTATTATAGTATCTAAGAGGTAATATTTATTAGTACGAATGCGTTTAAATATAATTATTTCTAAAAGTTGAAAATTAAAATTATATTTTAAAAACTATGATTTTGCCTCTTTGGTTTTTACCTATGAGAATAAGATGTTGTGGAAATCACTTAAGGTTAGGGACGACAAATGGAGGGGACAGATATAAATATACATTCTCTTATTTGAGATGATCATCCAGCTCAGTTGGTAGAGCGCAAGGTTTTTAATCTTGAGGTCGTGGGATCGAGTCCCACGGAGGGCATTTCATAATTCGGAGGTCTCCCACGAAAGCTGCTCTTAACCTAGTGTTGGGGGCAGCTTACTATCCTACCTCCCCCTTACCCCATTACATATAGGAATAAGGTTCAGCTAATTTTTTTTATTTTCATATTCGTTTAATATTTTTGTACCCACTACTTACTCATTATTTAATATGGATAAAATGTTTAAATCTACACTCGTCAACGTGAGTATATTATCAAATCTAACCTCACATTCACTGCTCAATGGGATACCCACCACTCATTTCGTATCCGCCTGCATCCTTTTGTACCCGTCCATACTTGTTTGATAGCAATCTTACATATTATAAAATGTTTATACCCTAACATTTGGTTAAATTCTAAGTCAAATCCTATAAAATATTAAGATTTACAGAATAATCTTTGAAATTATCCAAAATTTATATAGTATGTAGTTAATCGGAGGGCGGATAATGTCCTAAACCCATCACCTATTCACCATCTACAGCAGATATGACTTTTTACATCCACACCCGCCTATTATTCACTAAACTTATATTCATACCCGTTTCAATTGGAACATATATAGTGCAAAATCCACAAATTTATATTCGTCTTCCATCCTTACTTAAGGTTATGTATTATGTGACTGATTCTTTACTTGAGGTTATGTATTATGTGATTGATTATTTTATTTATAAGATTCAATTAGTTTAATTTCCCGGCTTTAAATAAATCACAAACTTTCCAATCATACTTCCAAATTGGATTCCCACTTCACCATATTAACTAATTGAACGGAAACTAATTATTGACATAACTTTTTAAGGGATTATTTATATTAAATTTATTAAATTGTATTCGTTGTAAGATACTATTCAAAAGCCTTATTAGACGGGAATGGGCAATTTATTAATAAAATTGGAAACAAATTTTCAATTATCTTATAATAGTACATTATTATTTATTATTTTGTAACTTTTAATATTCAGGTAACTCAACAAAACAACATTCTATAATATGGAGATTATTTTATAATTTTTAATACTCGAGAAAATCAACAAAGTAGTTTATATAATTGTGAGATTATTTGTGTACTTTATCGTTAGTTCTATAGACTTATTAAATCTTAGATTCCACAAATTATTTTTGGACATGTTTAAATGTTTGGTGTTATATTTATTAACTAAAATGTTCGGGGAAGATCCCTATTACAGACAGACTTAGGTATATAATTTTACTTGACGCTCTTTACCATTATTCATTAATATGTTAGCTAAGGATCCGTACTAGGTTTCATGTTTTATATACAAAAAGGTGAATAAAGATTAGGGTTAAATAAATAAAACATATTGAGAATCAATTATTTAATTAAAAGGATTACGTTAAAGTGATCCTTTCAAAATATTCTTTTTGTTTTCTTGTTAAATAAGATTAAATACGTATTCATTATTTCTTCTTCACTAGTTGTTTGCAACTGTTTTAAACTTTTAACCTAATTGAAGTATTAATTAAGCTTCAAGATTACTCCCTTAATCAATAAGATTCTTAGGGATAAGTTATATGTATTATTTGGTTACCACCTATTACTTAGTTTATGTGTTGCTTAGCAAACTATTTTTTTTAAATTATACCTAATATTACGTTATGATTCTATGTTGGTAACTCGTAACTAAAAAATTAATGGTGATGATGATGTATCATCATAAGATAATGCCACATAATCATTAGAAAACAGTAAGAAAATTGTAACGTCAGTATCACTGTTAATTTTTGTACAACGGATGACCAAAATTAAATCAAAACATAACGTTAGATATGATTTTAAAAAAATAACAGTTAACTGACCAAAACAGAAACTAAGTAATAGGTGGTGACCAAATAGATAGTTTATCCTAAAACCTTTCAGATATATATATATATATATATATATATATATATATATATTCTTACAAATACAAAAATGATAATTTGAGGAATGCTTTTTAACGTATGTTTTTTAAGGTACTACGAGGATTTGGGAAACATGGCGGAAATAAAGGAGAGTGACAGACAAGCGCAGTACAAGGAGAAGGGTTGAAAGCTTAAAAGATTGATGGATAAGCCCCTGGGCAATTTACGAAAACTTGATGAATAAGCCAAACAAGAATTTCCTCAAACTGTTCATACATCAATTATTCATTGGAACATAAACAGTAACAAGCTTGATGACTGGTACTAGTTGCAGTAAAATCCTAAAAAGAAAGGTGAAAATTGGGTGTTTCATTTTTTCAACAGTTGGAAGCTGTTTTAGTAAAAAAAAATCCGATCTTTAATTATTCATACGGCATGGTCTTGTCGGGTGGAAAAAACCTCATCTGTCACTGTCCATGTTTGTTACACTGAAGAAAAGCAAACAACGAGAGTAGAGTGGGAAGATAATAAATAAGAGTTCTTTTGGGTGTGTGTGAAAGCGTATGTGTTTTGTTCATAAAAGCAAAGGGAATTAGCAAATGTCAAAAGATTCTGAGGAGATAAAGACGACTGAGCAATGGAAATGTTCTGAAATGCAAGGCCTTGAACTTTTCTCCGATCGTTGCTCTGACCCTTTTAAAACCAACCCATCAATCCACAAAGGAAGTGTAGGAGGAACAAGAGAAATGGAAACTTCTTCTTCATCAGAGACAAGGAAAGATGAGAGTGACAATGGCGGTGGTGGAAATGGAGAGAAGCCGAGGAATGTTCCTTCAGTTGGGTTCGGTGAACTATTTAGATTTGCGGATGGCTTGGACTATGTATTAATGGGAATTGGGTCACTTGGAGCTCTTGTTCATGGCTGCTCTTTGCCTATCTTCCTTCGTTTCTTTGCTGATCTTGTCAATTCCTTTGGTTCAAATGCAAACAACGTGGACAAGATGATGCAAGAAGTTTTAAAGGTTATACATTTAACCCATCCTTTTTTTTTCAATTATCTTTGTTAGGCTAAAGAATTCTCATTAAAAAAATGTTTTTTTTTGTTTTGATTTGTAGTATGCATTTTACTTCCTTGTGGTGGGTGCTGCAATTTGGGCATCTTCATGGGCAGGTTAGTTCATTATAATATAAAGCAAAAAGCTTTTTAATTCAAGTTTTTTTTCATTATTGAATTAAAATGTTCAAAATTTGTTGCAGAAATCTCATGTTGGATGTGGACTGGGGAGAGGCAAACAACAAAGATGAGAATCAAGTACTTAGAAGCAGCTTTGAACCAAGACATTCAATACTTTGACACCCAAGTTAGAACATCCGATGTTGTTTTTGCCATTAACACTGATGCAGTTATGGTCCAGGATGCCATCAGTGAGAAGGTAAAAAAAACATATTCTTCGGGAAGTTTTTCATTTATTTTTCTGGTTTCTATGGTGTCAAAATGAATTCTTTTTGGCATGTCTTATTGCAGTTGGGCAATTTCATTCATTATATGGCAACGTTTGTGTCCGGTTTTGTGGTGGGTTTCACTGCAGTATGGCAATTAGCTTTGGTAACCCTTGCAGTGGTTCCTCTCATTGCTGTAATTGGAGCAATCCATACCATCACATTAGCCAAGCTCTCTGCAAAAAGCCAAGAAGCTTTATCACAAGGAGGAAACATTGTGGAACAGGTAAAAATACTAACTTTTCCCTCTGTTTCAATGTCTGGTTATTTGCTGATTGCGAGTCGAATTGCAGACAGTGGTTCAAATCCGGGTGGTTTTGGCTTTTGTTGGTGAATCGAGGGCATTACAAGCCTACTCTTCAGCACTGAGAGTTGCACAAAAGATTGGTTACAAATCTGGTTTTGCAAAGGGAATGGGATTAGGGGCGACTTACTTCGTTGTTTTTTGCTGTTATGCTCTTCTTCTCTGGTACGGTGGTTATCTGGTTAGGCATCATTACACCAATGGAGGGCTTGCCATTGCCACCATGTTCGCAGTTATGATCGGTGGATTGTGAGTACTCTATTTCTACTCTGCCTTTTCACTCTATTTTTTCATGTTTTGCTCAAAGACAACCCTTTACATTGATAGGGGTTTGGGGCAGTCTGCACCAAGCTTGTCTGCATTTGCAAAGGCCAAAGTGGCAGCAGCTAAAATTTTCAGTGTTATTGATCATAAGCCCAGCATTGATCGGAACAGAGAGTCGGGTTTGGAGTTGGAATCGGTTACTGGTCTAGTTGAACTCAAAAGTGTGGATTTTGCATACCCTTCGAGGCCAAATGTAAAGATCCTTAACAATGTCTCACTATGTGTTCCTTCTGGAAAAACCATAGCTTTGGTGGGAAGCAGTGGTTCGGGCAAAAGCACTGTGGTCTCCCTCATTGAGAGATTCTACGATCCCACCTCAGGTAAACTATGTCAAAGGCATATATGTATTCGATGTTCTCTAAGAAATCGGGTGGCATAGCTTTTAGAATCGGAAAGTCTCGGGTTAATTAATGTACTTTGTGTAGGAGAAGTGATGCTAGATGGGCATGACATAAAGACATTAAAGCTGAGATGGTTGAGGCAACAAATAGGACTTGTGAGCCAAGAGCCTGCACTTTTTGCAACCACCATTAAAGAAAACATTCTTTTGGGGAGGCCTGATGCAAATGAAATTGAGATCGAAGAAGCTGCAAGAGTGGCTAATGCCCATTCATTCATTGTGAAGCTTCCAGATGGTTTCGAAACTCAGGTTTAGCCGCTCAAAGATGGTTCATTTGGTATCAATTTAATTATTACTTCTCATTTCACCAAATAGGCTAGCTAATGTATGAAAATGGCAGGTTGGGGAGAGAGGACTTCAATTATCAGGCGGGCAGAAGCAGAGAATTGCTATAGCAAGGGCAATGTTGAAGAATCCAGCAATCTTGCTCTTGGATGAAGCAACTAGTGCACTGGACTCTGAGTCCGAAACTCTAGTCCAAGAGGCCCTTGATCGGTTTATGATTGGGAGGACAACTCTTGTAATTGCTCATCGCCTTTCCACCATTCGGAAGGCTGATCTTGTAGCTGTACTCCAGGATGGGTGTGTTTCGGAAATTGGGACACATGATGAGCTCATTGCCAAAGGAGAAAACGGTGCCTATGCCAAACTCATTCGAATGCAAGAGGCAGCACATGAAACTTCTATTAACAATGCTAGAAAAAGTAGTGCAAGGTAGCTTCCATAAGTTTTCATATGTTTGTTAATATCTCGAGAAGCCTTGCATCTTTTAGAATGTTATCTGTTATCATGGTTCTTCTGCAGGCCTTCTAGTGCTAGGAACTCAGTAAGCTCACCAATCATTGCCCGGAATTCATCATATGGCCGATCGCCATATTCACGCAGGCTTTCCGACTTTTCTACTTCTGATTTTAGCCTTTCACTCGAGGGATTCCACCCTAATTACCGAATGGAAAAGCTTGCCTTCAAGGAGCAAGCAAGTTCCTTCTGGCGCCTTGTGAAATGAATTCACCAGAATGGGTTTATGCTTTAGTAGGTTCTATAGGATCTGTTATCTGTGGATCCCTGAGTGCTTTCTTTGCATATGTTCTAAGTGCTGTGCTCAGTGTCTACTACGACCCGAACCATGCTTACATGGTCAGAGAAATCGGGAAATATTGCTATCTGTTAATCGGACTTTCATCAGCTGCCCTTCTCTTCAACACACTACAGCATTCCTTTTGGGATATTGTGGGAGAAAACCTCACAAAACGAGTGCACGAAAAGATGCTGGCGGCAGTACTGAAAATGAAATGGCATGGTTTGATCATGAAGAAAATGAAAGTGCTAGGATTGCAGCAAGGTTAGCTCTTGATGCCAACAATGTTAGATCAGCCATTGGAGACAGGATTTCAGTTATTGTGCAGAACACAGCACTCATGCTTGTTGCTTGCACTGCTGGTTTCGTTTTGCAGTGGCGCCTTGCCCTCATCCTCATTGCAGTCTTTCCTGTGGTTGTAGCAGCAACTGTTTTGCAGGTTTGTTTCTAAAACTGATCCTTTGCGCTCATGCGTGACACCGTCAAGAACTAATCTTGACTAAAAACAGATCATTTACCTCACAATAACCTGTATTTGTTGGATTTTCAACAGAAAATGTTTATGAAAGGTTTCTCAGGAGACCTAGAAGCTGCACATGCCAAGGCCACTCAACTAGCTGGAGAGGCCATTGCCAATTTAAGAACTGTAGCTGCCTTCAATTCGGAGAACAAAATTGTTGGCCTTTTCTCTTTGAGCCTTCAAACTCCTCTGAAACGCTGCTTCTGGAAAGGACAAATTGCAGGAAGCGGATTCGGGGTTGCTCAGTTTGCACTATATGCTTCTTATGCACTTGGTCTTTGGTATGCTTCATGGCTTGTGAAGCATGGAATCTCTGATTTTTCGAAAACAATCAGAGTCTTTATGATTCTCATGGTCTCCGCCAATGGTGCAGCTGAAACATTGACCCTGGCTCCTGACTTCATCAAGGGAGGTCAAGCCATGCGGTCAGTATTTGATCTAATCGACCGTAAAACTGAGATCGAGCCTGATGACCCGATGCCACACAAGTTCCAGACCATCTTCGTGGAGAAGTTGAACTAAATCATGTAGACTTTTCTTACCCTTCACGTCCTGATATCTCGATTTTCTGTGACCTTAATCTCCGCGCCCGAGCTGGAAAAAGTCTTGCCCTTGTTGGTCCGAGTGGATGTGGTAAAAGCTCGGTGATTGCACTTATACAAAGATTCTATGATCCCTCATCTGGACGTGTTATGATAGATGGAAAAGACATTAGGAAGTACAACCTCAAGTCCCTGAGAAAACACATTGCAATTGTTCAACAGGAGCCCTGCCTCTTTGCTTCCACCGTCTATGAAAACATTGCTTATGGACATGAATCTGCAACTGAGGCCGAAATCATCGAGGCAGCTACACTAGCCAATGCCCACAAGTTTGTATCCTCATTGCCCGATGGTTACAAAACGTTTGTTGGGGAGAGAGGGGTCCAACTTTCAGGGGGACAAAAACAGAGAATTGCCATTGCAAGGGCACTTGTAAGGAAAGCGGAGCTTATGCTGCTTGATGAAGCAACCAGTGCCCTTGATGCCGAGTCTGAGAGGTCAGTCCAAGAGGCTCTACAACATGCTTGCTCGGGTAAAACTACGATCGTGGTTGCTCATCGGTTATCGACAATTAGGAATGCTCATGTCATTGCAGTGATTGATGAAGGAAAAGTTGCAGAGCAAGGATCTCATTCACATTTACTAAAAAACTATCCTGATGGGTGTTATGCTCGGATGATACAATTACAAAGGTTTACAAATAGCCAAGTGGTTGGCATAACTTCAGGTTCGAGTTCTTCGGTAAAAGCGAAAGATGTCAGTGGAAGAGAAGGCTAGTGCCTAGTGGGTTAACTTCAAAAAAATAGTAGAAAAAAGGGGTATATCCCAAAAAACCCTCATGATTTTTTTTGGTGTTTACTCTGGATTTAACGTTTGGATATGGTATAATATATGTTCATCGTCTTTTTTTTCTTCCATGTTTTAACTTGTATTTTCTCCATGCATCTTTTTAAAGAAATGATAATGACAAATATAGTTCCTTGAGATTGATTGAAATAGAGCATGATGTTCCATTTCTAACTTGGATATGAGTCATAACTAGAGGTGTACAAAAAATCCGAATATTCAATTTTACGCAAAAAATATCCGAAACCGGATTTGGGAAAAACCGGTTTTTTTTTAAACCATATCGAATATTTTAAAACCGGATAGTATAACCGGTTTGGGAAAAAAATTAGACGACCGGATTTTTTACCAGATTAAAAACCGGTTTGAAAAAAATCGGATAAAAAACTAGTTTTTTATCCGGAAAAAAAATCCGATCTGAGATTTAAAAAATTGGATGACCGGATTTTTTACCGGATTAAAAACCGGTTTTTTTCAAACCGAAACCGATTACACCGGTTACATCATCCGGCCCTCCAAACTGGTTATGATCCGAACCGGTTTTTTTATAAACCGGGTTTTTAGCTTAGTGAAAAAACCGGATCGGTTTTTATCCGATCCGGATCGGATTTAAATCCAGCTATGTGCATCTCTAGTCATAACCCACTGCCCTACAATTCTACAAGATACACAATGAAGAAAGACCTAATGCAGCATAGGAATTTCCTAACTTAATCCTAACAAGCTACACTTTCCTGGTGTCCTATCTAGCGCCAGTAGTTAAGGTTCATAAATATTCCTCCAGCAACAATATGGTGTATTAGGAATTGTGGATAAATAGCCACGTAGAAAGTAAGAAATACTGGCAATTGCAAGCACTTATCATTGAATATTCTATAAACTGGCATCACCAGCCTGACCAGAAAGAAACAAATACTAGTTCATCAAACAACTCAAATCTGATAAATCATTCATCATCCTATGAACCACCATACCAACCCAACCCATGACTTGAGAGTCAACACTAGTTTACATCCCTCGTGCTCCTCACTATTTTCATCCTGATTGTATTGCTTAGAAAATTATAAGAATAATGAAACAGTAAGAAATGGAAAAAAAGGGAACGAAACCACTTATGCGGGGAAGCATTAAAATACAGAAGCAAGATGGGGTTTATCACTAAAGCAGTCAGACAATCAGTTCACAAGGAACCTTTCATAACACCCAAAATTCCTATGAATCAGGAGCTCTAACTTTATCCACTGATCGACAGAACAATGAACATCATTGATGGAGCCAAACAAGCACTGCTCACATTGACATTAATGTTGGTCCATTATTTGGCATGCCCATCCCAGCAGCCAATTCAGCATCAATTTGAGTATGTGGTGCAGGCCCCAACATCAGCTTCAAACTGCACCAAATAAAGCAAACATCAAACAAAAACACCCTTTCATATTTCAAGATATGCTAAACGCAAGCAGTTCTTTTTTAGCTCATTGGCAGAACTAAGTTGTGACAATCTATCACAGATTCATATTTGCATTTTGCAAATATGGAGAAAGAAAAAGCGGTCATCTTCATTGAAGATTTAAGAAACGAATGTGGAAAAACTAGCTTAAGTTTACAAGAAAATCAAAGTAAAATTTGGCAATACTCCGACTTAGTATGTGCTTACGAGTTTACTAAGACCATGAAACATAATGTTTAGAACTTGTGATATATAATGTTAGCCAGGGGCAGATGCACTCAGCCCCTTAAGGGGCAAAGTGCATACCCATTATTTTGGATAAGTTATTAAATATAGTTCAATGTATTAAGGGAAGTAGAAAAAATAAGAAAATTTGCATACCCATTTTGTTGAAAAATGAATATTAAAATTTTTAGTCCCATTTTTAATTTCTGGATCCTTCACTGATGTTAGCTCTTTTAGATTTTGCAAACATTTATGCTAAACACTGTAACAACAAAATTTTCTCAATAACACTAGAAACTCATAACACAAATGATGATTCTAAGCATAAAACCTCTATTAGTTAGAAACAAAAGGAGATATAGTGGCAAAAATAAGAACATGAAAACAATTGCTCACCGTTTCTTGTGTCTTTTCGTCTTGAAATGTTCATCCCTCACAGTCGAATTCGCAAAATATCGGCTGAATAAGTAAAAAATAATGAAACATATTTAATTATATCATACTAGAATTCAATTTTCATTTTCTATGTTTCATTTTTATAGAAACAAAAACAATAGATTAAGCAAATTATATAATTAAATTCATAAGCAAATTGTACTTACTCGCAGTGTAAGCAGTAATATTGACCCATTCCAGGCAAATCCTCATCGCGAGGCAACGGTTTCTTCTCGGAATCACCCTTTTGCAGCTCGTCATAAACGGCGTCATCACGTGAATCAAGAATTTCCCCGTTAAGAAAAATAGAATAGATTAAGTGCAAAAGAATAAACTTTTATCATAACAAAAGGAAAATTTCATTCAATTAAACTGGAAAAAAAGGATATCTTTGAGGAGGAATTTGTCGCGGCGAGCTGTTTTGTGAGAATATCTTCGCTTCTTTACTTTCCTGCTTGGGCATTTTCCTCCCATAGTTTCCTCTTCCTACTGGAATTATTTGAATAGCTTTTGACTGCGTTTTGGAAATTTAGGGTTGTATCCTTGTAAAACCCTAGTCGAAAAGGTGAATCTACGTGCTTGTCTTTGAATTTTATTCGACTTGGAACGTAAATAAACGATGCCGTTTAATTGCATATCTCTTATTTTGGGCCTGATACCTGGTCTTTAAGCCCATGCTTAAAAGAATTGTTTGATTGAAATTATAATTTTTTAATAATTTGATGTGATTATAAAATAGTATATGTTCAACATTTTTTTAATCATTGACAACGTACACATATCTTAGGCATAACTGCTCGAATTCAGACCTTAAGATAGAACAAAACTCCAATGGGAATTCGAAATCATGAATTTATCATGTATTAATATCATTGTAATTATAAAATATTATTATTATCTCATCAAGACACATTTGTAATCCATGTTTCACATGTGTTTATGTTGTCAATGGCTAAGAAATATTATGTACAAACATTATCTTATGATTATCTCAGATTATTTAAAAAAATAAATCTATCGATTAAGTTTAAAATAGTAATTTTTAAAAATCATTTACAATATAAGTCAAGTTTAAAATCTAATATTTAAAGTTTAAATTCGACTCGACTCATTTTTATAATTTTATGATATAATGTTTAAATTTATTTTTTATTCATGAGTTATATAAGTATTACTATTAAACTTCGAATTAAAATTTATTATTCGTTAAATATACGTAAACGAAACCGAGGATGAAGTGGAAGATGCAAGATGAGTCAAAAGTATGTGCGGCCGCATTAGCTGAACGGCGTATGGAAGGTGAAAGTCAGGGTAAGAGTCGAGAATGTGACGAGCCTCTGCCAAATAAAATCGGAGGATTGACAAATCCGATTGATGATTGTAAACACTAATTTTCGTCGACATATTTTTTTCCCTTTATATGTACCTACATATTTATATATATACATATTTTGAAACTACGTATATAATATATAGTTTTTAATAGTTTTTAAAACTATATAATATAGTTTTAAAAAAACATTTTAGAAAATATATAATATATAATTTTTAAAATCATTTTGAAAACTTATATATATAGTTTTTGAAAACATTTTTGAAAACATATATATTATAGTTTTGAAAACATTTTGAAACATTTATATATTATATAGTTTTTAAAACGTTTTGAAAACTATATAATATTTTTTTTGAAAACATGTTGAAAACATTCGTATATTATATAGTTTAAAAACATTTTGAAATTTATATATTATATGTTTTGAAAATATTTATGTATATATATATTATTTATTATTATTATTTATTTTATTTTTATTTTATTGTTTTGGTCTTTTCCAGGTCCAAGTTCAGGGTCCATTTTTTAGTCCAACACAGTCACGGCTCCAGCCCGTAGGACAGGCCTGATCCAGCCTGTTGGAGTTTAGGGTTTGGGAACCCTAAAACATGTTCAATCACCGCGCCGCACGGGAGTCTAAGGGTCATGGGCGAAATGGCCGGCCGTTATCCCGGGACTGACCCATCCCGGGATAGTCGGTCAACCACGAACAGAGCACTCCACAATATCCGGGATTCTCAACGGCCGGTGGGGGTTATAAAAACCCACGGCCAAGCCACTGCCAGGGGGAGGATCACAGGAAGCCGAGGGCTCAAACCCACCGTACCATCAACCACAGAACAGAGATAACCCATCGAGAACACCACACACAGAGCCATCACAAACCAACCATCGAGAATCACAGAACCGAGAGAACATCGGCCACGGGAAACCAAGAACCCATAACATCACAAAGACCATCAACACAAAAACCACCAAAATACCAACAACCGAGAACCCACAAAAACAGTAAACAAATCGACCAACAACAAAGGTCGAACACAACCAAATACACAAAACCGAAGTACCAACCAAAGGCCTCGGAGAAGCTATCGGAAAACCAAAGGGCATCGGTTTTAAGGTAAAAGACCCGAACTTTAGGCGTAGATCTACGCCGTTGGGGGTCCCTTTAGGGGAAACGGGCTTCGGATCGGGGTTTAGAATGGAAGGGACACGGAGCGGTGGCCGGATCTTGGCCGGCAGTTAGGCTCTAGAGAGAAGCCAGAGAGAAAACTTTTCTCTCTTTAGTAGAGAGAGAGTGAGAAAGGAAAAATGAGAGGGTTGGGCGTTATCTCCCTCTCATATGGGTGTTTTATACAGCTGGTGAAACGACGTAGTTTCAATTGGGGGTATTTGCGTATTTTACATACGGGTAAACTACAGCCGCGGTCCCTGTAAGCCGTATCTTCTTCATTTTGGCCATTGAATTTAATGTTTTAATTTGGATTTTGGATTTATTATTTTTTCATTTTGGTCCCTTTTATTTATTTATTTATTTATTTAATTATTTATTCATTTACCTATATATATGTATATACTTTTTGGTTAATTTTTTTTCCGTTTTACAATAATTAATGTTTTATTTCATTTTTTTATTTCAATTTCACTTTAGTTTGTTTTATCGTATTTTCAACATCATCTTATCTCTATTTAGTTATTTTATTATTATTATTTTATTTTTTTTCACTTTTTTTTTATTTTTTTATTTACAATATTATCTTGGTATCTTATTTATTTACTCACTATTATTATTTGTATTATTATTTTCTTTTTTGGATGTATTTAATTTTCATTTTTTGTTATTATTATTTTTAATATTTTCATTTTTTTTAGATTTCCAACCAATCAAAGGTAAGTGATGTGAATCGGGTTTTTAAATTTAAATTTAAATTTTTTAATTCTTGCAATTAAGACAACCGATAAATTAATTGGTACCGAAAGGGCGGTTCAAGGGTGCTAATCCTTCCTTGACCGTAACCGACTCCCGAACCCGATACGTTTCTGGTACAACGCAGATCAGGTAAGAAATAAGGTGTCCGATCAACCCATTTTTTTAAAAAAAATAAATGATCGGTGGCGACTCCAGTCCATTCTCCTAAGTCGAAGCCCAATTCCGGGCACAACCGAAAGACGGTTCCGACAGCTTGGCGACTCCGCTGGGGACATGTAAGTGAGTCAGGCCGAAATTAATTTTCGGTTGTCTTTTTATGCGAAAATGGTAAATTTAAATTTATTTATTCGATTCCAGTTATTTACCTTTGATTATTTTTCAAATAAATAGTTGTACTAACATTTTTTAATGATTTCAGATTTTTCAAAGTTTTCATCTCAGGCTCTGTACCCGAGCTCCGAACCCTTTTAAGTGGAGGTGAAAGCGACGCCTTCGTGTGAATTTATTCACCGTATGGGCCTAGCAAGTAACCTTCAGGATTCATATACCTTATGCCTTCGTGTGAATTTATTCTCCGTATGGGCATAAGGGAATGTTTCCTCTCGAGTTTAACTTAGTCCACACAAGCTTGTAATGGGCTTAGAACTAAGGGTCTGGCAAGCCCAAGGGGGCACCAGCAAGGAGAACTCGAGTACCGTTTTAGAACCTAAACCGGGAGAGTGCAGGGAATTAGAGCCCACCCCAAAACCTCATTCCAAACCCTAGGCTGTTTTATTTCCTACTTTATTTTCTGCTCAAAGCATGCGAACTAGACAAATATGCGGTTAGGATTTGTTTGAAATTAGCATGCGGGATAGAGATCATGTCCGGGTAGGAATTAAAGCATGTGGGGTAGATATCATGTGGGGTAGGACTTTTCATTTTTATCATTTTTTTATTATTATCCTTATCTCATTAACTTTTTTTCCTCCTTTCATTTTTGTCCTTTGGCATTTTTTTTATCATTCGCATCATTTAAAAGAGGTGTTGATCCCCCAAAAACGTGTTTGTTAAAACATGAATAATCTACATTAATGGACAAAGGGGTTGTAATACAAAGAGATGAAAAGCTCAGAAGTCCAGCCGTGGTCAAAGAATACCCAGAGGCAAAGGTTGCAGCGGCAAGACGAGGAAAAGGTTACTGACCCGGACGCTCCTTTAGAAAACTACAAGAACAAGATGGTGAAACCCTAGCTGAGCTGGATGCCGTTGCTGACAAATTCAAGAAGCAAGCTTCGGATAGTCTCTATCGATAAAGGGCTCAAATGGTGTTGCCGTTAGGGAACAGACTCGGCATAGAGTGAAAGACGGGGATGCAATCCTTCGAGACCTTTTTGGGGCAAGTAGCTCGTCATCTGCACAAGTTTAGCCAAAGGAGCCGGAATGGTTCGACAGGATATTCAACCGGTGAAAAAAGGCGGAAGACGAATCCACTTGTCAGAAGTTGTCAGAATATTCTTGTCTCTTAAAAGATAAAACACTTTTGTCCCCAATAAGGATTATTTATAATAACAGACACATTTTTCGGATCATTGCCTCGAACATTTCATGCATCATGCATTCTTGCATATTTCGCATAGTTTTCATTTTTTTCACTGCCTTCTCATGAACTAATAAGATATTTTCATAACGGAAGGGTACAAACACTAGACGTACCTCCACAAGCTTCGGACACGTGTCATCCTCATTCAAACTGAAAAGAAGATGGAAGTCAGAATTACTCAGATCGAAGAGAACATGTTGAAGCTCCAGAGAGAGTTAGAAGAAAAGATAAATCAGAATAGCCAGAGTACCCTAGATGCAATCACGAAAGGCCAGGAGTCCTTGATCGATCATATCGTTGCCAAGTTAGTTGGCTTACGTCAGACAAGTGTGCCTGGGGCAGGCTCATCGGAAGGGGTAACCATGCCACCCACCCCGCAAGTGGTTGTCTCACCCAGAATCTTACCAGGACTTCAAGATAATTCGGATGGTTATCGCATTCCGAAATTTGAAGAAGAGGTCAAAACAACGAGGGTAGAAATTACCATTAACCCAGGAGGTAGAACGGGTGGAAAGCCTCCCCTGAAGAAGAAAGAAAGAGAGATCATCAACATTTCAAAGTCGTTTCCGGTCATACCCTTTTGTAGGCAAAAACCAAGGAAGGAAAAAGAACATTTTGATCCCATTCCCATGACATACAAGGAGCTCTACCAACAACTGTTTGACGCACATGTGGTGTCACCCTATCCCGAGACACCTCTAAAGCCCCCATACCCCAGGTGGTATGACAAAAATGTGCATTGTGAATATCATAGCAGTGTTCCGGGGCATGCCATCGAAAATTGCCTCCCCTTTAAGAGGGTTATCCAAAGGATGCGCAACAGGGGTTGGATTCATTTTAATAATTTAGAATCACTCCACGTTGCACCAAACCCCCAACCAAATCATGAAGAGAATAAGGAAAGTGCAGTTACTGAGGAAAAAGGTAAAAAGGCCAAAACCAGAGTTTCCGAAGTGAAGTTACCTCTTGCTTGGGTATGGAGGCAAATGATAAATGAGGGGTTTCTTGCACCACATTTTAGCACATCAAATTCCAAAAGTGACAATGTTGTTATCACAATGAAGATGGACATGATGTACAAGAATGTGCCGAATTTAGAGCCTTGATCCAACTAATGATGGACAGGAAAGAGCTGGAATTTTACGATGAAAGCAATGACACTCCTAAAGCAGAAAGAGTCATGGCAAGTGGGGCATCCTGATGAGGCCTTATTCAATTTTGAGACATCTTGTTTGAATTTGTTTTTGATTTTTTTTGTCCGGGACTTGGTTTTGAACTTTCTTTGGATATTTGAATAAATTTATGTTACTTTAAAGATTATAAGCAATGAATCACATTTGCAAACTTGCAATTCTTTGAATATCATCTGAATTAAGAAACTCTGTAAATGGTTCAAAGTTACAGATCTTTGACGAAGTGACATGATTTAAAACAAGGACTTTGACCTTATCCAGAATATACCCTCAAACACCGTACCCCGCTCTTGCAATTAACCAATATACCCTTTTCCTTTCATAAGGTGCGGACAACATGGGGCATCATTAGCATATGACAATTACTATGTTTTTTATTTAAGACGTTCAATGACAATGATGATCTTTACAAATGAAAGAGTCGAGTAGGTGAATCCAGTTTAGGTCAGTTGCTTGAAAATTGAGCTCTAAAAATGAATTTTTTTTTACTTTTAACAACACCTAGACTATAACAGGTTCTTCTTGACAATCTTAAGAAATTAAATCCATAAAAACTGAGCTATTCCGCTAAGGCAATTGGTTATAGAGGAAACTTGAAAGCCCTGACCTTATGAGTAGATTACGTTCAAACCATGACATTGCTCGGACACTTGGCAATTCGGTGTTTGCTCCACTGCTCTTGTCAGGCTGAAGACTTTGTGATGAGATGAACCCTTCAGTTAACTTGATAAGAGTGATTATAATATTAAGCTGTCCCTCTAAAGCAATTGGTTAAATGCCCCGGCTTTATGGATTCAGCTAGCCAGATAATGACAAGTTAAATCAAATTTATCTAAGCAAGAAATTTTCGGTAAAATGGACTAAGGGAGTTAAGGAACACCTGTTATAGTCAACTACGCACGAGCACTCAAGAATTTCATTTTTAGACCGATATTCTTTGCACTGCCTTCGCTAGAGGAGCTTGCAAAGCTTGAACAAATGGAAGATTTCAGATGACCGAAATAAAAGGTCTAGTAATTGATTATGTTAGTTGCATCATTTTGTCCGCACCTAATTGAAATGCCAAAGCATGGTTCGATATTTCAAAAAATGGCATTTTTTACCAAAACCTTAGAAAGGAGGCCAAGCTAAAGCCAACCCATCCATTTGAACATTTGTCAAAGAGCTGTAACTCTGAAAACGTTAAAAGAGCTATTGATTTCTTTGATATTCTTTGAACTCACGTTTATAACTTGATTCAATTGCGAATAATATTTTACAGCATTTTTATCATATTCTCTCTTGAAACAAGAAAAATGAGAAAAACATTTTAGCATGCATCTTAGACATACCTAGGTGCATCACATCCATCATTTTAGCATGCATAATTTTGCAGCTTTCAGAGTCAAGCTTCGACTTAAGGATGAAGGCTACTCGACTTGCAAGCACCTTTAAAGAACGATGGTGTAACTCAGCAGCAAGAAGCTACACCTCAACCGACTTTACATATCTACAGATCTCAGAACCAATTTCAGATGGGTTCGAGAACTAATTCAGATCAAATTCAGATCCAAGTCAACTCAACAATGAGCAACATATTTCCAGTTTATGTATTCAAGCCAGATTTCAATTCCACAACGGAATATATTTGGCTGTCAGAATTCATCAACGGGCTTTCCCATAAAATGGGAGTCATCCAAAGATTGTCTTACTTGGTTCTCGCTCAGAGGAACCACCTGAAGAATCATGACCGGCTTCGACCCGTTAAGGGAAGCCATTTTTTTTAAACAATCATTTGCAGCATAGCTTAAGTCGAGAAGGGCTATCTGCCAAAGACCCCCGAGTTCGATTACACTCAGCTTCGAGGGCACATCATTTACAGCATAACTCAATGCTAGAAGGGTTATCTGTGACCAAAAGACCTTTGAGTTCGACTACGCTCAGCTCAACGGCACATCATAGCTTAAGTCGAGAAGGGTTATCTGCCAAAGACCCCCGAGTTCGATTACACTCAGCTTCGAGGGCACATCATTTGCAGCATAACTTAAGTCGAGAAGGGTTATCTGCCAACCAAAGACCTTCGAGTTCGACTACGCTCAGCTCCAAGGCATATCATTTGCAGCACAACTTAAGTCTAGAAGGGTTGTCTGCCAACAAAAGACCTTTGAGTTCGACTACACTCGGCTCAACGGCACATCATTTGCAGCATAGCTTAAGTCGAGAAGGGCTATCTGCCAAAGACCCCCGAGTTCGATTACACTCAGCTTCGAGGGCACATCATTTACAACATAACTCAAGGCTAGAAGGGTTATCTGTGATCAAAAGACCTTCGAGTTCGACTACGCTCAGCTCCAAGGCACATCATTTGCAGCATAGCTTAAGTATAGAAGGGCTATCTGCCAAAGACCTTCGAGTTCGATTACACTCAGCTCCGAGGGCATATCATTTGCAGCACAACTTAAGTCTAGAAGGGTTGTCTGCCAACCAAAGACCTTTGAGTTCGACTACGCTCAGCTCCAAGGCACATCATTTGCAGCATATCTTAAGTCGAGAAGGGCTATCTGCCAAAGACCTTCGAGTTCGATTACACTCAGCTCTGAGGGCACATCATTTGCAGCATAACTTAAGTCAAGAAGGGTTATATGCCAACCAAAGACCTTTGAGTTCGACTACGCTCAGCTCCAAGGCACATCATTTGTAGCATAGCTTAAGTATAGAAGAGCTATCTGCCAAAGACCTTCGAGTTCGATTACACTCAACTCCGAGGGCATATCATTTGCAGCACAATTTAAGTTTAGAAGGGTTGTCTGCCAACCAAAGACCTTTGAGTTCGACTACGCTCAGCTCCAAGGCACATCATTTGCAGCATAGCTTAAGTCGAGAAGGGCTATCTGCCAAAGATCTTCGAGTTCGATTACACTCAGCTCTGAGGGCACATCATTTGCAGCATAACTTAAGTCAAGAGGGGTTATCTGCCAACCAAAGACCTTTGAGTTCGACTACGCTCAGCTCCAAGGCATATCATTCGCAGCATAGCTTAAATCGATAAGGGCTATCTGCCAAAGACCCTCGAGTTCGATTACACTCAGCTTCGAGGACATATCATTTGCATCACAACTTAAGTCTAGAAGGGTTGTCTGCCAACCAAAGACCTTTGAGTTCGATTACGCTCAGCTTCGAGGGCACATCATTTGCAGCATAACTCAAGGCTAGAAGGGTTATCTGTCACCAAAAGACCTTCGAGTTCGATTACACTCAGCTCAGAGGCAAACCAGATTTACAGTATAGCTCAATGCAAGAAGGGCTATTCGTCAAAACAATTTGTCGAGTTCAGTTCCATTCAGCTCGATGACACCTCAATCACACTACTGTCCGGTTACAGTCGAGGTTTTCATATCAAGAAGAAGACTTGGGTTAGCCGTGCCTTAGTGACAATAAACCGTTTTTCCGGCAGTATAGCTTAAGACGAGAAAAACTATTTGTCAACGAAGACCTTTGGAGTTCGATTTTATTCAGCTCGAGGGCCTATCAACCACAGGGTGGAGTCAAGAAACTACTTTCAAGTCGAATTTTCCAACCCAGATCTTTAAACCAAGAAAAAGACCGAGGCGGACTACAACGAGAAGCCACATCCCGATTCAAATCCCGAACTGCGGCTTCAATTCTATATCATTTCGAGATGGACTCGACTTCGCGACGGAGGAGCCATCCGCAACCCAATTCGACAGGGAGTTATTTTTCAACTCCACAGAACGAAAATTTGTGTCTTTTTATCTTTGTCCTAGTTTTCGTTACATGAAAAAGGACAAAGAGGGGCAGCTGTAGACACTAATTTTCGTCGACATATTTTTTTCCCTTTATATGTACCTACATATTTATATATATACATATTTTAAAACTACGTATATAATATATAGTTTTTAATAGTTTTTAAAACTATATAATATATAGTTTAAAAAAAACATTTTAGAAAATATATATAATATATAATTTTTAAAATCATTTTGAAAACTTATATATATATATATAGTTTTTGAAAACATTTTTGAAAACATATATATTATAGTTTTGAAAACATTTTGAAAACATTTATATATTATATAGTTTTTAAAACGTTTTTGAAAACTTATATAATATTTTTTTTGAAAACATGTTGAAAACATTCCTATATTATATAGTTTAAAAAAACATTTTGAAAATTTATATATTATATGTTTTGAAAATATTTATATATATATATTTATTATTATTATTTATTTTATTTTTATTTTATTGTTTTGGTCTTTTCCAGGTCCAAGTCCAGGGTTCATTTTTTAGTCCAACACAGTCATGGCTCCAGCCCGTAGGACATGCCTGATCCAGCCTGTTGGAGTTTAGGGTTTGGGAACCCTAAAACATGTTCAGTCACCGCGCCGCACGGGAGTCCAAGGGTCATGGGCGAAACGGCCGGCCGTTATCCCGGGACTGACCCATCCCGGGATGGTCGGTCAACCACGAAAAGAGCACTCCACAATATCCGGGATTCTCAACGGCCGGTGGGGGTTATAAAAACCCACGGCCAAGCCACTGCCAGGGGGAGGATCACAGGAAGCCGAGGGCTCAAACCCACCGTACAATCAACCACAGAACAGAGATAACCCATCGAGAACACCACACACAGAGCCATCACAAACCAACCATCGAGAATCACAGAACCGAGAGAACATCGGCCACGGGAAACCAAAAACCCATAACATCACAAAGACCATCAACACAAAAACCACCAAAACACCAACAACCGAGAACCCACAAAAACAGTAAACAAATCGACCAACAACAAAGGTCGAACACAACCAAATACACAAAACCGAAGTACCAACCAAAGGCCTCGGAGAAGCTATCGGAAAACCAAAGGGCATCGGTTTTAAGGTAAAAGACCCGAACTTTAGGCGTAGATCTACGCCGTTGGGGGTCCCTTTAGGGGAAACGGGCTTTGGATCAGGGTTTAGAGTGACAAGGCGAGTGTTTCGGGCTAAGTGGTTTTTCCGGCCACCGCCGGCGGTGGTCGGCATGGTGGCCGGCGCGACGGAAGGGACACGGAGCGGTGGCCGGATCTTGGCCGGCAGTTAGGCTCTAGAGAGAAGCCAGAGAGAAAACTTTTCTCTCTTTAGTAGAGAGAGAGTGAGAAAGGAAAAATGAGAGGGTTGGGCGTTATCTCCCTCTCATATGGGTGTTTTATACAGCTGGTGAAACGACGTAGTTTCAATTGGGGGTATTTGCGTATTTTACATGCGGGTAAACTACAGCCGCGGTCCTTGTAAGCCGTATCTTCTTCATTTTGGCCATTGAATTTAATGTTTTAATTTGGATTTCAGATTTATTATTTTTTCATTTTGGTCCCTTTTATTTATTTATTTATTTATCTAATTATTTATTCATTTACCTATATATATGTATATACTTTTTGGTTAATTTTTTTCCGTTTTACAATAATTAATGTTTTATTTCATTTTTTTATTTCAATTTCACTTTAGTTTGTTTTATCGTATTTTCATCATCATCTTATCTCTATTTAGTTATTTTATTATTATTATTTTTTTTTTACTTTTTTTTATTTTTTATTTACAATATTATCTTGGTATCTTATTTATTTACTCACTATTATTATTAGTATTATTATTTTCTTTTTTGGATGTATTTAATTTTCATTTTTTGTTATTATTATTTTTAATATTTTCATTTTTTTTAGATTTCCAACCAATCAAAGGTAAGTGATGTGAATCGGGTTTTTAAATTTAAATTTAAATTTTTTAATTCTTGCAATTAAGACAACCGATAAATTAATTGGTACCGAAAGGGCGGTTCAAGGGTGCTAATCCTTCCTTGACCGTAACCGACTCCCGAACCCGACACGTTTCTGGTACAACGCAGATCAGGTAAGAAATAAGGTGTCCGATCAACCCATTTTTTTAAAAAAAATAAATGATCGGTGGCGACTCCAGTCCATTCTCCTAAGTCGAAGCTCAATTCCGGGCACAACCGAAAGACGGTTCCGACAATGATGATGCAATTGGTTAACCACATTAGACGCGTCACTTTCGATAATAACTTACGAATAACCCAACTCAATGACCATGCGAAGACCAAAACATATAGCCCGTGCTTCGATAAAAGCGACATCTCGTGGACCATCAATACAGGCAGCCCAACCAGCCGAAACAAATCCTTCGGAGTTCGGAATCACGCAGCACCGCTCACAGCCAGAGAACCATGAACAAGAGGACATGCTCCATCAACATTAAGCTTGAGATAACCCGAAGGAGGTTTACGCCAATAATTTGAATGAATGGTGGAAGCTGAACTATGAAAACTAGTACCTGTTACAGCAGCCGCACGCTCGTAGGCAATTTGCATGGCTTTACTTGAAGACAATATATGCCACCCAGGTAATAGCTCACCCTCATGGGTATATAGTTTATGCGATGCCATATCTGTGAAAGGAGCACCATAAACAAAATAAAAGTCTGAGCCTCCATCGTATCTAGCAAAGCTTCAAGTCAAGCACCACGAGATTGAAACTCTCCAGAAGTGACAAAAGAGGGTAATCCCGTCATGGAAAATATAGGATTCACCGTCGGACAATCCCTTAAAGCATGAAGAATTGTTTCCTACATGGAACCACAAAGACTGCAGCAGCCACCCGAGAGACCAATTTTAATGCATTTTATATTATTATTTATTATATTAGACAAATTTCCATATTAAAAGTTTTTGTTTTGTTTGAAATTAAAACCTATAAACTAAAATTTTTAGAACCCCTCGCTTGTTTCCTTTTTCATTTTCTTTAACAGGAAGCAGCTCCAGCCTTAGGGTTGGATGCTGTTAGCCTATAACAGAACTGTTGTGTACGTGCTTGCACTATAGTATAGTTAGTTAGCTTAGGCGGCAAAGTTGTTAGTCTATTAGCATATATTGTTAGTTTAACAGACTAGTTTCATTAGCTATAAAATGGTGTGCTTGTAAGTGAGAAATCAATGAATTCAGTCTATTCTTTCAGCTTATACGTTTTACAATATGGTATCATTCGCCAAACGGTCCTGACCTTGTTGTTCGTCCGCTGCATCCTCCTCCGTTGCCGTCGGCTTCCGTTTCCAGTGTCGCTTAAAACGGAAGGCCACCAGCGTACGGAGACTAAACCGGTTCATGCTGTCAGACAAACGAAGAGGATTCCTGTAGTGGAAGATACCACCCAAGCTTCTGATGCATTACCCCTTCCTTTGTATCTAACGAATACGGTGTTTGTCACTCTTCTTCTCCTTGGTTTATTTTCTTCTTTACGGTTGGCGTGAAAAGACCCGAGTTTCAATTCCTCTCCACGCCGTCACTTTTTTTAGAGGTAAATGAAGTCTTGCTTTGTAAAGAAGATGCACGTACAGTCTCTTGTCGCCAAGCTCTTGATGGCTCGCTTCTTTCACTGCCTTCTTGTGCACCGAATGTAACTGCCCAGAAACTATTCGATGGAAAGCCTGTTAGAGTTACAATCGAGGAAGCTGCCCGTAAGTCTCTTGCATGGAGAGATTAATGGATGCGGAGGGTATATCAGAAACTGAAGCAGTTTACAATTTTGTGGTAAGCATGGCAATAAGTTGTTGACATTGCTGTGTGGTAAGTAATCAGTTGCAGTATTGTTGTTATTGCTAGTACCATTGACATTACCAGCATTACTAGTACAATAGCCTGAAGATTCAGAAACTACATCAGTAGACGTAGCATGAGAAGTCTTAGAACGAGAACCATACTCTCGAGGGTAACCATGTAGATTATAACACTTGTCTTTTGTATGTCCCAACAAAAGGGTCCTTGTATAAAAGGATGAAGAAGAAAGAAATGAAGGTGGATAAGAAGAACAAAAGGAAGCATCGGCACTTTCGATTCAAGAAGAACGAAAGGAAGCATCACTACTTTTGATTCAAGTGAACGGGAGGAAGCATAAGCACTTTCGATTCAATTGTTCATCTTTTCATCAAGAAGGTTGAGAAAGTAGGGAGAATGTTAGGCTATAACAGAACTATTGTGTACGTGCTTGCACTATAGTATAGTTAGTTAGCTTAGGCGGCAAAATTGTTAGTCTGTTAGCATATATTGTTAGTTTAACAGACTAGTTTCAATAGCTATAAAATGGTGTGCTTATAAGTGAGAAATCAATGAATTCAATCTATTCTTTCAGCTTATACGTTTTACAATAGATGCCCACCTCGGATCTTCTTTATTTTATTTGTACTTTAAATTTTAATAAGTATGTTTTTATGTCACGTATTTATCTATTTTTATAACACGACTTTTCTACTTTTTGCATGTTTTCAATTTTTTGTATCGATCGTTTAGTCGTTCTTTTGGTTTAATTTTCTCAAGATTGGATTTGACATCGCCTCAACTGATCAATATATCGCTTATTTATTATACTGCTAATTTATCCTACTTTGGATTGGATTTGAATGGGCGGTTTGCGTTCGGAGATAGTTAACTCATGACATTCGACTTTGATTTGCGATTCTAGGTGACCTTTCAATAATTTCACACCCTGTTATGGTTCGTTTACCGATGCAATCAAATATATTCATATTAATCTTTTATTCGAGATTTTGGAGGAGTTTTTAACTTTTACCTTATATAGTCCTATGATTCTAAATGACTAGTTTTTTGTGTAACGTTAATAGAAAAATGTTCTAATTATGAGTATAGTTTACGCTTATGGTAGTAAATTTCATTGTTATTTTGGATATTTCCTTTTTTTAATAAAACTAAAGACTTTTATTGCATAAAAAGAATATTTATTATCCGAATGAGTATTACTTTGAATCGTAATATATGTTGTCAGCTATATCGATGAGTGTTGGCTAATTTTAATACATTTTATGTTATATATATATATATATATATTGTCAAAGTAGATTTCTGACATTTTATTGTGATTACAAAATTTATTAGTCAGTAAATATGTGACATGTGACGTTATTTAGAAAATCATTGATACTTTATATTGAAAATGAAAAAAATAATTAAAATAAATAGAAAATCCTCCCCGAATCGTATTATTCTCCCACTCCTCTCCCGCGGTGATGTTCTTCATCGTCGATGGTTTGACACCAATCATCCTATCTTTTATGTTGTTCTTCGTCGCTGTTCTTTTCCCACCTTTCTTCCCCATACACGGAGAAATACATCTATCATCTTGTTTCTTGCGATCAACAACGTCTCATATTCCAACAGGACTTCATCAACTTCGTCTTTTATATTTTTTGTATTCAGGTAATCATGTTCCCAGGCTTCGTCTATCATTACAATTTTTGTACTCGTCTCCTATGCTTCATAGGGTTTACAACCGATGGCTGTGGTGGCGATAATTGAGGGAATAAATATGTAGAGATTCCTGCCTTCGAGGATGGATGTCAGACAACCCATCAACGACGAAGAGCGACGAAATGGGATGACTCTAACGATGATTGATGGAGTAAGAGGAAAAAAATATTAGAATTTTAGAGATTCTTTCGAGAAATTAGAGATTTTAAAATTTTTTAGAGTAAAAGAAATTCATAATCAAACTACATGTCATGCATTCATTGAGTGACTTTTTTTAACAAAGACTAATAGTTCAACCTTAGAATGATAACGGATAAAACATTATATACCTAGTTTGACCCAAAAAAAACTTTAAACACCTAAAAAAACAAAAGTTTAAACACTTATTTTTCAGTTAAACCTTAAATGTAAGTGTTTTACTTGTAGGAAACTAGAATATCGAAGGAATAATTATAATTCCTTAAGGATGAATGTACAACTTCCCTTTTATGGGAAGATATCAGATTAATTGAAGATTTCTTGTAGAACTTAATAATTTCACAACCACAAAAAGAAAGGTGAAGCTGTTCCTCATAGGGCGTGGAATTGAGCACATTTTTCAGAGAATTCTAATGCATACCTCTGAGGGTGCTTTACTAGGGAAAGCATTGGGTTTGGGGTGAGAATAAACCCCAATGTGCACTACTAGTTTCAATGTGTATAAATTGGCTGTATATACTATACAAGAGATTTCATCTTTTGGCATTACAATAATTACTTACCTACCTTGTAATTTCACAAAAGAATTAATAAGAGAAACGTGGTCTTAAAAACAAGCAAACTAGTTCATTCTATGATTCTGTGTGCAATGGGCAACCGACCTCTACACTCAATACAAAATAAGGTCATTTATACTACAGTGAGGTCAAAATAACTAGGACAAATAGGATTAAGAAAAAACAATTACAAGAGCTGATTATGACGATGTAAAAGCTGAAGGGACTTGCCGGAACCGATGTCCTATGAAAGCCTTCGAGAAATTGGAATCATCCGGCTTATTGTGGGGTAAACTTTTGTGAGGTGAAGACGATCTTACAAGGGAGGCTTCTGGCAAATTACTTTACACAATGTACAAATGGATTGTTTTCGGAGATTGGCATGGAACTCAGACTATCAATGTTCATGCTTCACATGTGCTTTTAATATTCCAGGTAGAGGTGGTGATGTAGGAGCCCTACCCGGCATGCTTGTCATTGGAGGAGGAAGGATCTGTTGTTGGTACATTGTGTTCATGCTAGAGCCTTCACCATCTGCAGAAAAATGGTGTGCGGTTTCACCACTCTCTGGTCTCTCGCAGAGTTTCATAGCCTTCAAAACATAATTGTCATCATGGAGCTCAAATGGAGTGCTGTAATGGAAAAACATAAGATTGAAGGTAAAAACAAAGACGAGCAATAAATCAAACTATATAATTTATCCCACTACCCCAACTACCACTTATTTCCCTCTCTTTGGGATTCCTTGGTTTACCATCACAACAGGAGAAAACATAATTGTTCTAAACTAGTTGAGAGTGAATCAAAATACAAACCAAATGGCGTTGAATGGATACTGCACGTTATTATAATAGTTAAAAAAATCTTACCTATTAAAGTCAAAATGCACCAGCTGCATATCTTCCGACATTTCTACCTCAACAGTTGCATGAGGGTGTGTCTACAATTTCCGGATGACAAGAAAAAAAGAGAAGAAATTAAAACACCTCAGGAATAATGGAAGAGTTCAAATAACTATAAAACCACAGTGCATTCAATATGTGCATGCCTCATGATAGCCTATTAGCATTAATGAAGAAACCTCATTATGCCGCTTTCTTTTTCTTCTTGCAGTTAAAGAGTTAAGAAAAGCGAGATAGATACATAACCAAGGGTTTGATAATCCAACTGTGAGTTTGTGAGTATTGATATGGGCATACTCTTGTTGAATAAAGAGAAATAAGCATACAAATCCATTAACATGTTCCCCACTTGTCAAGTAGAAAAAAACATTGTAGAGTTTTCAGTTTTAAGTCATTATGTGATCTAAAGCTGATTTACAGGCAAGAAATTTTAAAACTGATACAAAGTTAACAAAAGAAACAAATATTGGTAATAGACGGGAAAAAAATTAAGAATAAGCATATAGATGCAGATCTTAACAAATGACATGGCTTAGTCAAAAACTTTAATAAAGTAAAAATTGAAACAGAGTAGCAGATAAAATGAGAAGTTGGCTAATCATACATTTTTAATTAAACGGAAAAACAGAGAATCATGAACAGAGTAACAGACCGCATCAGAAGTTGGTTCATAAAAACACAAGCAATTATGTGAGGGAGCTGGGATAATACAATTTTGCATTATAAACAAAAATCATAGCAAAACTTCGATGAGTGGCATTTCTAATTCCGTACAAGAATGAAAGACTTGAGAAGATAACAAACCTGCACCAGGATAAAAGGTAAAGCCACACCCCCACTGGGACCATTTCCTGAGCTGTACAATTGCTCATTTTGTTGTATCAAATTCTGAAGACCTACAAACTAAGGGGGAAATAACCCAAGAACATGAACAACTTATGGCATGTAAGGGGACATATGAAACTTGATGTCCTAAACATATCTCTGTATATATATGCAGCAACTATATGGCAGCGAAAATGGGAACTCTCAACACAAGGGGAAGCTAAAAGCAATTTCATGTACAAACAAGTGAAAATTGAAAAGTGCACTATTCTTACCTGTTCCTCCAATTCATGCAGATAAGAAGCTTTTTTTTCAATCCTATTTATCAGTCCAAGCCGTTCAGTCTGTATAGGTTTAATTAGAGGAGCTTGGTAAGCTTAGTATTATATCTTTAGCAGATCAACTTACATAAGAAACATACAAAAGGATCTGTATTCTCACCTTTAGATCTTCTATATCACTCAAGCTAGTACGAGGAAGTCCCTTCCACTGTATTTCCTTTTTATCCTTAGATATAATATCCATTGCCATTAGTACATTTAGAGCATCATAAACCCTTCGCCGAATGTTCTTCTCATCATACTGCTGCTGTTAGATATAAAAATAAATTAAAAAGGAAAAAAAACGAATAAAGGAGGTTTAACAGTGGTACTTTCACTCTCTGGGTAAAAGGTGGAAGCGTATACTGTAGAGATCAAGGAATCCAATATTGACAGTTCCATAAGGTTGCAAACCTGATCAGGTGATGCTACACTACTGCCTGGATCAGAAAATTCAGCTACAAGTTCATCTGCCACCTGGGAAAAACTCTCTCAGATATAGACATGGGCATATAAATAAATTGTTATAAGCAGACAAAGTAGCAACTTTCCAACCCTTTCAAATATTAGAAAAGGAAGGCACAAATACAAGTGCAGGCAAGTGTTTTGGTAGCATGAGTACAAAATACTAGCATTTATGGATCACATAATGATATGGTATCAATTTGAAAGAGAAAAAAAGTATCATTCTGCCTAAAAGTTTGAAAAGTACATGAATTATGAGTATCCATAACAGGACTTGGTTGATGCCCAAAATAACAAATCACTTAATCACGATGATAAACATGTAATTTGTAATTCTTAAGTAATCAGTGTTGAAAACATAGGTTGCTAAGAAAGAAATCACCAGGATATCAATTTGCCAACTTTACTCTTCATTGATATCTCATTTGCACATTAGAAGCTTCTACATGGCAATTTTGGAGTGATATATAAAATATTCTATATCTTACAAGTATACAGTTTTGCAATTCAGAGTTATGGCATGCAAACCTAACCTATAAGGACAGTCAAATGCACAACTAGTTTGGACCCTGGTTAGACAACATATATATAATCCATTAACCCAGGAAAAACTTAAAACATTTTGCCAAAATGGCTAGAGCGTATATACATAACCATAAGCACTGATGCTATGACTATTAATAAATTTACCAAAACCAACAAACATATATAAAAGAACGACTTTCAGACATCAACTGACCTCATTGTATGTAGTTCTTCCCTTGCTTTCCACTTTTTCACACACTGGATGAAACCAAAGACAGTTCAAACACGAAATCAGATAGCTAGGCCACAACTGCTAACTCGTCTAAAATATCCATAGCAGAATAACAAGCATATATAAAACAACTATCACATGAAACAGTACGTGATTACGCTTTTAATGCAATCTTTTATTAGCCAAAAATGACAACATCTTACGGGTAAGGAAAATAAAAAGAGTAAACAAAACCTTTCATGCTAAATTGACGGAGCCCTCTGCCACTCTTATCACCTCCAACCGCTCGTTGACCTCTCCTTTTCTTTTTACTACTGCAAATGAAGTTGCCTATTAGTTAAATTCAAGGGTTACTCCCGTCCATTATCATTATGAATGCGTAGAATGACCAGTACCGACAATTGCATTAGGATAAGCAGTATGGACAATCCAAGTGCAGTCACCAAAAAGTTAAAAAGATTCCCCGATTTCCTATTATAGTAAAAAAATGTCCAATTCAAGCATAATGCAAAAATATTTACCAAACTCAACCACAAACAAGCACAATTTTACATCATGAAAGCAAAATTAAAGACCTTGTTTCAATCTACCCGGGACCAGCACCGCCTTTCTTCAAAAACCCACAATTACATCATGCATTCAACATAATTACCACAGACTCGAGCAAAAAGGGTACCTAAAATGGAAGCACTCACCCGGCAGCACCTTGAGATCCAGCATCATCTCCGTGATGATCGAGGTGGTTCAGTCTTAAAAAAGTGTTCTCGCTAGCAGGCGTAGCCATAGCTGGCTCACTCCGGTTCGAAGGAGAGCCAACACTGCCACTAGTGGAAACGGATTGACCTGACACGGTGGTGCCCCACGATCTAGAAGCACCTCTCTTAGTTGGGTCTTTATCCACATGTTCTTGGTAGTTATGGTTTTGAATTGTGTTACCACCAGTTACCATACCTAAAAAATACCAAACCCAGAAACTAAAAATTAAGTTAACCTTAGGGGTTTCGAGACGTTAACAAAAGTGGGTACTGCTGGAGATGAAGAGAAGTTAATGGGCATAATCAGTAATCACTTGGCACCAAAATTTATTTTCTCTCTATCTGTTTGATTATATTCCTGAAAGAAAGAAAGAGAAGAATAATAACTATGAGAGTGAGGGTAAATGGATTCTCATCAAGGAATTAGCTAAAAGGGGTTTCCACTTTCAAGGCTTGGAAAAGCTGTAAATGAAGGTGACGGAGAAGAGGGAAATTTTATTGGTGAAGGTTTGGCTTTTGTTGAATAATAAAAAGTGGGATTGAATGGATTGGTCAAATGCTCCAAATTTTGGGTTCAAGGATTGATACGCGTTCATAGAAAGTTCAGATGGATTAGATTTTACGCAGTTTTTAGAAAATCTAATTAATTAGATTATAGGGGACAATTATGCGTGCGGCATCTTAATATACGGTTAAAATAAAGTGTTATCAATTTTATTATTATTTTAAATAAAAAAATCGATAAAAAATATTAAAAATATTATTATTTTGATTGATACTAATTACCTATATAAGTAAATGTAGTAAAAAAATTCGGTCAAAAAATGATGTTTTAAGTAGCGCTTTATCGAAAATATCATTTTTCACCATATTTTTTTACCGCATTTACATATATAAGTAATTATAACCAGTTAAAATAATGATATTTCCGGTCATTTTTTTACCGATTTTATTATTTAAAATAACAACAAAATCAATAACGTTTTATTTTAACCGTATACTAAGACGTCGCACGCGAGTATTTTCCCATTAGAGGTTTTCAATTTCAAAGCACAAAATTAAAGCTTTTTAAACTTTAATTCATTAATTTCCTTTGGTTCATGTTGTTTGACCGCCGAAATGCAACATTACCAAAACGACATTTTACTAAATACAAATATAAATTTCGTTTGGTGTAAATCACAAATATCCTCATTTATTTATATAACAGTTTAGATACACATTAATTTTATCGATTTAAATATGATTATTAAAACGAAAAATTCTTTTATCAAATATTTAATATTCTGAAATTTTCGAATTTTAATTAAATTAGAACAACTTTGTACCAATTGATTCAAACTCTTAGACTCTATCTAAATTGTATATTTAACATATACTTAATATATATACAAATGTTTTTTTTTTCATGTCTAGTATAGTTCAGTCTATGTAAAGATAAACTACAAATAATCATTAATGTGGATAAATTAAAAAAATAAATTAAAAAAATACATGTGCATAAATATAAAATGAGACTTTTATGTTTATTGGAATGAATCGGACTAAGTGAAGGCCTGATTTAAAAAAAATCAAGTTAAGGCTTGGAATCGGAATGTTCCACCCAAATTATCTATCCTTAATTTAAAAATAATTTATATTAACATTTATATATTTTTATAATTAAATTTAAATAAAATTACTTAAATTACATTTTAATCATATTGACTAACCATCCAAATCATAAACAAGTTTAATTTTTTAAAAAAATAATTGACAAAATAATAAATTTTACGAATAAAATTATTCGAAATGTAATATTTACTCGAAAATATTATATTTTCCTAAGAAATGAGGAGTAAAGGCATTACGTCGTTCACTCGTATTTTAAAATAGTATTTATCATTAATAATCTTAGATTACCTTTATCATGTAATTTTTGAAGCTAAAATGATATATTAAATACCTATTTTAAATGCACATTTATAGGTTATAAGTTTCAATCTTGAGAGTTAAAATTATTTGTTGATGTTACTTTCATCACAATATGATCCTAATTTGATGATGCACTGTCATTAACATGAATTCAATCAAAAAACAATTAAAACAATTAATTAAAATAATAACGATACTTTGAAAATTAAAATAAAATACTCTTAGATCTAAAAATCAATTTAAAATAAAAAGTCATTATTTAAATAATTTTCTATGAAATTAACTCAGAAGAGAATGTTATTTTATGGTTCTTAAATCTAAAAAAATAATTGTCATTCAATTCATAAAAGAGTTGCATTCAATTAAAGCGTTTGATTATCTAAATCCCGTCTAATATTATCATCAAAAGTCGACCTCATCACAACATTTTCATGTGCTGTTAATTGGATTCTAGGCTAACTCTTGTGGTTACTCGAGTCGTAAATGAGACGAGACAGATTACGAGTTATTTAAGATTGATTCAATCAAGATTTAGTCAACTCTCAAATTAAATGGCTGGACTCGAACTCAAACTCGACTCGAATTCTTAACGAGCCGAAACATGCTACTTAATACCCGACTCGAAAAACTCATGAACAATTTGAAAAATAATATATTAAAATTTTAAATTTTTTAAATTAAAATATTAATAATATTAACATTCATATGTTGTTGTTTTTTAAATATAATATAATATGAGACTTTCATATATTTATGTTCAGGTTCAAACTCGAGTTCGAGCTTCAATCAAATTAAATCTAAGAATATTTTGAATTTGAGTTTTTTTGAGCTCGAATCGAATTTTAACTTTTTATTTCAAATATGTATAAATGATCATTTTATATTACTAGGAAAGCATTGAAAATGGAATATCAAGCATTGCAATAAATGATCATCCCACTAAAAATAAATGTATAATCAGTAATTCACAAGTCTTAAAAATCTTGAATTCTTGATCACATTTCTGAGGCTGTGTGGGAAAATTGCATAACTGGGAACAACGTTATACTCGATTTGTAATGATTAGCGGTAATGGATTCAAAAATTTTAAAATTAAAATCTAAAATAATTATTAGAATATTCATTAATAAAAAAATTACATAACCCAAAATTCAAAATAACAATTTATTCAAAAAACACAAAAAAATATTAATACTAAAAACAATTACAATTGTTTGGATGATCTTTCATTCATTTAAACTATTTTATGATTTTTTTCATCATCAATTTGGAGGAAAAAATGATTTTTTTTATATAAGTAACCGAACAATCATTTAGAAATTAGGCACTTATGTTATTTCACAATATTCATTTTAGAAAATACTATTTTCTAAACTTGTGGTTGCTTTGAGGAAAATCAACATCAGTTTTATAAGTAAATAGACTTGTTGGTACACTTGATGTTTCTTTGTCTTTCACCCATATCTTTTAATATCCAAAATCTATCATTCATCCGCATGTCAACAATATAATTATCAAGTTGATCATTAAAGCCTTATCTATCAACACCTGTAAATTCATCAAGATATAATTCAGTGAATTTAAGTATTTTTTGCTTGTCAAAAGAAGAAAATTTATCAAGTAGACTCAAAGAAACCATACAAGTTAATAACTCTATACTAACCTTATCAAAATCGATTGTTTTACTCTCGAAGTTGAAGAACATTTCTTTCTTATCCGAAGAATATACACAACATCCATATCAAGAATATCAATGCAATTTTTGTTACAAAATGAAGTGGTTGTAGGGAAAAAAAACTCACTCTTTTTTTTTGTAATATTTCTTTAGTTAAAGTGACAAGAAACAAAGCATTGACAATAATTTGATCTTTTCTCTATAAATTTTGTTTAATTCATTCATAATCTCAAATATTCTCTTCATTAAATGAATATCATAAAGATGAAATCAAATAGTTCTATCGCAATACTCACGCTATAAATTTTTCGAGTATCATCACTAATTAAATCAAGCACCTCACGTATTGTAAAATTCAATTAGTCACATTCAAAATCAACTTATAATGAGAACCTCAACGTGTATCGCATGGCCTACCTAAACCAAGCTCTTGGTTTAAACCTTTTCGGGTCACAATTTCACCATCTTCGAAGGCTTTTGCAATTTTTCAGCTTATTTTTCTTTAAGCAAATATTTTCACTTGCAAGATGATCCAACACATTCAACAAATTCCAAGTATATTAAAAAAGTCAATCACAATATTTTTTAAGAAACGATAACAAGAATTAACTGAAGTTGGTGAGCAAAATAATGTATGTAGTATGTGGATTGTGTTTATCTCATGATTAGAGTTTTGAAACTATGAAGTTAAACATTCATATTGCTAGTTCCATCGTACCATTGTCCACGAATTCTTGAAAAACTTAAAAAATGCTCATTAGGCAAAGAAAAGATAGTTTCTTTAAGAGACAAAGTTGTTGCATCTCCAACATGAACAATTACAAGAAATTGGTCCTTTATCATTATTTGTTTTTATCAACATAACGTACACACAAAGCTATTTGTTCTTTTTAAGACACATAACTAAACTCATCTATTAGTATTTCAAAATAAACCTTACCAAAGTCTTCTACAATTGTGTTAGCAGATCATTTAGCACAACAATTCATAAACTACTTTTGAATAGAAGGTGCATTTTTCAAAACAACATTTCCCACATCATCATTCTTTTTCGCAATCCAATTCAAAAGTTTAAATTTTTTTCCCTTGTTACTTAATCCATCACATTCATCATGACCACAAAATGTCAATCCTTGAAGCGAAAGAAATCTCAAACAATAAAGAAAAGTAGTCAAACTGATTTGGTAGTCATTTTTAGTTTGCTCGGTTTATTGTTTTAAAGAAGTTTTGAAGGATGACTTAAAGTTCTTTAAATTCTCTAACTTTTGAAAAGCGTGATTATACCTTTAAATTGAACTGACTTATTACAACCTCTAAACCCATTAATAAAAATTGCATCCCTTTATGCAACTATGGTGGTTTCATTCTTAAATAAGTAATAAAGAAAGCAAAATGCAACATCTTTTGAAATACTATATTCAAGCCAAGAATACTTCTTAAACCAAGATTTATTAAAGCGATGTAATATACCTCCTCCGAATTCTGTTTGGAAAAATTTATGTTTCTTTGATTGGCAAGCGCATTTTTATATGTATTTTTTCATCTCTGCTTCTCACTCAATTGGATTATAGTCAATAATTTTTTTCTTTTTAGTCGGATCACGTGGTATAAAGCTAGCATCAGTTTGGCTCTCCTTTAATACAAATGTTGTACTATCATCATGTTGGTTCCATTCCGATTTCTTGAGTTTAGGGCATACTATTCGAAGGGAAAGAAAATCCTTTCTCGGCTTGGGTTGTTAAAGGTTGAGTTGATAATGAGACACAAATTGACACTTAAAAGTTAAAGTATTCAAATTGCTTCAACTTTAAACTACATAAAATTAATATAATTTTTTTTTCTCATTCTCAAAAATACATATTCATAATTTCATATATCAAAACTCAACATTTAAGCATTTTTTTACAAAATCACCAAAATCCGTTAAATTGAATCTGAGATTTAATTTAATCTTTTAATTTTAACTCATTTAAATTAGGAAATAAATTTTAAGAATTTAAAAATTAAAATGTGAATTTGACTAAACTTAAGAAGATAAGAGAACAAGTGAAGAACCTAAGGAAAAGATAGGAACAAGAGCTTGTAGGCAACTTAGCTGGAGAAGTTCATTGGAAAATAGTCGGTGGACAACGCCATGGTGGCTGGTTCAGGCTAAAGCAAAGTGCGAAAAGTGAAGAAATAAAACAGAAGCTTCTCTGAGTTTAAATTTTTGATTGAAAAAAACAAAACAGAAGCTTTGGAAGTGAGAAAAATGAAAAAAAAAAAATAGAAAAGTGAAGAAACGATGATCTAAAAGGAAAAAGAATATATTATTTTAATCAATACTTTTTTTAATTCAAGAATTTAGAATAAAAAATTGAAAGTAGCTTCTCATACACGTTAAAGAGCACAACACTCAAAAAATGGGATTGGAGAATCTCTCAATATAATATCAAAGAAAATAGGGTATGCATTTGCTACCTATTGAGTCGCACAGATCTGCCCCTGATGCTTAGGCATTTCATGATGAGAAAGAAAACAGTGTTCTCTCCATCGGAATCACCATCGAGATGCTATGATTAAAATACGACCGAAGTTCGATGTCGGAGAAGCGACAAAGATACCAGACCATGTAAAGGAAGGCCATTTCGCAGTGATCACAATCAATGATGGAAATCCAAGGAGAGTCATCATAGACCTATGCCATCTAAAGAATCCGACGTTTCTGAGGTTATTAGAGAAAGCTAAAGAAGAATATGAATGAATTGTCCGTCTATCTCAGTTGGTAGAGTGTAGGACTTTTAATCTTGAAGTCGTGAGATTGAGTCTCACTAAGGGCAATTCATGATAGAAGTTTTCTACGGAAATTATTTTTAACCTGGCGTTGGAGGCCAACCTACTATCTTACCTCCCTCTTATCTCATTATATATTGAAATAGGGTCAATTAATTTTTTTTAAAGAAGAATATGAATTCCCACAAATGGGACTCTAACTATCACTTTTCCAGCCGAAGAATGTATAAAAGCAGCATTATTCTATATTAAGGAAAATTTCTAAAAGTTTAGGAGGATTAAATTTATAATTTTTTTTAAAAAAATAGATTATCAATTAAAAATATATTAATATAAAATTTACAAACAATTCTGACATAGGTCAACTAAACCCGCATTTCATCAATTAAAAGTTATTATAAAACATATAATTCCAACTAAATTATATGAAATAACACTATGCAATAAAGTCAGTCCATTTTATTTTGTTATCCACCTAATATAACCCTTTTAGTAATATCAAAAAATGGGTATTTATCAAGTCAAGTTGAATCGATTCAAAAATTTTGAATTCATGAGTTTTATTTTATAACTCAAATTGTATTTGAAGTTTTTTCAAGTCGAATTTTTGAAATTTGAATCGAGCCAAGTTGTTAGAATTTCTATTTAAATTTAATTGTAAATATTTATTATGTTATGATACAGTTTGATTATAATTTAAATGATATTCTATAATTATATAAAATATACATATATATATATATATATATATTCATATTTTTTCCATACATCTCACGTAGAGTTGAATGACTTAACTCGAAATTGAAAATAAATCTATTAATTATTATAAATTTTGAGTTGTTCAAATTGTATATTATACCTCGACTCAAATTTAAATTTTTTTTAATCGAATCAAATTTATAAAATAATGAATCAAATCAAGTTGAATTGAAATTTTTAACGAAAAATTGAATTAGAAAGCTATATTTTTTTTTGTATCAAATTGAATTTTACGCGTACCTAAAAATAAATGGCAGCTTGAGTTTCTCATGTCTCTAGTTGTTCCCCATAATGATCTTAGTAGTAAAGGACAAATGCAAGTGATATTTTAACATAAAGTACTTTTTTTCTTTTTTAAAAAATAAACAATCCATTTTACTTTCTTCTAATACGTCATATCGGGAGATGTAGGATGCGAGAGAAGTTGTTCATGCCACCTGAATTTTGGGATCCTCTTTTGAAGACACCGGCGATCTCTACTTTGATGCAAATAAAACAGCGACCAGCAGACCGATTCCTTTATGAAAAAGAATCAGCGGAGCGAGGTACGAAAATTTACGTGGAAGACGCTTGGATACCGGATTTCGAAGATGCTGCAATTGGGGTTGTTGCAAGAGACCATCATAGCCTGGTTATCTGAGGAGTTGCTCGGAAACTTGGATGGCTGCTACATCCCATAATATGTTGAAGCTGAAGCTTTTATTCACGACATTAATTTTGCTACGGGGAATGGATGGGACGCGACAATCATTAAAGCTTAACGGGCGACCAAGAAGATATCTCTCTCGAAAGACGAATTAATATACGGTTAATATATGATGTTATTGGATACATTAAAAGATATTTAATAAATTCGGTTTAGCCTTATCGGAAATATCGAGTAATAATAATGTAATAGATGGAAATCATGAAGAAATATTAAAAAATTTGGCAACCAGCAAACTTAGCTTGTCGATTTTGGTCGATACTTTATAAAAATATATTGATCCATAACAATATAACAAATAAAAAAATGACAAAACCGGTCTATAAATGACAAAACATGTAAAGCGCTACCGGATATATTGAAAGTGTCGATACTTTATAAATTGTATCGATTCATAACAATATAACAGGTAAAAAAAATGACAAAACCGGTCTATAAATGACAAAACAGGTAAAGCGCTACCGGATATATTGAAAGTGTCGATATTTTATAAAAATGTATCGATCTATAACAATAAAACAGGTAAAAAAATGACAAAACTGATCTATAAATTACAAAACAGATAAAGCGCTATCGGATATGTTGATAGTGTCGATACTTTATTATAAGTATCGACACTTTTGGAATTTAAAAGAGAAGAAGTTATAGCGCTAATAAAGTGTCGATATTTTATAAAAATATATCGATCCATAACAATATAACAAGTAAAAATATGACAAAATCGGTCTCGAAATGACAAAACCAGTAAAGAGCTACCGGATATGTTGATAGTGTCGATACTTTATTATAAGTATCGACACTTTTGGAATTTAAAATAAAAGAAGTTATAGCGCCAATAAAATGTCGATACTTTATAAAAATGTATCGATCCATAACAATATAACATGTAAAAATATGACAAAATCGATCTAGAAATGACAAAACCGGTAGTAAAAAAGTGTGCTTGTGTGATCACTTTTATTTCAGAATTTTCATTTTTAATACAAAAAGTTATATATTTTAAGCAAAACCCAGTAAGAAAATAACAAAAACTTTGCAGTAACAAAAGAATAACATTGGGAAACTTATCATGTTATCAGTTTCTCAAAGAACAAAAACCCAGAAACAAACATCTCTCAACCCAAACTTATAATATACTCTTATTATCTCCATATGATAAAGTTATGCCAGTTTTAGTTTCTTAAAGAATAAACTTATGATTGAAGAACTTAAATTGGTGCACGTATAAGTGTCGATGCATTTATGAAAAGTATCGATTCAAAAAATATCTAAATCGATAATTATTATGTAACAGGTAAATTTATAATATAACCAGTAAAAATATATTGGTTAATTAGCAAATAAGTTTACATTATGTATCGACACTCTTTAAATATGTGTCGATATTTTTTCTCCAAAATTAAAGCACAACGAGGTGCACGCATAAAGTGTCGATACATTTAAAATTGTATCAATCCAAAAAAATATCAAAATCGATAATTATAATATAATAAGTAAATTTACAATGTTAACGGTTTAAATATATCTGTTTAGTTAGAAAATATGTCAATATAATAAAAGTGCTACCTAATATATTATTGTACTTGATAATATTTCCGGTTAAATGATATAATATAATCGATCTAAATTTTAATCGATCACTTATTTAATAGGTCACGCCATCTTTTAATCGTTTTTTAAGCGCCACACAATAAAATCACCCGGGACTTAAGGAAACTCGTGAAGCATTAAAGTAATACCCGAATCTTAAGAATTTTTTTATGTGAATAGAGCCTTTAATAGAGTCGCTTATTCCCTTGTCAAATGGGATATTTCTCGAATTAATCCCTATTAGTTTTGGTATGATGAACTAGATTATATACGGAACTTTTTTGTTCTTGATGATATGGATATATGAAATGTATTGATTGTTTCCTTTTTTTTTAAAAAGGGTACCCCTACCTTTGCAGTATACGGTGATTGAGATTTTCGCTTTTATTTTTTCAAAATTTATTCCAAGTAACAAATTTTATAGTTGTATTTTATTAATGTGTATTTTAATTTTTTTGCATTATTCATTATTTAATTAATAAATCCAATAATCGATCTTTTTTGAGAAAGAAGGAAGAATCCAATACCCAAATTTATAGAATAACTTACTCTTTAATCATTCAAATTACAAAAATAAACAGAACTTATTTTTAGAAAAAGTAAAAATGAACCGAAAAAATTCCCTATCTCCCTAACCGTAGCCGTCTGTCGGAAGATTCTTCCGTTTTCAATAGCTTTTCTCCTTTGATTCCTTCAAATATCAGCTCCTTTGATTCCTTCAAATCTCTTCTTCTTATCTTCAGGTATTTTTAAACTAACTTCAAATTCATCTTAATTTTCTTTGTTTTTATTTTATTCTTTTGGCTTGTTATTAACCTTTTGCCGATAAACTCTTACTGTTGCTCGAAACCCTAGCTTTTGTTTGGTTGTCGAGAAAATTTAAATTATTCGATGGTCTTGTGTGTTTTTTTTCCCTTTTCTTTTTATTTTGATATGAAAAATGGGATTCAATTTGGCCAAATTGTCGCACAGTTGGCTTTTAGTTTATTTCTTTTGGGTTCTATGGGATCTCATGCACTTGAAACAAATTAAGCTCGAAATTTTGATGCTTTTAGCTTTATCCCATTACCTAGCAACTAAATAGGGTTTATTTATTTATTTTTGAAATCTGTATAATTGTAAAGCTGTATTGCTTGCTGTTTTCGTGAATTTGAATACCAGAAGAGAAATTCTGAGATGGAATTTGATGGTCGTAGGGTTTATATGTATAAGGAACTGCAAATGGTATCAGGATATATAATCTGCGGTTAAGCATGTTGCATTGTTTGGCATGTCATTCTTAATTCCTTAAATATGAAGATTATTGTTTGATGAATTCAAATGCATTGTTCTGTTCTGTTGTTTGTTGGATACAAATTTATTGTTTTACATTTGTTTTGTTTTTTGAAGTGGAATTGAAAAAAAGAAAACGACGAACAAGAAAAGATAAATATCATTTTCTTTATATATTAAACCCATCAACTTTGATAGTTACATTGGGGGATATCAAGGGTGCTTTGTGTTCACTTAGTTGCATGTTTGGAGTTCTTTTTTTTCTAACGACTGTACTAGTCCTGATCCTAAGAGGAGACATGTTTAGGTCTTCAAATATGATTAATGGATTATGCCTTTGCTCTAGTAGCATGTGAAGTTGTTTTTACCATTCATCAATATAAAAACATTGTTTAATGTTTTGAGTGATGTGATCTTCAGCAAACCATGATCTATGCTATAATTGAAATGCAGTTTGGCCACAAAATTCATGATTTCTTCTTCCAATAAAAATCTATTTTATTTGTCGAGACTTGAGAGCCAAAGAGGGGAATGAATCCTTTTCACTATTTTCATGAAGAAGGGGTGTGCATAATCTTTCATGCTCGCTTTCTGTTTGTTTGTTATGAGTTTATATTTGCTCGTGTTCCTTTAGTAGTTGCCTTTCCCAGTTTTCTATTTGATTTTAAACTTATTTTCCTTGTGATAAATAGGTCTTCTTGATTGTATACAAATTTGAAGGGGATGAGCCATTAGTTTTCTTGTGATGCCATCAACATGCAGACAGAGTCACCTATGTCTTTAGCCTCTGGGGAGCAAAATAATCAAGAAAATATTCCTATCAAGGTTGGAGATCCCAATGTAGCACCGTCCACCTCAAATAATTCTGTGCTAGAACAACCTAGTAAGTAAATGCAATTGTATTCCTTATAATAATTTTCAACAATTTAGTCCATGCATCATCTCTGTCTATGAAAAATACTGATTTTGCATTTAATTTTTGTATGAATTTATGAATTGAATGCCTAATGCTAGCTAAAAAGCCAACTAGACAATGGGCTGCTTGGACACGTCAAGAGCAAGAGAGTTTCTTCACTGCATTACGACAATTTGGGAAGGCAAGCCAATCTTACTTGTATTTTGGTTTTTAATATTTTTTTGTTAATATTAATTCCTGACACTTGCATTACCTGCAGAATTTTGAGAAGATTACATGTCGTGTGCAAAGTAAAAACAAGGATCAGGTTGCTACTAGATTTTTTGTGATTGTTTCATTATCAATATAAGTCAAATTACAGCCTTTTGTCAATGTTTGATTTGTCTTCTTCGTTTTGAAAATTGTAGGTCCGACATTATTACTATCGTCTTGTTAGGCGTATGAACAAGCTTCTAGGTCCTGGACTATGTTTGGATGCCAAAAACTCTAAAGATACTAATGCAGCAATGCTACGCTGGTTAAGCTGGGAAAATCTTTTTATTAAAACTTATTTAAATAAATACTTCATATAATTTGTAGGATGCATTCTTAGAGCATTTCTAACTAGTATAAGTTTCAAGTCAATCACAATGCATTATTATATCGGTTAATAGAAAATAGAAAATTTATTGAGCCGAGGTGTCCCTTCAAATGACAAAAACATTTCCTTTATGTTCCCATTTTCAAGCATGAAAGAGATCTAAATTTTGTATGGTATCATGATACAATAACAGAGACTTGACCCATTATAACTTTTTGTTTCATTCAAAATTGGATGTATTCTTTTACAGGTGGTCTCTATTAGAAATTTATGTTCCCATTTTCAGCATGAAAGATCTAAATTTTGTATGGTATCATGATACAATAACAGAGACTTGACCCATTATAACTTTTTGTTTCATTCAAAATTGGATGTATTCTTTTACAGGTGGTCTCTATTAGAAAAGTATAGCTGCAAAGCCTCGAAACTTCATTTGAAACCTCGAAGATTTAAAGTTTTCATTGAAGCTCTGGTTAGTCAAATGAATCTTGTATATTGCGTGTTTGCTTCCCCCCTTAACATGATTCTTTATGCTTGTGCTGGACTGACTGATGGCGTGTCCCAATGAAGGAGCATCAACTCTTGAAAGACCGGAGGAAGAATGTAAGAGGCGTGTCCCAATGAAGGAGCATCAACTCTTGAAAGACCGGAGGAAGAATGTAAGAAAACGACCATCTCATGGAGAGAATATTTCGCCTACATCTCCCAACACTTTCACAAATCACAATAGGCTTCTGGACATGATGCTTGTACTGTCAAGCTGGTTCTTGTTGAGAGTCAAAATATTAAAAAATTAGGACCTGGAAAAGGTTCATTTAAGCGTAATAGCAACGTGGGTGCTAATCATAGCAATAGCAAAGGGGAGTCAAATACCATGAAGCCTGCAAGGCATCGATTGAAATCAGGTACTACCCTCCAAATAAGTTGTCGAACAAATATCTCCCAATTATTGCGGCTCAATAAGTTTTCCACTTTCTATTTACTTTTATGTATTGCACCTTTGATGTTATAGACATTTGTTATTTACTTTTCTTCTTTCCACTTTCATATTACTAATCATTGTTGCTGATGCCATGGCTAGCTTCATTTTACAGTTATTCTTGCTTAGTATTATTAGCACCTAAAGTTTTAAGGTTTAGTACTACAATGCTTAACAGTTGCCTCATCAGGTGCATATAAAAACTGGGAAAAGGCTGCAATTGCCGGTGTTTCTTTGGTTGCCGATGCTGCTGAGCATTTGGAGAGAACTACTAATGATAAAGAAGTTGAGCATGAACAAGAAACACCAGGTAACATTGAACTTAATCAATTTGTCAATTATTTCCTTGAATTGAAATTACCATAACATGATAAAATTTCGCAACTCTTTCTTTTCTCACTGCAGCTCTGGGGCATAAGATTCTTGACCCAGTTGGAAAAAATCAACTTCCTTTGCCTGCATTCTCTCAAAATCCTTTTGCTGAGAGCAACATACATGCTGCTCTGAAACTGAAGCTCCAACTCTTTCCAATTGATGACAATACTAGAAGAGCCTTGGAAATGGTGAGCGCCTAAAGGAAATTATTTTGATGATTTTGATATACAACTAAGTATTACCACTTTGGAAGTATCAAGGAAATAATTAGTCTTCATCTCTTGTCAGGATAAACACAATCCCTACTTGGAACTCACTCTTAGTATTCGAAAGAAGATATCATCAGTATTGGAGCATCTGAATCGAAAATGGGGCAACTCAAGTGTAGCCTCAGGAGATCTTATGCTTTTCCCTTATGATGTTCAAAGAGAAAACCTTAATGCGTACCAGAGATGGACTCCAGCAACCATTGTCAGTGCTGCAGATGTATATGCAATGATTGGGAGCCCCCAAATATTTCGCCTAAGGTAGTTCCTAAATCATTTGGCCTCATAGATATCAACAGTGATCTATCTAAGAAACTTGATGATACTTACAAGACTCAGCCAATATTACAGAAAGAAAATAATACTCTTGAACCTCCTCTCACTGATTTTCCCAACGTGATGGGCAAATACCTTACCAATGGTCTTAAAGATAATCATGGGGGTTCGTCTATTCCTACTAGAAATTCTTCATCAAATAGAACTGAGACTTGCAATATTGCTATTATGAGATGTTTGGAAGACGTAGTAAGTGTTCATCCCCAGAGATTTCAAATATGTTTGAGAGTTTCAGCTGGCAATTATGATTTAAAACTTTCCAACTTGTTCTTTCCCGAAGCCATGCTGTTTGTGCTTATCTAAATCTGTTAGCCTTAGTTTAGACTCATCAATCAATTTTATTAATTATTTTGAGCTTCAAAAAATATTCTGCTGCAAATGACTGACTAGTTATCTGCTAGATCATGAGATCATCTCTGCTGAATTCTGCTATCAGGAGGACAGAGTCCATATAAATCTCTTACCTATGACTTTGATAAATGATATAATCTGTTGCTCGAACTTCCCCATTCAAGCAACATTGCAGATTTCCTTTAATGCATAAGCAGTGACTACGTTTTACATCGAAGATCTATTAGTCATGCACAGTTTACATGTTGAACCCCTCCATATTTCTGACATTTTAGTTTCTTTTATTTTCTTAGGATGATCAGAGATTGAAAAATAATAGCACTGCATTATCTGCTGGAGAGTGGGCTGACAGTCTTACAAACATAAGTGTTGGAGATCTTCTTGCAGAAGTGCCTGATGACTTGGATGGTAACTGCGTTGATCATGATGCTACAGAAAGCTTGCATTGTCTTCAGCAGATTCCGTTCAGCTGTGATTCATTTGACACAGCTATTGCTGCTCATATATCTTCTATGCATCAGAACAAGATGGAAGTTCCATCGTTAGCATCCCATGCATCTTCTATCTGGGATTCTGAAGAAACATGTGATGCCTTCTCATTTCAAAAGAATCTTATTTCTCGTGCAGATGTTCCTAGATTCTCTGATGTTACTTCGCAAGCAGTCTGCAAACAGATTGCACAACCAAACTTAGCGGAATCGGGCACCCATACCATGTATGTCTTACTTCCTGTTCTGAAGTTTGATTGTCTAGGTGTCAGAATAGTCATCTGAAACCATTTCTTACTGCTCTCACAGGAGTCACCTGATCCAGAGGAGCCAATTGAAAATTCTGCTTGTGAAAACCTCCCAGATGAGTGTCCATCTGATCCACACATCATGGATACTACCGAAAACAATTTCAATGGGCTGACTGGCATTTATTGGGTATGTTACTTCTTCTGAGGCTTTCATTTGCATTAACCTGCTAAACAAGTGTTTCTGAAGTCATAGCTTCTTTATACAACTGACCATCTTTCTTGTTTCTCGGCATCGCAGCCTGACTCTCGAGGACAACTAGATCTCGATATACCATCTTGTAAGTACCATAGTGAAGATATAATTTTGGGTGATAGCCTTGGGGGTTTGAACCGTTTAATAGCCAGTAGTCTGGATGCTTTTCAAAATTGCTTATTTTTTGGTCTGGACAAGAAAGAATCAGCACCAACAGTAGAAGCTCAGGATAGCATATCATCAGTCGTCGGCAGTGAAAACTGAAATCTTAATCGAGTTCAGATTCCGGTGAAGGATACTGAGGGTAGAAGGTGTGTTCTTGGAAACTCTCGAGGGTTTGACTAACAAATTTGTTTGACCTGAAATCGTTAAAGAAAGGCTGGTGTGAGCCTTTTCAAATTGTACAAAGCACTTCACTTCCTACACTCGTTTATATCTTTCTTCTTTCAAATATTGAGCTTGATCCTTTTTATTAGTGGAAATGAGTTTAGTATGAATATCTATTGCTGTATTTGGTTAGTTAGCGCAAGTGATGTTTGTGTGCGTATGTGAGCGTGTTTATGTATGTGTGTAGACTGTAGAGTAGACACACATACTAGTTTATAAGTTTTGGTTGAGTTGGTGTCACGAGAGAATCGGACTAGAATGGCCACATGCTGGATGGTTGAATTTTTTACTGTCCTGATTCTGACATGAGAAATAGAACTTAATTCTCGACCAAAATGAAATCAAAATTAAATATTAGGTATGATAAAAAACGGAACAACAGTGAAAGTTGGGCACTAAATGTTGGTTTACCCCAAAAAAATTAATATGTAACAATTTAATCGGGATAAAAGAGTATTACGTATACAAGTGCCCGCATTTTCTCGCTTCGAAACGCGCCTTTTTCACATCTAACGCCGATTACATCACCGTCAATAAAATTAGGATAAATTACATTAAATGGTCACTAGTGTTTGATTAAATTTTTGTTTTCTCTATTAAAATTTTTAAAGTGACAAATTGATCACTAAAGTTTTTGATTTGTTACAAATTAATCACTTAAAATTGACAGCTGTTAATAGGTGTGACGAAACGTTTACTTGGTAACATCGACCGCCATGTTGAAAACTCAATCTATGTTGACCAATCATCTCTTAACTACACCAACTTAGACCATAACTTCAGCGCTGTTCTCCTCTATCCTTCCGCTGCCGCCTCTGTTCCTTGGTTGGGAACAATTAATCAAGTTCCTGGTCTGACTGCGACGTCAGCTTCTAGGCTATCGGTGTCGCCTCCAAGGAGGAACGAGTTAGAGTCGACGATGAGGATCCATAACTTTGTTCACTTCTTCAGGCATAAAATGGCGAGGGCGGAGCAATCTCAACCGTCGAATTTGAATAGTGTAATGAGGGAACCGAAGCTTGTCGATTCCAGCCATACTCCGACGATTGCTCTCGAATCGGCGCCTCCCAGGCCTTGCCCAGCAACAACAACAATGTCATCGCCAACATGGGTGCCGCTCCAGTTACCAACACTTGATCAACTTTCGTCACCACGGGGATGATTATTACTAATTAAACATTGAAAAAAACCAAACGATTAAATGTAAAAAATGCTATGCAAACTAAAAACTTGGTAATTCGTGATGGGCTATTCTCAACAGATAACAATAACTGATGTCTTTAAATGATGAAGATTGTTTGATTTTTCTTAGGAGATCATAGCCCATCATTCTTGGCATGCAATAATCTGTGATGATCAAATTCACTCTCAGTTGTTGATCATCAGAAGAAACTAATTCAACACTCGAATTCATTTCTTCATCTTCATTGTCATTTTTGTTATGATTCAATCCAAGAAACTCCAAAGCCTTACTTCCAAATACACCGCAATAACTATAAAACACCAACATCAAATTCAACCCTTGCTGTGTGTCTCAATGGAGCAACTAAAGAAATATTTTACAAAAAAGTATAATCTTGATAAGAAGAGGTCTGGAGAAGCCTTTCAACAAGTTTTCTATCAATGAGACTATCATCAACACCAAGGACATGGAACTGAGCTTGAGTAGTTATTTCCATGATTGTTAAACAAAACGAAGCCGAAAGAAAAAAATTCAGAAAATTAGAAGAAGAAGAAGAATATTGCGAAGTGGATAAGGAAGAATGAGAAAAGAGGGGCTGAGTTTTAAAAGGGTGATCTGTATATTTCTCAAACAGTGCTCAAGTTAAAAGATGCAACAACTACGACACACGCTAGTGGAGAAGCGAGGAAACAATTCACTCCGAATCGGAAGTTGGCGTCGTTGTCAATGGGGATTGAGTTTCCAGCGTGGTGATCAACGTTTCCAGGTAAGTAATTAACTGCCCAGCTGTGCTTTCTGTCACGTCCGTAGTTAATGTCGAGTGATCGATTTGTAACAAATTGATAATATTAATGATTGATATGTGACTTTTGAAACTTTAGTAGAGAAAATAAAAAATTTACTAAAGTATTAGTGACTATTTGTATAGTTTACTCATAAAATTACTACGTAGCCACCTAAGACAAATGTAAAAAATAATTTATCCAAAAAAAATGTAAAATATAATAATAAAAAATCTTTTAGTGGGTCACACCCTCATAGTTAAAAATCCCCGGACAAGACAGACACTTTACAGTGCCGCTTAGACAAAAAACTTTAATTTTGACTTCAGTCCCTCTATTATATTGTTTTTTGTATTTAATCATGCTTCTTTAATTTATTGTAATTATATATTTTAATTTTATAATATTATTACAGAGAATAATTTTAATTGATTAATTTGATAAATTTAAATTTTTAAAATAATATTACGAATATATATGGGTTAAGATCCAATTACACAATATATAACTCTTTTACAGATTGAAGACCGTTAGATGAGCAAAAATTGATGATTAAAATTAAGTCTTTGTTTTTTTTTTATGAATATATTTTAATTTCTTATTGTTAATCTCATCCGTCTATTTTCACTCACCTAACGGTTCTAAATCTATGTAAAACTAAAATAATTTTACATTGTGTAATAAAATCTTATCCATATATATATATGTTATCGAATGAATAATATTATTTCATTTTACCTGATTTTAATTATATGACTGAAAAATGACTAATGCTGTTATTAATTTGAGATTTCTTATAATATTATATAATTTTAAAATTAAATTATGTAAATCAGAGCGGAGAGATTGAAAAATAAAATAATCTTAAACTTCAAAATAATATAGGGACTACGATAAAAATTAGACCAAATAAGTCCTGGAAGCAAAAAAATAATTTTAGTAAAATAAAATCCGTTTCGATTCCGTTTGATATATAAATTACGTTTACTTAACACTCGCTTCTTGGCGGTTTGAGCTTTACATTTCCGAACGTTCGCTTAATTTTTTATTTTTACTTGACACACTCTCTATGGCGATCTCGATTCTCTAAGGTTAGATCTTAATTTTTTTTCCTTTTAATTTAGATTGTATATTTGTTTTAATAGATTAAATCAGATCTTTATTTTTAATTTTTAAAGGTTTTGTTTGAGCTGGAAATTAAGTAGATCGGAGAATGATAAGTGGTCGGTGTTTATTTTACGGATGAATGAGGCATGTTCAGGGTTTTTTGTTATGTTTCTTCAGTTAGAGCTTGAGATTTTAGTGTCTATTTGGTTATTGAGAATACGCCGGGAAAAGGGAAAGGAAAAACGGAAGAAAATTATTGGATTTTTTGCCTTGTCCATTTGTCGTGGATAAGCTTCTTCAATTTTATTTTTTTGTTCCTTCTTTGTCGTTGGCGAGATTAGAAAAAGAAAACTTTAGCTTAACTAAGCAGCCACAGTAGGTTCACTTTACTGTAAATATATATTTTATATTTCTCTAAGATTTGTTCAGTATAAAATTGCAAAATTATTTATTTTGTATAAAATTCTATTGCAGTTCATGAAATATTTTTTTTTGTAAATGTTAAATCACTAGTTGAAATTCGTAGACTTGATTTTTATCATTTCCATCTCTTGTATTAAATTGTAAGCCCTTTATTTTCATCTTGTATTTTTGGTTGAAAATTCTCGTATGGATCCATGCTTGAAAAACTTTAGGCTAATTTTCATACTTTAGAATGCGGTTTGATTCTCCTTCAAAATAAAAGAAATAAAAAGGGGTTTGATTTAAGTTTTAGCCTATCATTTCGTTTGGCTTTAAAAGGTACAATGCAATATAAGCTTATTGTATTATAAGGGTAAATCTCTAAGGTAAGATGTGAGAAAATAATAGAACATGAAAAAGAACTTCTATACTTTTTCCGTTGTGCTGAAGGCCAATACTGACAACACCCCCCACCCCCCCAAAAAAAAAAACACCACCCACTCACCCACCAATAAAGGGAGGGGGAGAGAGAGGAAGACAAAGGTATTTTTCTTTAGTTCATCTTATTTTTTTTGTAAATTTGTAACATGATCTGCATTGTCTTATTGATTTTCCATTAGTCTTTCGGAAAGTTATAAATTTAATGAAGGTGGCAATAGAAATTCAATTTGGACCTAGCAACTTTGAACACATCACAGTTGCATGATACAGGGAAAATAATTAAAATACGAGATGACAGAAACAAAGAACATGACACGAATACACGAACGTGTTAAAATTTATATAACATGAATTATTAGTGTATCAAAGTTTATTTCAATATGTAATACCATAAACCCAATTATCGCTTGTGAAGATACTAGAGTATGATGCAGATGCATGAATTGTTTGGTCTATATTGATGATCACACCCCACAGGTCTATTTATTTATTTAAAATTCCTTCCTCTAGGTTAATTAGTGGAAATGCAAATGTTTGCTTGCCTCGATTTGTTAATAACCATTTTCTGATGTCCAGAAGACAGTAATTTTATCAATTTCTTTCCAATTAATTGCAGGGGAAAACTGGAAACACGAATGCAGGTCTAGAATTGTAGTACAAATTAAGGTTATCAAATGAGAATGGATAGGAAACCGCATTTGACAAAGAAGCCTGCTGATGTTAAATGTCAAAGGGTAAGAATGTTCTTTAATTTTTATTTTTTCTGTGTGTGGATGTTCAGTTCTCTTCAATATATAAATCTTATGCGTACCATGACTTGCTTATCCTAAGGTTTTGTAACTTGCAGAGCAGCAGAATGCGCATATATCATTTATTTAATTATGAAATTTGATCTAATAAATTTGGGGACTGCCTGAGATACCTTCTTAAAAGGAAAATTCAACATCCAATTAATTGATCATTCTTTTTATGTTTCTTTGTTCTGCCTCCCTTCTGCTTTTTATGCCTTGTCACCTCTATGGTCTTTGCCATTCAGCTCATTCCTTCACATCTTTTTACTTATGACATTCTCCTTGAATAAGCATGTAAATTTGATAAATTCTACATTGCTGCCTCGTCCTCTTTCTTTGCTTTTGTTCTCTGGATATAGGTAGATGACTCCATGGTCCCTGGCTTGGAAGATGAAGCAACTGAGGTTGAGCATTTACTTGTGGAGCCTCAAAGTGAGCATGTTTCAGTAGATGGAGTCTTTTGTTTTGGGAAGGAGAGTATAGAGAAGCATTTCAAAACGGAGGACTTTTCTTGTGCTTTTGATTTTGGCTGGAAAATTGGTTGTGGTAATACCCTAATAGCTTTTCACTGCTTTTTCTGTTGATTCTCTCATTTAAAAATACAAAGAAAATGATCTTTCAAGCATTTCTAGTTTGTGAATGGTTGCATACAGAAGCATCTAGAGTTTGATAAGTACTCTTTGAGGGTTTAGTTTCATCCCTTCAAAAACAAACTGCGTGGCTATTTCTAGGGCAGGAAAAATCAAAACAATATAGGAGCAACAAACATGCATTCTAGGTTCATGAACTTTCTTACATTCTTCTATAGAATGATTTCAGCGCAGTTTTGCTCTGTCCTTGGTACTGCACGTGCACAAGCGACATCTATTGTGCTTTAAACAGGTTAAAATAAGTGTTTATGGGGGAATGAGCTTTTTACCACTAGATGGATTGAATTGAACTAACTAAACATTGCTTAATGTCTGTTTTATCTGTTTTCTTATTTAGTTAGTGTGCATAACTCTAAAGTGATTGTTAATGTCTGAACTCCAGAAAATTTTGAGTTTTGCCAGGACAGTCTTCGACTAAATGGTGTAAAATTTCTTTTCAAGTAATGAACTGTCAATCTTCTCAAGACATGAACACTAGAGTCACAGGGATGAGACAATGCAATAATAGAAACTCACATTAACTTTACAACTCCTTTTTTGGGTATCTTTCATGTCCGTTTTATTTTGCCACTAACCCCAAACTTTACAACTCAACTGGTTGAAAAAAAATGCTTTTGTTCACTTTTAATTTATAATTTCCGTAGTTATTCTTCTGATGTTGTTATATATTTTGTGCTTGATAAGGTGGGTTAGATTCTATCCATGGTCGAGGAGGAGATGATTTGAAGCTTGAAGTATGTATTACTTATTCTTGAGGCTGTCATGTCATGTCCAAATCATTGGTTAATGCATTAGTTTCTTTGAATTTTCCTTCTTATGCTCTATATGTGCCTGTTATTTCCTTCTTATTTATTTATTTATAGTTTCTTTCTGAATATGGTTTACCATATGCAAATGTGCATAGGCGATATACTTATCTGATAAATGTTGCTTTAGTAGGTTCTTGATGGATTGCTGGATGAAGTTGATGAAGTGGATGATATACATGCAGCACATGATCTCTCCAGTGCATGTGACGATTTTCTTTTTGGTGAGTCTTGTTGTCTTGATTATCTCCAGGTGTCTGCTATAACATATGATGCTTATATATTATGTTCCTTCCTCTCCCCCTTTTTTCTCTTGTCCAGATATTAAATTCCCAGAAAAGTTTTCCGAATTGGATCATGTTCCTCATGACATATCAAATTTGCATAACTCAAGTTCAGAAAGTCATTCACCTGGGTTTAGTGGTAGTATCAGTGTTGAAGGCATATCAGAGTCGTCATTTGTAATTGTTCAAGAATCCAACTACAAGAACAGTGTGCTTGGGGAGATGGTCAATTATGATTTACATCATACCTTTGGGAGCAAATGCAGTTGTCCTGATCCAGTTATGGAAACTGGTCGACATAGTATAGAACAAGATCAAGGTTTTGTCGATTCTGATGATGAAAAACCTTTAGTGAGTTTTATATTGTCTAACAAGAAGGTAAAAAGCTCTGTTGAAGTACGAAAAGGCAGCACTCATCTCAGACAGAAGAGACTACGGAAGCCTACAAGGAGGTATATTGAAGAGTTATCTAGAAATTCTATTGCTGGAAAGAAGTGCCTTAAAGTCGAACCACAGGAAGATTTTCCTCAAGTTCCAGAATCCCAGCCACGGAGAGGACGTCCCAGGAAAATTGTGCCAAAACTGGTAGATATTCCATGTTTTTCGCTTATGCCTCTCTCTTCAGTAGCTTGTTTATGTTTTAGTCATCATTTTGGCCGTGATTGCTGTATGGTTGCCATGAAAACCAGAAAAACTCATGCATAATGAGGGGAAAAAAATATTGATAAATTCTTCTTGCAGATTGGTGATGTTTCACACAATGCATATAAAAATATTAGGGGGTAAGGAAATGATTTTTCACAATCCTCTCTGTCCGATGGCAACACATATTTGTTTACATGTTGGTAGGGTTATTTACTTATTTGCTGTATTTTAGTATAGAAATTAATTATTATATCATATTAGCCCATGATATACGGACTCAAGTGTGAGTTTTTCTACATATTTGAAGTTTCTTTGGTGGACATATTTCCATATCCCTATGTTGGAACGTCAATTAGAAATGAAAAGTCTTGAGTAAAACAAATATCAGCACTTCAGCAGTCGTACACTCTATGGAACTTTTGTATGGATTATATTATGATATTATGTTTGCTTCTATAAAAACTTCGAGCGAGAATTCATAATCCAAGTGACCATGAAAGATGTGATACTTTTGATCACACTTGCATGAGGTGATAGCATTCTTGTTCCTCGATTTTCGTTTTTGCATGTTATGGCCTATGAATTAGTGAACCTTACAACTTTGTTATGCTTGATAAAAGTTTAAGATAATTTTTCGCATTTTCTTGCCAGGAGTTTGAATCTGATTGTGAGCTTTCAGCATCTGAATCTGAAGAAGAAGAGCGTAAAAGAACCAAAACTTCCAGAACAGCTTGTGATAGGAGGAAGCATCAAAGGATGTGGACCCTTGCTGAGGTGATTAAGTTGGTTGAAGGAATTGCTCATTATGGTGTTGGAAGATGGACTGATATAAAAAAGCTTCTATTTGCATCATCTTCTTATCGAACACCTGTTGATCTGAGGGTACCTCGCTGCTTTATACAATAACACATGGTTTCCTCGTGTTATAAAACTCGAACTATATTTAAGTGATGGATCCCTTCTTTGCAGGACAAATGGCGAAATCTTCTAAGATCTAGCTCTGCACATGAACAAAACATGGGAGAGGTTAGCTTTCTTCTTTTCTATTTCCTTTTCCTTCTTTATTTGCACTTGAAATGCAAATTATTGTTTCATGTTTGAAATTGAGACTCCCTTTTCTGATAAAAATGTATGTAGGACAAAATTTACTTTATAATCATACCATGTTCACTAAGAGATTTATTTCGTCTCTTGTTTTAAATGTCAGTTACAGGTTGAGGCCAATACGAAGCATAATGCTCGAATGCTACCAAAGACAGTGGTATGCCGTATCCGTGAATTGGCAACCATTCATCCATATCCAAAGGTTCGCAACTTGAACTTTCATCTGTTGATTCCTACCTTTCATCCAAACAACTGACAACTGAGGGCACTCCAGTTAACTCGCACAGAAGAAATCTACGCCGCAAGAAGTGTAATTGACGTGCAGTGAATCAATTCAAGTTTTAGTTGTAAAGAAGCCGTCTCTTCTGACTACAGCCCCTTTAACACCTATCTTAATCTGCACATATAAATGTTCTCAGACCATTAGGAAATATGCGGTGAATGCTGCAACCAGTGAAAAAAAAACTAATCTTATAATTTCAATAGCCAGTAATCTCATGTTTGAGCAGCATGTTTTGCTTACCTATTTTGTGCACAGGCTTCAGTTTTAGCGTTGTAACTCGAAAACTCGGGTAGTATAATTATGGAACTTGTTTCCTTTTTCCTTGTCTTTACAGGATATTTGCTTCTCATTGGATACAAAATGCGTCTAAACAATCGGGGAAGCCTCACATGCGGCAGTCTTAATATACAGCTAAAGAAAGGTGTTAATGGTTTTGTTATTATTTTTTTAACATTTTTAGTAAAAATTATCAAAAACATTATTATAATAATTATCATTTGATATGGACATATAAACCCAATACAACAAAAACTCACCTCCTCAGTTACAAACCAAGAAAAGGAAAACGCATACGCTTTGAGGAACGTCAAAGCCTACCAAACACTAGTGACTCTGTACGACACATATATAGGCTTTTATCCACTTCCTTCTCCATTGTCGGGAGAATTGTTACCCCAACTTTGTCTTGGAATGTTGTGGTGGTTGTCTATGTTTTTGTCTAAGCTATCTTCCACTGCGTTCTTCCTCCGTTCAACACAATTTCCTTTCTTGACGACATGGTCTCGTTGTTGCTCATATATCCCGGCCACCATGGCTCTCCTCAGCCCTCCCGCCATGCAACTAGAACTCACCATCATTGTTATCATAAACAGCCCCAAAAGCTTCGTGCTGCACATTCTTGGTTAATGCACATGCAAAAGGAAGTAAAGGATTGTTTGTACACCGAGTTTCGGGTAGGTTTAGGTGCATTTTATAGAGAGATCATCCAATGTTGAAATGAGTGTGTTGTAGAAACTAATCAAACTATACACCAAGAATGGGGTCTCCGCCATGATTATATGTGCCCTACCAGTATCCCCTTAATATTAAAACAGTATTAAGTCGCTTTGGCTAAAATTATAGAAGGTTAGGTGGTTTTAATATGTTTTGATAATCTTTTGATTGAAACTGTCTATTATGTATCGATATAGTATTTTGATATTTATTTATACCTAATTAAGTTTTGGGAAGCAGTGTGAATGATAGTTGAGAGACAACTTTTGGGCGTATTAAGCAGCCTTAACAGGGATGATCCACCATTTAAGTGGAAACATAATGGCTATTAGAGACTAAGTCAATGAATCATAATTGCTTGCTTTCATCATTGATTTGTTTACTTGAAAATATCACACGTAACTTCCATCCCTAGGCATATCAAACTTGTGAAATACACATGTTATTTTTTTCCAACCAAATCTAATCTAATTAAGATATAAAAATTAATTATCCGAACCAATTCTATTTGTATTCGTATTAATTGAATCTAAAATGATTTTAAATTATAAATGATCCGAATTTAAAATGATTCAAATCAGTAATGAGTTAATCTAGAGAAAAATAGGTCTTAAACTCGAAAGAGTAGAAACCAAAGAAGAAAAAAAACTAATAAAAAGACTTATACTCAAAGTGATTCAAAATCGACCCAAATACAAAAGACCTAAATCCAAAATTAGTTCGAACTAGAATTGTCTAAAAATTTTATAATTTAAATTAACTCGATCAAGGTTGACCCGATTAAAAAATCGAAACCAACTCAACTTGTCCAATTGAGACGGCCTAAAAAAATTAGATACAAAGAAAACAATGTAAATATCGTTGAGGCAACTCCCCTTGGAGTTTGAGTGGGGAAAGGAAGCATTTGAATAATTTATAACGCCCGGTAACTTCCATTTGAGAGCAAGAGAGAAGAGATTCCAGGTGGTCACAGAGAAGATCTGAAGCCAAACCCCATATGATAACACGTGTCATTCCACTACCATCTAAGACAACCACTCACTCTCTACTTTGAATAAAAATCTTGCCACCAAACTATGGTTCCACAGCCACTTAGATATTGTGAAAATACTGTTTAAATTCTTAGAAGTCTTATTATGGTCATTTAAAATTGAAGGATATCCTAATAAGTGACCCCAAGAAAAGGATTGCATGTTTAAATCCGGCAATTATTATAGGAAGAAAAGAAAATACTCATTTGTTTTAAAAATATATATTGAATCGCATTAAAGACTTTGTTCAAGTGTATTTTAGTGTCAGTGGAGACTCTTGATGTGTTGGCTTAGGAGCAACTCATCATGCTACTCTTGACGAGTCTAAAATAATGAACTCCACATATTATAGTGAGTCTAGTAAGTTGATTGTTGATAATGGTATGAAGGTTAATGTTGACAAAATTGACAGTTCAATTTCACACACTTCTATTTAAAAGATTGTTTCTGTTAGGTTGCTGTAACTGAAACCCAAGTAAGTTGTTTTAACTATTTGTTAAGCCCCTTCTTCTATAACAAACTGAGCTTTAACAGTGGTGAGATTCATAAGAGTCATTGGACTATATAAAGCTCTAATTTGACCAGCCCAATACTAATCTTTGGCCTCATTTCATTTAATCAAATCAAGCTCACATTTGGTGTCTGTTACCCTAATTTGATTTTTATTTTAAATTAAAATGAAAATGATACAATTTTTAACTATTTATTAATTTTTTTTATAAAAATAAGTTCATAAATTTCTTTATAATTAATTGATTTTTTTAGTCACAACATCATTTAGATATGAACTATCATATTAATACTATTAATGACTGTCAGTATAATACTGTACGTAAAAATTCGAACACTCACATATCTTATCATTATTTTTATAATGACCCTAGATTATTAAAAAAAAAATACACGTAAGAGTTGGGATTATTTGGTACCAATTCTAAAACTTTTAGGGTAAATTACAAATTTGGTAACTCATTTTTACTCTCTCTCTATTTCACTCACCGTGCTTTAAATCCTTTCAATTTCCTCACTGAATTTAATATGTTGGTTTTTTTTATATCACTCAGTCGTTTTCTCACTAACGACGTTACAAATGGGTTGTTATATAAATGTAATACAATTTCGTTTTGGTGAATTTTTTTTTTTTCAAAACGGCTTCATTTTAACGCCGTTAACTATTTAACAGTGGAGGAGTGACAAAAAAACCCAATATGTTAAGTTAATGAGGAAATTAAAAACTTTAAAGTTTAGTGAGCAAAATTGGAGAGAGAGTAAAGTTCAGTGATGAAATTTGTAATTTACCCAAACTTTATTTGGTGCTCCACATGTTGAACATCCATTAAAGGGTTGGGATTCAGGATATTTACCCACTTGTTTCTAAATTAATCATTCTTTTTCAAACTCTTAATCAATTAAATGATTAATTAGTTTAATGGAACCAAAGTATTTTATATTGCTAAGAATATACATTTCATTTGTTTTCTTTTGAATTGCTTTGATCATATTGTTCACCTGTTTGTTTCAAGCAAATGGACAAAGAAACCAAATCAAGCTGCTGCCTTTTGTTTTTCTTACATGGTCAAATCTCTACAGGGAGTGTCACTTTCCCATGATTCTGTAACACGGTCGAACATGGCATTTACAAAAACAATGATATTAAACTGTTGCTTAACCAGATAAACTCAAAGCAAAGAATCCAAATTTAAGAATATGAACCCCATTTTCCATATGCCCTCCTTTGTTTCCTTTCATATTCTCTTCTATAATCATAGCTATTTTATTTATTTAATCCATCACTTTGTACTGCTTATTGCTTACAGCTTTTTAATATTTCCATGGCAGATAAAACCCAGTGAATGAAGAAACTACTACATAAATTGAATTGCTAATGCGATGGATTCTGGTAAATCAAAATCTGTAAGGTATGTAGTTTCTGCAGGCAAAATTTTATGTCTGTGAAATACAATCTGTGATTGTTGATGTGATTTCTTCACTGGGATTCTTCTTATTCTGATTTTTAGATTCCGAGACGATCCCGAAAAGAACACTTGTTCATCCCCTGGGAGAACTCATTCCTCTAAGTTTATGAGCAAGGTCACGGACTGCAATCAAAAGACTGCAACCGGCAAGACTTTCCACAAGAAAGAACTGTCCAGGGTGTTTTCGAAGACTACGAGGTAGTCGAGAAGGCAATATTCGATCCTCGAGGACCAGACATTAGCCGATGGAACAAGTTTTTCTTAGTAGCTTGTCTGATTTCCTTGTTCATAGACCCTCTGTTCTTTTATCTTCCACAGGCAAAGAGGGGCTTATGCATTACTGTTTCATTACCTCTCGAAATCGATCTCACCATCGTTCGATCCGTAGTCGATGTGTTCTACATACTCCAGATTTTCGTTCGGTTCCGAACTGCTTATGTTGCTCCATCTTCTCGTGTGTTTGGTAGAGGGGAGCTAGTCATAGACCCTTCAAAGATCGCTTCGAGGTACCTCACAAAGATTTTTGGCTCGACATAATTGCTGCTCAACCCCTTCCACAGGTACCGGATTCGTTTCTCAAGCAACAATTCGAACTTGTTCATCAAATTCAACACTATTTATGAACATTGCAGGTATTGGTTTGGTCTGTAATTCCAAAATTAAAGGGTTCATCGATGGTCACTACCAAAAACATCGTACGATTGATCATCATATTCCAATATCTCTTAAGGTTATACCTTATCTATCCACTTTCATCTCAAATTATCAAGACTACTGGAGTTGTGACCGCAACAGCATGGGCCGGAGCAGCTTATAACTTGGTGCTCTATATGTTAGCAAGCCATGTATGTTAATCACTGCAATAAATCCATGACCAAAATGTGTTCAAACATGAGTTCTTCACATGATACATATCGAAGTTTACTGACAATGCTCCTTAAATCTGTTACTTTTCCCGGTTTTCAAGCAGGTTTTAGGGGCTGCCTGGTATCTATTATCGCTCGAACGACAAGAAGAATGTTGGATGGAAGTTTGTAATCTTCCCCTCATACACTGTCCGTTCGAGTTTTTTGACTGCAGATCAATCGGTGACCCTGCTAGATCTTCCTGGCTCAAATCAAGCAATATCTCGAGTCTATGTGATCCAAGCAACGACTTCTTTCAGTTCGGTATTTATGGCGACGCCTTACGTTCCGGAGTCACATCCGAAGGTTTCTTCAAGAAGTATTTTTACTGCCTTTGGTGGGGGCTTAGAAATTTGAGGTAAAATTTCATAACATATAGTAGTTAAATTCTCTTCGCAATGAATTTTATGCAATGGTGTTACCAAACTTTGCAGTTCACTGGGGCAGGGTCTTTTTACAAGCACTTCTGTTGGAGAAATAATTTTTGTCATCATTATTGCTATTCTTGGATTAGTGCTTTTTGCATTGCTGATTGGAAATATGCAGGTAAAATTCTACCAGTTATGATTTCCACTCCATTGTTATTGTTTTACCGGTTATTAATAAAACCAGCCAATCATTTTCTTAGACGTATCTGCAATCGACGACTGTTCGACTCGAAGAATGGCGGATTAGGAGGACCGATATGGAACAATGGATGCATCATAGGCAACTTCCATATGAACTAAGGAAGAATGTTCGACGGTATGATCAATACAGGTGGGTTGCGACTAGGGGTGTTGACGAGGAAGCAATTCTAAAGAGTCTTCCAGCTGATCTTCGTCGAGACATCAAACGTCACCTCTGCCTCGATTTAGTTCGACAAGTGCCACTCTTTGATCTGATGGATGACCAGATGCTTGATGCAATATGTGAAAGGCTTAAACCCTGTCTTTGTACCCCGTCGACGTGCCTAGTTCGCGAAGGCGATCCCGTAAACGAGATGCTTTTCATCGTCCGGGGCCATCTAGATTCGTGCACTACCAATGGAGGACGTACAGGGTTCTTCAACTCGAGCCGGATTGGTCCTGGTGACTTTTGTGGTGAGGAGTTGTTAACATGGGCGTTGGATCCTTGTCCAAGTATTGTCCTTCCGTCGTCTACGCGCACCGTTAAGGCGATCACCGAAGTGGAAGCCTTTGCACTTGTTTCCGAGGACTTGAAATTCGTTGCATCCCAATTCCGAAGACTGCATAGCAAGAAACTAAAGCATACATTTAGATTTCACTCGCATCAATGGAGGACATGGGCTGCATGCTTTATACAAGCAGCTTGGCTTCGGTATAAGAGACGGAAAGAGGATGGTGAGCTAAAGAAATGGGAGAGCATGGTAGTCGGTTCTCCGGAGAAAATGATGGAACAAACGACAGGTGCACCAGTTCCGGCGGTGGCCGTGGAATTCGCCTCATATGCAGCAAAACTGGCAGCCAGCACCAGGTCAAGAGGTGGGAGTAGGAGTGGCAATGACTTGGACATATTAAGCTCTTTGCAAAAGCCAAATGAACCTGATTTTACAGTTGAAGAAATATAGCGACAATAAGCACCGTATCACCCAAAAAAATCGTTTAAAAGGTGAAATTATGATTACCAAAATAGTTTTTTTTATTAATTTATTTAATCATGCTAGTGATTATATTAAGGTATAAGATTAATATAAATAAAAAATCAAATTATATTAAATTAAAATATAAAGATTAAATTTTAATTAGGAAAACCAATTTCACCTAAGGTTATTCTCAAGGTTTCTTAGAATCTGATGAGCCAGTGGCGTTCAAAGGCCTAACTCCTAAGCTACTAAAATGCATCATAGTTCTTTGGGGATTAAGACACGATTGATCACTTTCGTTTAGGTTTTGTACATTTTTTTCATTGAATTAAAAAATATATAATATTTAGTCATTTTTGTTTTTATTTAATTAAGAGGGGTCACTAAAGGTTAATCACCGTTAGACCTTTGATGGATTGCTAATGTGGCATAGTTAATTTATAAAATTAAAAAGGATAAATTATACAAATGATCACTAATATTTCAGTAAGTTTTTGTTTTCCCCATTGAAGTTTTAAAAATAACAAATTGGTCACCAAAATATCAAATAAATCATTGAACAATGATTTTATATGTAATTTATCCCAAAAGTTTTCTAATTTTTTCAGTATATATTGAATTGAAAAATGGAACAAAGAAACTAAAGTTTTACAACTGAAGATGCGAGGCATCCATTTCTAGCAAAGAAGCTACTTCAGTCGGAGAGGACGTTAACTGAATGATCTCTAGAGAGCTAGGATCAACGTTTTTAGCGAGCATATCTGCAGGTTTATTGCAGTTTAGTGGAATCCATAAATAGTCGTAGCCTATCCACCATGTCTGAGAGCATCAATGGACCTAACTAGAGAAAGAGAAATCTAAGACTCACATGTGAATCATTCAACATCTTGACTGCTTTTGCACAATCCGAATGAACCTGCACAAAATCAAACCCCTGGTCCCGAGCAAATTGGAGGTCAATGAGAAAAAAAAAAAAAAAATAGAAAGCTTTTGGAATAAATTAGATATAAAATTATTGTACAAAGCCTACCATAACTCCTATTTATATTAACTTTAACAAATCTGAAGATTTCATGATATTCAGCTTCAATTGATCAATAATTAAAACATTATATATATATATGAAATTAGATCTGTTGATACGATATAAAGTATTTAATATTTTTTGTTTACAATTTTGGAGCAAGCGGTTAAAAACTCTCAATTAACACCCATCTCTCCTAAGTTATGAGTTCAATATTTATTGGGAACAAAATTTCCTTTTCCCCTCTCCTAGGTAGAAATTAGTCAAAAATATATTTAATTTTAATTTTTTTACATATTATTTAAATAGTTGGATGAATAAAATTAAATGATAAATATTAATAATAAAAATGTTGTAGGCTTCATGTCCTCATTTAGTTTTCCATTTTGCAATGAGTGAGTGGCAACTTTTTCTTCAAATTAATCAAAACAAAGATGGAAAGCGTAGCTTTTAGCCATTGCTTATCCACTTCTTCCTTGGGGTATATTTGTTTCATATATAAAATTGATGGAAAACAATCTTGCATGTTCGTTTTGGTTAATTTGGATTGTGAAAAGGAATGATGTTTTTTAAAATAATATTTAGGTGAAATGGGATAGCTTTCCAACCGAGGTTTAAAAAATTGGGGACATTACTTGAATTTTAAGACCATTTATTATCTTATTTTATGCATGCCTCACATGGGATATCCTCAAACTTTCGTCATGTTTTAAATCTCATGTACGAGGAATCCTAGGAGTAAAAAAACGACAATCTTTCCATGGAAAGAATATACATAGGGAGGTAATATAGTTTTTGTCGTAATCGGTTTTCGTCCGGGCGCAAAATTTTTACTTGGCGGGAAAAATGATGTGAATAAATGGTTTTTAAAATAATTTGGGAGTCCCCATCGGCCTTTTGGGTCAGGTAGGTCGAATACCTAAAAATCATTCTTTAAAAGAGTTTTTAAGAAAACATCGATTAAAAGATAAACTGATCTGTGTTTTAACTAAAAATTCGTTCTTTTTAATAATAAAAAGGGTTCGTGGTCGGTTAAGTTTAGAGAAGGATTAGCACCCCTACAACGCCCAAAATTGGTACTTTTTAATTATAAATTGTCTCTATTATTAGAAATTAAAAATTCAAAGATATATTTAATTTATAATCCTATTTAATTTAAATTTATTACTATAATTTTAAGTAAATTTATTAATTTATATAAATAAGATATTTATTTATTTAAAAATATCAGAAAATGACTTCTAGGTGCCTTAAGACAGCTCTTTCCTTTGATATTAAAAATAAATAAATATTAAAAAATTTATCTCATAATAAAAAAAGATTAATATATACAATTTTATAAAAGTAAAATATTTATTTATTTAAAAATATCATAAAACAGACATTTAGTTGTTTTAAGACTGCCTCTTTCTTTGATATAAAAAAAATAAATACTATTATAATTTTTTTTTATAAAATTAATCAAATAATAAATATTAATATGATTAAAATAATAATAATAATTACTAATAACAATAAAATTGCAATGTAATAAAAACAATTAAAATTATATGATCAAAATGTAAAGTATTGAAAATAAAAGTTCAAATTCAAAATATTAGGAAACTCATATCCTAATAGTTTAATTTAACCTTAATTATTTATTCAGGGCTAAAATAAAATTTATAAAATTATGAGGGACTAAATGTGATATTTATCCTAAATATATTATTTAATACTGGTAAGGACTAAAACATAATAAAATAAAATTCGAAGACTGAATTAGAATGTTCAGAAGTTAGTTTCAGTGACTAAAATGAATAATTACAAAATTCAGATGGATGCAGAAAGGGTTTGGCCATGCGTGAAATTACAGATATACCCCTCCCAAAATGACGTCGTTTGGGAAGGGGCATAACTCTCTAAACTGAGAGAGCCAGAGTTCTCTCTGGCTTCTCTCTAAAACGAGAGAAGCGGCACCGGCCGGCAGCCGTTCGCCTCCGCCGTTCGCCCGCCGGCCACCGTATCCGGTGGCCGAAAATTACAAAACCCACCCCAAATCGAAGCCTCTATTTTTCTATACTCAAATCTAAAGTTGTTTTAGCCTAAAATCTTACCAAAACACGTAGATGCGTAGGGAGGCTCCGATGAGGTAAATATCTCAGCTTTTCTCTCTTTATTTTCTGGTTTTGGCTTACTGTTGGATGTGGGTGTTTGTTTATTACTCTTTGTTTACTCGTTGTTTCTGTTCTCCGTTCGTTGTCTTCTGCCGTGGCCCTCTGTTGTTGTTTTTTTGCTTGCAGGTAAGTTGAGGCTTTATAGCCTTCACCGGTGCGGCTCTCGGACCGGTTCCAAGGGTTGATTTCGGTGAGTCACCGAACTATGTGGTGACTCACCATAATAGCTTCAACGTGGACAGACGTTGTCGTGGCAGCAGAGCTTCTGAAGTCCTCGGCTAGGGTGGAGTAGTGGCAGTGGGCGTCGGCAACAGCTGGTTGGAGCATTTGGCAGCAAGTGCGCGGCGGCGTGGAGGATTTGGATCATTGGCGGCTGAAGTGCTAGGGTTTAGAAACCCTAACTGAAACCCCAAATGTTTAAGGTTTCCATCTGGTCTGGGTCGGTTCTAGTTGGGCCTGGGGTTTGTATTTGGGCAGTGATTTGGGCTTTGTAATAATATTTATTAATAATAATAAAATAAAAAAAAAAAATAATAATAATAATAATATAAATAATATTCAAATGAAAAAAATGAGTATCTTCAGCTGCCCCTCTTTGCTTATTCTTGTGTTAACAAGAATAGAGTAAAGACGAAAAGATAATAAGTTTTTTTTTTCATTTGACTTCACTTGATTATGATGGAAATGTTGAACTAATTCTTCTTTGGGAGTAGTTCTTCTCATTATGAACTTTTCCACTGGGGATGACAACTCATCTCCTTTTGTGATGTAATCTAGCAAAGGTTGAACAAGCTCTTCTCATTGTGAATTTCTTCTTCTTCAGATGAATTCTTCTCATTATGAACTCCTTCTGAAAATGCTGATGATGATATATCTCCTTCTGTGATAGAGTCATGCAAAAGGTCGAACAAGCTCTTCTCATTATGAACTTCTTCTTCCTTCTTCAGATGAGTTCTTCTCATTATGAACTTTCTCTGGAAAGTTGATACATCGAGTGATGAATTCAAACTAAAAGTTGAACAAATTCTTCTCATTATGAATTTCTTCTTCCTTCTTCAGACGAGTTCTTCTCATTATGAACTCTACCTGGCAATGTTGATCCATCAAATGATGAATTCAAACAAAAGGTTGTACAAATTCTTCTCATTATGAACTTCTTCTTCCTTCTTCAGATGAGTTATTCTAATTATGAACTATCTCTGGAAAAGCTGATCCATCGAGTGATGGATTTGAGCAAAAGGTTGAACAAGCTCTTCTCATTATGAACTTCTTCTTCATTCTTCAGACGAGTTCTTCTCATTATGAACTTTCTCTGGAAAAGCTGATCCATCAAGTGATGGATTTGAGCAAAAGGTTGAACAAGCTCTTCTCATTATGAACTTCTTCTTCCTTCTTCAGATGAGTTCTTCTCATTATGAACTTTCTCTGGAAAAGCTGATCCATCGAGTGATGGATTTGAGCAAAAGGTTGAACAAGCTCTTCTCATTATGAACTTCTTCTTCCTTCTTCAGATGAGTTCTTCTCATTATGAACTCTACCTGGAAATGCTGATCCATCGAATAATGAATTCAAGCAAAAAGTTAAACAAGTTCTTCTCATTATCAACTTCTTCTTCCTTCTTCAGATGAGTTCTTCTCATTATGAACTCTACCTGAAATGTTGATCCATCGAATGATGAATTCAAGCAAAAAGTTGAAAAAGTTCTTCTCATTATGAACTTCTTCTTCCTTCTTCAGATGAGTTCTTCTCATTATGAACTCTACCTGGAAATGTTGATCCATCGAATGATAATTCAAGCAAAAATTTGAACAAGTTCTTCTCATTATGAACTTCCTCTTCCTTCTTCAGATGAGTTCTTCTTATTATGAACTCTATCTGGAAATGTTTTAAGAAAAAAAAACAGTCTGCACTGTAGGGCTTACAGCTGACTCGAAGGTTTTGAAAACATCAAAAAGCTCCCGAAGGCTTTTTGGAAACATCATGCACTATAGGACTTATAGATGACCCTAAGGCTTTGAAAACATCAAAAAGCTCCCGAAGTCTTTTTGGAAACATCATGCACTGTAGGACTTACAGATGTGGGAAATAGTTTACTAAGTAAGAAACTATGAAAATCGTTTTCTTACTTTTCATAATTTTATTTTTATAAAAGATTGAATGAGAAACTATGGAAACCGTTTTCTCATTATTTTTCAAAATAACATGTTGATTGGTAACATGCCCCAATCTCAAGATAATGCTCACTCTTGCGGATTACGTTCATCTATTCTTCATATGTTTGCGTGATTCATGTATTTTCGGTTTTGAATACCTTCTTCTTGTAAGGTATTTTTTTTACCCTGAATCTTCTTGTTCTTCCGAAGATCTGTAAAACTTCATGTTTGAATGCACTCAGATGTATCAATGTAATGCATTATCTATTGTATAAATGATATTCTTATGAATGTATGAATGTTGATGCAATCTTCATTTGACTTCAAAGTGGTGAACTTGGTATTCCTTCACTTGATCATTTATTTCCAGGGTTACCTTTGGATATCAGTGTAGCAACCTATGCCATCAAGCTTGCATTTTGCAGAATCATCTGATCAACTTGTATCTTGGTGCCTTATTTGCTTCATTTAAGTCTCAGAAGAAATGTTTCATTTGTGGAACTCCTTCTGTAATCAGAACTAGGATTTTGATGCCCTATTTTGTCTTTGGTAACACCGGTTTTCTTTGTCTGGACTTGTGTAGAAATCCAATAAAGTTTTCATCTTTGAAAAGAGAATCTATCATCTTTAAAAAGAGAATCTATCATCTTTGAAGAGTGTAGATGTAGATATGTCTGACTCAGCAGGGATTAATTAGGAGAGTATAGTCTGTTCTAATTTAACTCTTGAAACACATCACAAGGAAGATTTATTCCAATTCCTTTCATGTCTCTGCATATAATCAGATCTCGAATAAGGCAACTTGGACCATATCATGTCGAGATGCTTAACAACAACCTGTCGTTCAACCTTAGTTGGCTCCACTAGTTTCTTGTTGTTAATTTCAGCTCTCATTCTGTGGAAAGAAATTTTCATCATATCTCACTTCTAATCTTGGGGTTGAAGAAGACAGACTTCATCTTTTATTAATAAAGGAAAACCATATGATAACAACATTGGTTCAACACCATAATCACTGCTGGTTCATAAAACATTTGACAACACATTCTTCATCTCCTGTAGCTTCTGCTCGAATTGCTGGTCAATGAAGCTCTTTGCATGGTGTTCAAAGTTTTTGTATGATGTCACAAGACCACTTGAGAACAAAACTCAATGGTAATACAAGTGAAATACTGGTATGACCAAAAAGTTGGTCAAATTCGCCAAATGTGCTGGTGTCGAATTGAATAGAGACACTAATTGATCTCGATATCATCTCGGGCAAGGGCAATTGTAATACTGATCACGTTTTCTTCTATAATGAGCATTGTAGAAAGTAGAAACATTTCAGCTATAGGATACATGCATAGAAAGATATCCGTGGAATTCTTGCTGCTGGGGATGAAACGCACATGATAAAAGCCAAAAATAGATGAAAACTCAATTCCTCCTGGCTGGTAATGATGATCCCAATAACAACAGGAATAACAGTAATATAAGTGAGAGTCGAGTCTCCCTTTTCAATGTCATCAAGTAAGCAAATGATGTGAAAAGCATCTTCATAATCTCAATATTATGGTTGGAACTAACTGCCAGGAATCTCAAAGAAATATTTTCAATTATCACTGATACAGAGAATGCAAAATTCAAAGCTGAGATCTTGAGGAACTGAACCCTGGATTGAGTAATCTCCTAGGGATCATTTTTATTTATGCAACTGTTATGTAGCTTAACAAAGATCACGCTATCATGTGACACATGGTTTTAAGAAGATTGGGTATTTGAAACCATACTTGCCGAATAAATATTTGTTCAACAACAGGACCCTAATACAACTACCTGATGAATGAAGCAATTATGTGTAGTCAGCTCGACTGTCACTGTTTTATCATTTTCATTCTTCATATCTTTATGTCTCATTGGAAATATTTGTTCAAGTCAATGATCTTGACACATGATGATATGGGCCTTCAGCATGCCCAACATTAGCTAATACGAACGTTCAAAATACATCAACATTCTTCATTCTGATTGAAAAAGGCTTTCAGCATGCCCCAGCATTTTGCTGATATAAACATTCAGGATACATCAACATTCCTGATTCTGATTGAAAAGGGTTTTCAGCATGCCCAAACATTTGCTTCTTGTTAATCTGAGCCTTCAAAATGCCCCACATGGATCTGTCTGAAGAAACCTTTAAAATGCCCCAATATTTGCTGATACAGATGCTAAAAGTATGCTCAACATTACTTCTTATTGAGATGAGCCTTCAAAATGCCCAAATATTCATATTGCTGTGAGCATTTAAAATGCCCCAATATTCTATTTCTGGTTGAAATGAGCCCTCAAGATGTCCCTCTAGATCTGTCTGAATTGTGCTTTCGATATGCCTCAATTTTCTATTTCTGGTTTAAATGGGCCCTCAAGATGTCCCTCTAGATATGTCTGATTCACTCTCAATGTCTGTTTGACTGAAATGTCATGATCCCCACGAGGTCCAATTTCGACAATAAACTATTGTAGGTACTTGTAGCTTTATTCGTGCCCCAAATCTATTTGTCTTGAATACTCTCATTCTGGTGTCACTAAACAGTAGTATTGTCAAGTAACTGGAGAAATTCTCTTCATGTTGTCACAAACTTAAGAAGTACTCAATCATTCTGACAGAAACGTCTGAGATATGTGTCTTCTGAATGAGGTGACCATTTTCTGTATCTGGAGGGATTTAGTCAGACAGAGCAGTAAAAATAGCTTGGTAATCCATTTCAGACTGATATAGTGGCTTATCATCTTTCAGTGAAGGCTATTTCTGGAATATATTTTTCTGTGGGAGAGAAACCAATTTATGCAAACAGTAATCTGATGCAATAGCAAGATTACATATACAGTGGTACAGGTTCATCAAAAATCCACACCCATGCAACATGTTGATTCTGATAACAACTCATCTGATTATGAAGCGATCTTTCAGGATGATTTCACAGATATTTGATAGTACTTCTGATACCGAGGAAATCCTGAATTCTGATTCTGATTAGGAGAATAAACTATTATACTTGACGAAAATGGGATACTCAGATGCTGAGGCTTCAATAGCCATGGAGAGATGTGGTCCGGATTCATCAATTGTAGAGTTGACAGATTTTATATGTGATGCTCAAATGGCTAAGGCTGCTGACGCACTTCTTTCAGTAGAAGATAGGAATTCATTATGCAATGACCCCAATTACAAGCAAAGGCGAAACTTGGGCTATGATTTTTGAAAAGGAAGAAGCAGAGGAAGCTTGAAAAGAAACTTCTTAATGAAGACGATCATGCAGTTCATCTTTCAATTCCAATTATTGGTTCTGGGGTTTATACCGAACCAGATTAGATAACTCACAGAACACTTCCAAAAGATGCTATTGGGTCTCATTATTTCTACTATGAGAAATTCATCTTTCAAATCCAATGATTGGTTTTGGGGTTCATACCAAATCAGATCAGATAACTCAAAGAACACTTCCAGAAGATGCTATTGGGTCTCCTTATTTCTACTACGAGAACGTGACACTTGCTCCAGTTAATGTTTGGACTGAAATATCACAGTACTTATTCGATGTAGAGCCAGAATTTGTAGATTCGAAGCATTTTCATGATGCTACACTGAAAAGGGGCTATATTCATAATCTGCCAATTGAGAACATATTTCCTCTTATCTTGTTTTCTCCACGCACTATACATGGTATTTTTCCATTGACAAAGAAATGATGGCCTTCATGGGATCCAAGAACAAAGTTTAAATGTTTACAAACATGTACAGGAAGTGCCAAATTGACAGAAAGGATCTGTAAGGCTCTTGAAGCTTATGACGATGAGTCACCTTCGAGCGTCCAGAAGTATGTTCTTGATGAGTGCTAAAAATAGAATCTGGTATGGGTTGGAAGGAATAAAGTTACTCCACTTGAACCTGATGAGGTGGAAATGCTTCTAGGATTCCCTAAAAACTATACATGAGGAGATGCTAGAGACATGTTCTCCTGTGATATCAATGTTCTGTTTTTTTTTTCTGGGATCAGTGATGCAGAGGTCGCCTTCTACTGTCTTGGCATATATTTGAAAACAGATGTGCAAGAACTGAATGATGATTGGTTGGAGCAATTGATGAGTAGATTTGTCGAATTCGACCTTGTTGTTAGTGGCATCCAGCATAACAACCTTACTGGAAGAAATAAACATCATCAGGATGAACTAGAAGATTTTTGTTGTTGCATTTTCTTGCAATGACTGCTATGACAACTGTCTCTTCTACTGCTCCAATATATCCCACTCTTTTCGAATCATGGAACGGTTTAGTTGACAGTAAAACTGGTCATCTTCAACTTTTGGAATCTTGTAACCAATGTTACCCTATATAAAAGGCCTATAAGGGTAGATTTTGTTCCAATGTCTTATTCTGTGCCATAAGTCCTCAAATTCAAATTCAGCAATCTTCTGAAGGACATAATGTATATCATCTTGACAAAGAAATTGATCAGCATGGAAAAGGCAGCAATGCTGTATCAAGACTTGAGCCAACATCACGGTATAACCAGAGTGCAGGTAGTGACTTGTTCATGGCTCTATGATGTAATATTCTAGAGAACATGAATTGATGGTTGGGAAAAATAATCTGTCTGGTGATGCTTATCGCCCTCAACATGAAATAAACGATAATATTTCTTGATGAGCTGCTAATAATGTCATAGGAGAGTGTCACAAGTTCAATTCTCCAGACTTTCTGGCTTTTTGGACCACTTGCCTTCAAAAATGTGAAGTGCTTCATTATTCTGGCCTTGTTCATTCTTTTTCTACAACAGAGGTAGAATATGCAACAATTGCTTCAAGGACCTTCCTCATTTGAGACTGTCCTGTTTGAAAATGTTTTTCTCCTTTCTTTATCGAAGAATGAAAAATTTTGCAGAATGTTGCCTATCATAGGTTCACAATAAAATCAAATCATAAGCATGAATTCAAAGAATATCAAAAGAATCAACAACTCTGTAATGTTTGAAAATTATAATTCTTTGACAAGTATCAAGATTTGGTTTGGTTTCAGGATGGCCTTCCTATTTTCTATGGTTATCTATTTAAGATGTCACTCATCTCTCGCTCTTTGTGAACTTTGTCACATGTCTCACTTTGAGGACTTGGTATTTTAACCGGATGCGTACAAAATGACGCAACTAGGATTGCCAATCACTAGACCTTCTAGAGTCATTCCATTTCAATTCTCTGGAATCTTTCATTTAGACTCATTAATCAAAGTAGTGCAAAATATCGTCTAAAAATAAAATTTCTGAGTGCTTGTGTGAAGTTGACTATAACAGGTGTTTCACAACTCCCTTATTCCATTTGTTAACTCATTTGCCATTTTGGCTAGCTGAATTCAGCTTTATTGTATATAATAATCACCTTTATCAGGTTAATTGAAACTTATCCATAAAGCCAAGGAGATTAACCAATTGCTCTAGAGGGACAGTTTTATTGCATATAATAGTATAATAGGTTGGCTGAATATTATCCATAAAGCCAGGGCGATTAACCAATTACTCTAGAGGGACAACTCAAGCTTTATTGTATAATAATATAACATGGGTGTTCAAATCCAATTTCTTAAGCTTGTTAAGAAGAACCTGTTATAGTCTAGGTGTTTTGGTGGAATTCAGAAAATCTCTTTGTTAGAATTCAATTCTCAAGCAACTGACTTAAACTAGATTTACCTATTTGTGAAGATTACGTTCATCATCGAACGTCATCAATAGAAAAATACTCTAGTCAGTTTTGTAATGTAATACACCAATGATGCCCCATGTTGTACGCTCATATATATAAATACCAAGCCTTTTTGTAATTCCTTTCAATAGGAGTGGGCTATCTCATATTTGTAATAGGATAGTGTTTGGGTGTATTTCTTCTGAGGTAAGGTCAATGGTCCTTGTTTTTCTGGTTTTCAATCATGATATTCTGTCAAAGATTATAACTCTAATCATGAAGAACTTTTTAATCCAGTTGATATTCAAAGAACTGCAAGATTGCAAAATTGACTCAATGCTCATAACCTTAATAAGCAACACAAATTTATTTATTGCACAAAAGGCGGAGAAAGGAACAAAAACAAGTTCAAACAGGATGCTGAAAATAGAAAGGTATTACAGTGGTAGATAACACTTCCACTTATTTATTTATCATGTCACATTACTCCTCGAATGTCCATGCCCCTGATTCAATTAAATTCTGAACCTTGCATTTTAATGCCCCACAATTCTCAGTAGTATGCCCCGTACTTCCCTTGTGGTAGATACATGTTGCATTAACTTCATACCTTTCAGGAAATGGGGGATTTTTTGGTTTAGATTGAACTGGAGTCACAAGATTATGCTGAACCAGTAATGGGAGCAATTCCTCACATGTCATTGGAATTTCATCAATATGAGCTTTCTCTCGAGTCATTCTATAAGATTTGGTCCCATGATTAGTTGAATAAGACCTCACTTTGATCTCAAATTTTCTCTCGACGTCAGTACTATCAAAGCCTCTTATCCTGCCATTCTTGATATCTATTTTGATCATTTCTCCACACATGACGATGTCAGAGAAATTATTAGTGGCCCTATCATGTGATTGATATAGGGAAATTTTAATGTATTGATGAACAAAGTAGTGAATTCCCTTTCTGTCAATGGTGGATGCACTTGAGAAGCAACGTCTCTCCATCGTTGTGAATATTGTCGAAAGTTCTCGTTGCACTTCATATTCATGTTTTGTAATGTTGTTCGATCAAGGGCCATATCACTCATGTGCTTGTATTGACCCAAAAAAGCTTGAGCTAAGTCTTTCCAAGAACGTATTTGAGTATGTTTTAGCTGATTATACCATTTGGAAGAAGGTCCAGATAAACTGTCTTGAAAACAGTAAATCAACAACTTTTCATTCTTCACATAGCTAGTCATGCGACGACAATACATGGTGATATGAGATGTGGGGCATGTGGTCCCATTATACTTCTCGAAATCTGGAACTTTGAACTTTGGTGGGAGAACTAGGTCAGGGACCAAACTTAGTTCTTTGGCGTCAAACCCACAAAATGACTTAGCTGTCTCTTTTGATTTTATGACCTCTTCTATATTTTTCAGACGTTGGATGAGTTTTCTCTTCTCAACTAATTCATTTGGGTCAAAGATCTCATTATCAGTACAAAATTCATTTAGCTTTATCCCAGAAGCAGTAGGACAGTTTGTGGGGAACAAAACTCCAGCCTGATATTGTGGGTCTTTAACATTGAAGTGAACTGGTGCTTGGGTTTCCTGATGCGCAGAGTGTGCCCCGGAATATGAATAGATGTAACACCAAGAGGATGTGTGGGGTTTTCAACAAGACTTTTCCTAGTGGTCAAATGTTTCCCAATCATTTCTTCCAACTTGTTCAGTAGATTGATCTGAGAATTTGCGATATTAGTTTCAACTTGTACCAACTTGCTCCTTAATTCTTCTTGCGTCTCTTTCTGCTCTATCTCAAATTTGGCTAGCCTATCCTCAGTTTCTTTATACATTTTCCTTGTGTCGTGCTAAGCGTTTTTGCTTCAAGTAAGAACCAAGATCACTTCGGTTGAAATCTTTCTTTTAATGAATGAATGATCTCGATTTTAATTTTATAAAACATTTCATAAATTATTTATATGCATATAACAATATTTAAATAAAACTGAAATGTAAATGTGAAAAATGTAAAAAATGGGAATGTAAATTGTGTAATGTAAAAGTATAATTGCAAAATAAAAAATGCAAAGATGCAAAATGCAAATGCATGTATGAAAAGGTTTTACTCAAGAGTGATCATCTTTGAACAATTTCATTGAACACAAAAGTTTCGGTACATCAAACAAAACTTTACATGTAGGGGATAGCTTTCACTCCTAACTTCTCTATTTCCTTTAAAAGCCAAATTAACTTCAACTCATGCTCAGGTGTGGAGTTATCAATCTTCTTTAATTCTCTTATGAAGCCAGCTAAGTCCACCAACTTATGAGCCACATTATTTGCTTGAACAACAACTTCCTTCATGATATTGTCCTTTTCCTTCATTTTCCGTGTCAATTCTCGGAGTTGTGAACAATGTTGCTCATTTTTTCTTGTGAGAAAATCTTTATGTTCAAGAAGTTCTCTTACAAGATTCCCATAATCATCTAAACATTTCTTCAATGTCTTGTTCTTAGCTCTAGTGGCTTTTAATTTAGTATCAATATCAAGCTGATGAATATGATATAATGCTTCCATGTTGGTCATAGCACTATTCAACATTTGATTTTTGGCTTGACATTTTCCCAATTCAATGACAGTTGTATTGCGTCTTTCTTCTGCAACTTGTAAATCATGAGAAAATTTCTTGGCTCGTCCTTAATTTATGTTGGAGTTCTTTTCAGTTTGGTGACCCCTGTTATCCATTTTTCTGGAGTGTTTCTCATGCCCACATTTTGAAAGGATTGACTGATCTTTTGGAAATCTTCATGCATGGTTTCCATTTTGGTGCTCAATTTCTTGTTTTGATCATTCAAATGACATATTTGGGCTTCGAATCTCAGCAAATCTTCTTCCTTCTGGACGTCCCTACTGATGATATTACCTTTGAATACATTTGGTGTTGATCTGGCAGGATCTTCAATTACCAAACTAGGTTGATCATTTATCATAAACTGCAAGATTCCCTGATCCAAAAGATTTTGGACTCGACATTTGAAGGCAAGACAATTCTCAATGGTATGTCCTTGAGCTCCGGCATGATATTTACAATAAACGTTGATGTTATACCAATTCGGATACAGAGGTTGGAACGGTTTTATATAATATGTATTCACTTCTCGTGCTTCAAGTAGCTTCTCATACAACTCTTTATATGATATGGGGATAGTATCAAAATGAGAACTACCTTTTGTCTTGGATTGAACCTGAGTTTTAGACGTTGGGAGCAGACCAAACTTCGATGATTTCTGATTACATGATTTCTTCTCATCTCTGGGAGCTTTTACAGTGGTCACCATTTCTTTGGTATCTCCAGACGATTTGTGAATACGAATGATGACTATCTGTAATTTCTCAAGTTGGTTAAGATCCGAAGTCCCTTGCGTATCTCACATTGCAGGGTTAAGTTTATTGAGCTCTCTCTCTTTCTGTGCAGGAATCTCTTTTTCTTTGTCCAAAATAGATATTCTATCCATCATCTTGGTCATCTGCTCTCTTATTTCTCGTATCTCATTTCGCTCTTCAATGGGCATACGATCTTTGGGTGCATAGCTCTCATCTATCCTTAGAGTTCCCTCAGGATGCCTTTTCTTGGCCGCATCGTATTTTGTTTGATCATAAAACTTTTTGTCCATTTACGATTTCTTTCTAATATGATGAACAGTCTTTCCAGTAAACACCTTTTGATTATGCCATGATCATGCAATGCAAACAAAGAAATCAATATGAACATATTAGAGCAATAAACATGCATGAAAAAATAAGAAAAAATAGAATAGTTAGTACCAACTAATGGAACAAAAAAAAATCTATCTATCAATGTATAAATCTTAACCTCATGCTTTCTAGTTCCATGCTTTGTTTGGAAAAATTAACCTAACTGCATGATTTCTAGTTTGCATGCATTTATTCAGGAAATAGAAAAGGAATTAAAACCTAGAGCTTATTTCTCCTTTGTGTATACCTATTGAGAAAATTTCGGCATGGTTTCAGATCGAGAGAGTTTCTAGGGTTTATTATATGCAGGTTTCAGTTCTAGGAGTAAAGGTACTCGAAATGTCCTTGTTGATGCCCCATTGGGCTGTCAACCCTCAATCCTAGTCCATTACAGACTTAAGCGGATCGAGTTCAATTCGAGGGGACACATTTCTCTATACCTGACACGGATAATAAATTCTCACGAAGACATAGAGCATATGAACCCCGAAAGTTACTTGCTAGGTCTGACATGGAGAATAAATTCTCATGAAGACGTCGCTTTCACTCCCACTTAAAAGGAACAAGCTTGATTAGAAAGCTTATGTTATGCAATGCAAGTGTTGTGTGTGAGGAGAAATATTTAAACCTCTGACAGAAAAATAAATAATGAAAATACTTGCAAATAAAATGAAATAATATATATATAAATACTATAAAAATAATAAGTATATATAAAAAAATTTGAAAAGAAAGAATTATAAATTAAATATATGAATTTTTAATTTATAATTAATAGAGACAATTTATAATTGATTTTAAAAGTTTAACCAGTCCCCAGCAGAGTCGCCAAGCTGTCGTAACCGGTTTTCGTCCGGGCGCGAAATTTTTACTTGGCGGGAAAAATGATGTGAATAAATGGTTTTTAAAATAATTTGGGAGTCGACATCGGCCTTTTGGGTCAGGTAGGTCGAATACCTAAAAATCATCCTTTAAAAGAGTTTTTAAGAAAACATCGATTAAAAGATAAACTGATCTGCATTTTAACCAAAAATTCGTTCTTTTTAATAATAAAAAGGGATTCGTGGTCGGTTACGTTTAGGAAAGGATTAGCACCCCTACAACGCCCAAAATTGATACTTTTTAATTATAAATTGTCTCTATTATTAGAAATTAAAAATTCAAAGATATATTTAATTTATAATCTTATTTAATTTAAATTTATTACTATAATTTTAAGTAAATTTATTAATTTATATAAATAAGATATTTATTTATTTAAAAATATCAGAAAGGACTTCTAGGTGCCTTAAGACAGCTCTTTCCTTTGATATTAAAAATAAATAAATATTAAAACATTTATCTCATAATAAAAAAAAGATTAATATATACAATTTTATAAAAGTAAAATATTTATTTATTTAAAAATATCAGAAAACAGACATCTAGTTGTTTTAAGACTGCCTCTTTCTTTGATATAAAAAAATAAATAAATACTATTATGAAATTTTTTATAAAATTAATCAAATAATAAATATTAATATGATTAAAATAATAATAATAATTACTAATAACAATAAAATTGCAATGTAATAAAAACAATTAAAATTATATGATCAGAATGTAAATTATTGAAAATAAAAGATCAAATTCGAAATATTAGGAAACTCATATCCTAATAGTTTAATTTAACCTTAATTATTTATTTTAGGGCTAAAATAAAATTTATAAAATTATGAGGGACTAAATGTGATATTTATCCTAAATATATTATTTAATACTGGTAAGGACTAAAACATAATAAAATAAAATTCAAAGACTGAATTAGAATGTTCAGAAGTTAGTTTCAGTGACTAAAATGAATAATTACAAAACTCGGATGGTTGCGGAAAGGGTTTGGCCATGCGTAAAATTACATATATACCCCTCCCAAAACGGCGTCGTTTGGGAAGGGGTATAAATACCCGAAACCGTCGGGCCAGCTCTCTCATTTTTCTTTCTCTCTTCTCTCTCTAAACTGAGAGAGCCAGAGTTCTCTCTGGCTTCTCTCTAAAACGAGAGAAGTGGCATCGGCCGGCAGCCGTTCGCCGCCGCCGTCCGCCGTATCTGGTGGCCGAAAATTACAAAACCCACCCCAAATTGAAGCCTCTATTTTTCTATACTCAAATCTAAAGTTGTTTTAGCCTAAAATCTTACCAAAACACGTAGATCTACCTCCGATGTTTCGGTTTCAACGGCGTAGGGAGGCTCCGATGAGGTAAATATCTCGGCTTTTCTCTCTTTGTTTTCTGGTTTTGGCTTACTGTTGGATGTGGGTGTTTGTTTATTGCTCTTTGTTTACTCGTTGTTTCTGTTCTCCGTTCGTTGTCTTCTACCGTGGCCCTCTGTTGTTTTTTTTTTGCTTGCAGGTAAGTTGAGGCTTTATAGCCTTCACCAGTGCGGCTCTCGGACCGGTCCCAAGGGTTGATTTCGGTGAGTCACCGAACTATGTGGTGACTCACCATAATAGCTTCAACGTGGACGGACGTTGTCGTGGCAGCAGAGCTTCTGAAGTCCTCGGTTAGGGTGGAGTCGTGGCAGTGGGCGTCAGCAACAGCTGGTTGGGGCATTTGGCAGCAAGTGCGGCGGCGGCGTGGAGGATTCTGGATCATTGGCGGCTGAAGTGCTAGGGTTTAGAAACCCTAGTTGAAACCCCAAATGTTTAGAGTTTCCATCTAGTCTGGGCCGGTTCTAGTTGGGCCTGTGGTTTGTATTTGGGCTGTGATTTGGGCTTTGTAATAATATTTATTAATAATAATATAAAAATAATAATAATAATAATTATAATAATAATAATAATATAAATAATATTCAAATGAAAAAAATGAGTATCTTCAGTTTTAAACTTTTTAGTCTTGCAAGTATTTAAGATTGTTGGATGAGTAACAATATACGGTTGAGATTAATAATAGAAAATAAGAAGATAATCACTGTAAGAAAAAAAATAAGGAGTTAATATCAATCATTTATTTTTACTCCTCTAAAAGTCTTAAATCTATATAAAATTAAAAAAGTTTTACATTGTATAAATATATATAAGGTTAGATTCTATTCTTAAAAGTGAAAAAATTTTAAAATAAAGAAAATAGAAATCCAACTTTAGTATACTTTCATGTGTATATTACCATAACTATGAACAAGTTTATTACTTTTGGCACTAGTAGATGATACTAAAACACATTACTAGAATTTGTTTATAACACATGGGCATGGCTTGAAACAACCTATATCTATCAACTATCAAACTTTCGGTTGCATGCATGAAAGTCAAAGAGTCAATCCTCTGCATTATTTATTCATTTTATTGCTTTGCTTTTCAAAACTGTTGGTTTCTAAATATATATCAAGCCATGCAATTCGGCCTACTGGGTAGCCATCTTATAAAATTTTCGACAGCACCTTAAAATCAGGCTTTCTTGTTCCACCCCCTCGTTGAGTACAATCATTTTCAAAGGTATATTCCTCTACGCTTGCCAATTCTTTTTAAAAAGTACAAATACATGAATTTGAACTCCAAACTTATTACATATCACATGTCTCATTAACCAACTCCAGCTTCACTTAACATCACTAAATTGTGAATCGTTCTAATCAGATTTACTTGTATAGGATCCTTTTAACACATGAGTAGGCAATAAATTATAGAGACAGCATGTCAAATCAGAAATGACGTGAAATTTTATGTCAGGGATACGAATTTATGAAATTTTAAGAGGACAAAAGCAGATTATCAAATAGAAAAAATTTAAATTATATGAAAAATTTTAAAATTTTCACATTGGATGACCATCTCCATCTGTCTCACCAGTCCATCTAGGGATGGGCACAATGCGGGGTAGAATGGTTTTTTTTTTACCTCCCCAACTCCAATTCAAAAATATACTGATTCAATATGTCCCTGTCTCGCCCTGATGATTATTGGCCTTCCTCTCGCCTCGAACCCGCACCCGCACCCATTTTTAAAGTAAAATTAATACCCAATCTGAATATATTGATACTTTAAAATAATTAATATGATATATTTTATAAAAATATATTTATAGTCATTTATTATATTTTAAACGATCAAATAATTATATTTTAACATTATAAAGAATGAAATCTTTAAAATTTTAAATATATTATATTATATTATATTTATATATATATATATGGGTAATTTATATTGGGTCCGATCGGTAAGTTTTCACCTTAAATCCGCTCCAGTCTCGTCCCGGCTCTTTCTATCATATAATCCACCCGAATCTAAAACTTTTTTAAAAAATGTTCCTATAAAATCAAATCGAATCAAAATCCGTCAAATTCATGTATTTTAACACCCCAAAACTAAATGTCCATCCTGCGTAGAATATATTATGCTCAAGTTATAGAATGTTCAATGCCCTAGTTGGTAATTAGGTTAATTGAATAAGATGTTTTCAAACTATAATTTACATTCTAGATTAATTCTCAATTTTTTAAGTTTAGTCCCCAAAGTTTTCTATTTATCTACTATATTTGGTTTTCATAGTTTAAAATTTTATTTTCCTTTTATAGAAATTGTATTTTTTTGGTAAATTCGGTAATATTTTTAGTTTAAATCTAATTAGCTTTGTTAGTTAATATCATTATTGATTTTCAATAGATAAAATAAATATATTTATATTGATTATGGTATCAATATTTTCCATATATCTAAGAGAACAAATCATTATAATACCTAACACAAATTTTGGTTTTAATTTTTTAATGCACGTAACCCTATGTTTTTATCTTATACAAAAATTTTAAGTCTATTTATAATTTTATTTAAACTTAATACTGGTAATCAATCTCTAAAGCCGGTGATTAAAATTTTTATTTGATACCTTCCATCTATCCATTAGAAGTAAAAAAATTTCTTCCCTTTTTCCTATAAAGGAATTGTTCGAAAAATAATAATTTTACTTAATACTGTAAACTTTTTAATAATGAAACTTTAATTCATATAAGAATTTTACATTTATTACCTATAAAATCCAACGCGGAGGATATGGAAAACAAGAACAACAACATGTGGAAATAGACATGGAGGTGATTATGACATGGAAATTATTTGTCCCAAAGTGAGATGTCTAAACATCCTAAAGAAAATGTCACTACTTGCAAGGGATCTCAACCTTTACCCCACACATGGACTCCATATTCAACCCACAATAGTTTATTGCTTGTCTTTGTTTCTACCCAATGAAAAAAAAATCACCCCTTTCTAAAATAATGTTGTTCTTTCTAAAAGATATGAATTTAAGCAGTTACGTAGGTATATGTATATTATCAATAGATTAAGAAATATATTTTTATATATTTCATAATTGAATGAAAATAAAAATTCTACATGAGATAATAATTTAAGTAAGATATTGATATTGCAAAATTCTCAAATAGGTGTACACTAGCTATGGAAGTTGTTCAAAATTATTAAGTAATTTAATGTTAGAATACATTTGAAGACATGATTGATTTTATGGTCAAATGAGAAGAAATTAAAACATTGACATTACAAGCACAAAAACGATATACTAAAATGTTGACATTACAAACATGGCATTCACGTTAGCTTGGTCTCACAAGAATTCGGTGCTTGTCCACGAGTAACAGGTTTCATTTCATTTACAATGTTAATGTCGGGTCATTTCTTATTTAATCATAGTCACGGATAAGGGTAGTTTTACGGTACAACGAACTTAATTTAAGGTTAAGGAAAAGCGCAACCGAAAATGTTAAAAAGTCTTAATATTTTCGGTTGAACGCAACCTAAAATGTTAATGAACACAACTTAAAATGTTATTTTTTTAATATGTTCGGTTCAATCGAAAATATTATGAAGAATGTGTGCAATCGAAAATGTTATGAAGAATGTGTATAATCGAAAAAAATTAAGGAAAAGTTAATAATTTAGTTAATATTAACGAAAAATTAAGGAAAATGTTTTTTTAACATTTTTTGTTGTGCATTTCTTTAACTTAAATTAGGACGTCATTCCTTAGACATTCCTCAAGAATAAATTGAGAAATACGATCGTATCTTTAGAAAATTTCTTTTATTTTCTATTAATGATTCAATTTCGTGTCCCTTAATTTTTTTTTTTTAATTTCGTATCTCCTAAATTTCTAATATAACATCAAAGATGAGCACGCCCACGTAGTTGAGAAGTCTAAATGGTAGAATGACGCAAAATCCGGTTACATGAAGGCACGTGCTGTCTCAGGGAGATGAAGCAAATAATTTTAGTGGACCACCAATTATTTTGCCGGCCTTCTTCTTCTTCTTTTTGCAGCAGAAAAAGTATATGAGTGCGTCTGATACTGCACTTTATGCGGGTGTTTGATTCCTGGGGGGAGAAGAAGGCTTCAGTTCTTTTGAAATTATGAATCTAAGTACATCTGAAACCTAATTCTCTACCGTTTCTGGATTTTGGTGTTTTAATTTCTTTTCGTTGACGAGATCGTCTTAAATTGCCATCGGATTTATTTTGTTTGCATGGAAAAATAAATAAAACATGGTTTGTTTAGAATTATCTATGTACTGCAATTTAATCCACAAATTTGGTGGAGGCTTGAAGGTTTCTGACAAGTCTTCATCAATTTCTCATGCTACAGAGCCCTTACTAAATTGTAGGATTTCGAAGGTGACCCTATAGAAGGCTGCGTCTTCTTCTTTTATCTTCAAAAAAGATATGTATATTTAAAAGATTATAAGTGGTTAAACTACCAGAGAGGTCCCTGCACTATTGGCTCAGTAGCAAACTAATCCTACTAATATGAAAGTAAATTATGAAGTGATCAGATAAAATTTTAAAGGTATAATGGTAAAATTCACTCTCAATGTTTGTTTGAAGAGTTACTTTGATTCATATTTTTTAAGTATTTTAATCTCAACATTTTATTTTATGTTTGTTTGAATAAGTACTTAAATATATCATATTTTTCATTTAAGTATTTATAGGATTTTCTTCTTTAAAATAAGTACTTAAAATTACTATCTTTTAATTCTTATATCTAAATTATTTTTTTTGCAAAAAAGATATATTATATCGTTCTTCATTTAGATTTCTAGAAAGCGATATATTATATTGATCAAAAATATATTTTAGATATTTGGATAAAAAGAATATTTTATATATAAATCTTGAAAGAGAGAAAATAAACATGGACGTGAGAAAGGGGTGTGGCCATGTTAGAGCATCCATAATTGATTGCCAAGATTTGTAAGACATACCTATGGTTTCATAGTAATGGGGACTCCATAAACAAAATTTGATTTACATACACATCGGGAAATAAAAGGAAGGGTGACCACACCAATATCTATAAATACAACCTCCTTTTCACCTTTCCGGTTTACATCTTCATCCGCTGCTAATAATGGCCAAATATCCTCTCTGTTTATTTTGTTTCCCACGTTTTTTAAATGTAAAATGGGATATATTTATTAGATTTTTTTTATTTTATTAAAAAAATCAATCGACTTTAAGTTAGTTACAAAATTCATTATTTAAATTTTAATATTTTGAATGAAATAAATTAGATAGGATGATCATCTTCATAATAAATGTTTATACATTATAATATTTAATTTTAATTAATCGATTAATTTATTTGATATTAGCAATTATAAAAAAAAGGAACTTTAGTTTCAAATATCGTATTTACACTAATTTTAAAAAGGAAAAAGAGTAACTTTTGTCCCTATAGTAGACCCAATTTATCATTTTCGTCCCTATCGTGTTTTGAATCAATTTAGCCATCAAAGTTGTTTAATTTTCTCATTTTATACCCTACCTCTCACTTAAAACCCTAAATTGATAACCTTAAACTATAACCCAATAACCTCTAAACCCTAAACCTTAATCTCTAACTTAGAACCATTGATTTAGGGTTTTAAGTGAGAGATGGGATATAAAATGACACAACTGAGCAATTTCGAGGGTTAATTTGATACGAAAATACGATATAAAAAAATACTAAATTAAGTCTATTATAAGAATAAAAATACCCTTTTTGCGTTTAAAAATATTACAATATTTTAGTTTCTTCTTCCTGGTCTTTTAATTTGTCCCCTCATCACTAACCAAAAATCTCAATCAACATATAGTTTTTCAGTTAATTGAGGAAATAATGTCGGTAACTAACAATCCGCACACTGAATTATAGGTTCTTCGTGTCCTGTCATTATCAATATCTAACAATCTCATGTAAAAAAGATATCTTCAAAAAGCTTCATTGATTTTTCATTATACAATCCTTACATAGACTCAAAACAGTCCATATCTCATTATACAATAAATGAGACGAGACAAATCATGATCTATTTAAGATCGAACTGATTAAACTTCGATAAATACTTGACTCAAATAGACTCGACTCGAGTTTTTAATGAATCGAAACGAGTTACTTGACACTCAACTGAAAAAGCTCACGAGCAACTTGAAAAATATATATTAAAATTTCATTTTTAAAAAAAATATTAAATCACTAATAATATTAATATTTATGTGTTGATTTTTAATATATATATATATATATATAATATAAGGTTTTCATGTACTTAAAGTTTAGATTTGAGTTTGAGTTAAAGCTTTAATAGAGTTAAGTTTAAGACTTTTTTTTTTATTTCAATCTTCAATTCATCGTTTCGAGTTTGAGTTGAGCTGGAAAATTTTAGGCTCGTGAGTTTTCGAGTCGAGTTTCATTTTAGAGTTTTCGAGTAAGTCGAGCTCGACTCGGCTCGTTTACAGCCCTAGTCTTGATCAATGTTATATCCTTTTCAATTTTCCTTTGTAAAATTGATTTTAGTTCCGTACAGTTAAGTCTTTGGAAGAATATTTTTAGGCATGTCGCAACCGTCTTTCCGTTGGGCCCGGAATTGGGCTTCGACTTGGAAAATGTGGTTAGAGTCGCCACCGACCACTTTAAAACGAACTTAGGTGGGTCGGACACCATCTTACCTGATCTGCGTTTTACCAGAAATGTGTCGGGTTCGGGAGTCGGTTACGGTTAAGGAAGGATTAGCACTCTTGAACCGCCCTTTCGGTACCAATTAATTTATCGGTTGTCTTTATTGCGAAAAATTGAAAAGTAAAATTAAAATTTAAAGCATTCGATTCAAATTACTTACCTTTGATTAGTTGAAATTCTCGCAAAAAATAAAAAAATGTTAGATAAAAATAATAAATAAATAAATCCAAAAACAAATTATTAAATGTGAAATGAATAAAAAATTAAAAAAAGAACTTGGAAATAAAAAGAATACCACTTTGTGCAAGTGGTGACAGCACATTAATAAAGGATTTACACGTGGGACCCTCCACATCCCCCATAGCTCCTCTTCGTAGCTTTTCTGCATGCTTTTGTAAAAGCTAAAGTGTGTTATTTTCTTTATTTCTTCTCTTATGCAAAGCTCTCTCGTCTTGTCCGATTCGTCGCCTATCACCAGGATGAATTTCAACGTTGTTGCAAGTCCGACTGAGTTCCACCATGAATGAGTATATCTCACTGCTGTTGTAATTGTGGCTGGCCGCGAACTCGACCACCACGAGCTTGTTTTTAGCCGTTTTAAGAGCTTCATCGAACTCTTCTATGCTGTGGACCTGATTTACGCTCTCATCGCTCGGAGCTTTCCTTGTCCCTGGTGTAGTTGTAGCCTTGGTGATGAATCGTGGGGGTTTGCTTCTTTCGAGTGATTTTGTTGAAAATGGTCTCGACTTTGAAACAAAAGGTGGCAGAAAGGAACTATGGGAGCTAATACAAGTGGCTTTTGGGATGAAATGAAGATCGGTGCATGGTGGCTTAGTTAAGAAATTTGTAATTGCTGCAGCCATTAAACTCTCTCTTCCAAAGCTCTCAACTGGGGTTTGTTTCGGGAACCTCCTTCCTTTTACTTGTTTGATTTACGAGCTTATTTATACATAACAAAAATGCTATTTTTAGTCTAATTTGAGTCCTAATCGAACTCTACTGGTTGTTGGTATCCCATACATGCACGCCGGTTGGAGGCCGAGAAAGGTGGGATTATTGCGTGAAATTTGGACACGGGTGAGAAGACTCCACAGACGAAACGGCGTTGTGGGGAAAATGGGGTTAGGTTTCCAGAAAACGGGTCACTGATACATTGGGCCACTGAGATTTGTTTGTGTTTGCCTTGTAATGATTCTGGGCCATAGGTTCAGGCCCGTCACATGCAAAATAAACACATGGATGTAAATATAATATAATAGAATTTGTGGTACTAATAAAAGGACGAAAATTATGTGTCTACAGCTGCCCCTCTTTGTCTTTTTTCGTGAAACGAAAAATAGGGCAAAGACAAAAGGACACAAATTTTCGTTCGGTGGAGTTGAAAAATGAACTCTGATAAATTAAGAATAACTCCCTGTCGAGTTGTGTTGTGGATGGCTCCTCCGGCGCGAAGTCGAGTTCACCTTGAAATGGTATGAGATTGAAGCCGTAGTTCGAAATTTGAATCGGGATGCGACTTCTCATTGCCCTTCGGTCTTCTTCTCGGTTTAAAGACCTTGGTTAAAATTCGACTGTAAAGTAGTTATTTGACTCCACCATGTGATTGATAGACCCTTGAGTTGAATGAAATCGAACTCGAAGGTCTTTGTGTTTCAAGAGAAATATTCTCAAAGGTTTTTTGTTTCAGGAGAAATGAGTTCAAAGGTTTTTTATGTTTCAAGAGAAACAATTTCAAAGGTTCTGTTGACAGATAACTCTTCTAGCCTTGAGTTATGCTGTAAATGATGTGCCCTAGGAGCTGAGTGTAATCTAACTCGGGGGTCTTTTGTTGGCAGATAACCCTTCTAGCCTTGAGTTATGCTGCAAATGTTGTCTAAAAAAATGGCTTCCCTTCACATGTCTAAGCCATCATAGTTCTTCAGGTGGTTCATCTGAGCGGGTCTGAACCAAGTAATATGATTTTTGGTTGACTTCCCTTCACAGGAAAGTTCACTGATAAATTTCGTCAGCCGGATATCATCCGTCGTGAAGTTGAAATCCAAGTAAGTAGCATTGTTCCGAGTCCAATATCCTCCGCTGTGAAGTTGGAATTGACTCTGAATGAAATTTTGTTGACAATCAGCCGCCCCTTCGTCATGAAGTTGAGCTTGTGTTGTCTTGGATTCAAGATCATTCGTTGAGAAGTTGAAATTGGCTTTGAAATTGGGAAGTTGTTTATTGACAACCAGCGGTCCCTTCATCGTGAAGTTGAACTTGCGTTGTCTGGAGTCCAATATCCTTCGTTGTGAAGTCGAAATTGGCTCTGAAATTGGGAAATGTTTATTGACAACCAGCGGTCCCTTCGTCGTGAAGTTGAACTTGCATTGTCTGGAGTCCAATATCCTTCGTTGTGAAGTCGAAATTGGCTCTGAAATTGGGAAATGTTTATTGACAACCAGCGGTCCCTTCGTCGTGAAGTTGAACTTGCGTTGTCTGGAGTCCAATATCCTTCGTTGTGAAGTCAAAATTGGCTCTGAAATTGGGAAATGTTTATTGACAACCAGCGGTCCCTTCGTCGTGAAGTTGAACTTGCGTTGTCTGGAGTCCAATATCCTTCGTTGTGAAGTTGAAATTGGCTCTGAAATTGAGAAATGTTTATTGACAACCAGCGGTCCCTTCGTCGTGAAGTTGAACTTGCATTGTCTGGAGTCCAATATCCTTCGTTGTGAAGTCGAAATTGGCTCTGAAATTGGGAAATGTTTATTGACAACCAGCGGTCCCTTCGTCGTGAAGTTGAACTTGCGTTGTCTGGAGTCCAATATCCTTCGTTGTGAAGTCGAAATTGGCTCTGAAATTGGGAAATGTTTATTGACAACCAGCGGTCCCTTCGTCGTGAAGTTGAACTTGCGTTGTCTGGAGTCCAATATCCTTCGTTGTGAAGTTGAAATTGGCTCTGAAATTGAGAAATGTTTATTGACAACCAGCGGTCCCTTCGTCGTGAAGTTGAACTTGCGTTGTCTGGAGTCCAATATCCTTCGTTGTGAAGTTGAAATTGGCTCTGAAATTGAGAAATGTTTGTTGACAACCAGCGGTCCCTTCGTCGTGAAGTTGAACTTGCGTTGTCTGGAGTCCAATATCCTTCGTGGTGAAGTTGAAATTGGCTCTGAAATTGGGAAATTGTTTATTGACAACCAGCGGTCCCTTCGTCGTGAAGTTGAACTTGCGTTGTCTGGAGTCCAATATCCTTCGTTGTGAAGTCGAAATTGGCTCTGAAATTGGGAAATGTTTATTGACAACCAGCGGTCCCTTCGTCGTGAAGTTGAACTTGCGTTGTCTGGAGTCCAATATCCTTCGTTGTGAAGTTGAAATTGGCTCTGAAATTGAGAAATGTTTATTGACAACCAGCGGTCCCTTCGTCGTGAAGTTGAACTTGCGTTGTCTGGAGTCCAATATCCTTCGTTGTGAAGTTGAAATTGGCTCTGAAATTGAGAAATGTTTGTTGACAACCAGCGGTCCCTTCGTCGTGAAGTTGAACTTGCGTTGTCTGGAGTCCAATATCCTTCGTGGTGAAGTTGAAATTGGCTCTGAAATTGGGAAATTGTTTATTGACAACCAGCGGTCCCTTCGTCGTGAAGTTGAACTTGCGTTGTCTAGAGTCAAGATCCTTCGTTGAGAAGTTGAAATTGGCTCTGAAATTGAGAAATGTTTATTGACAACCAGCGGTCCCTTCGTCGTGAAGTTGAACCTGCGTTGTCTTGAGCGACCCGATATCCTCCGTCGTGGATTTGAAATCGTGGATATTTGGCTTCAAGCTAGATATCCTTCATTGTGAAGTTGAAATCTACTCTCGAGCAAATTGTGAGTTCGAGAAAAAATTTTCAATCTGTCGAGTTGGTCGAAGTGTAGCTTCTTGCTGCCGAGCTAAGCAACCACCATCGTTCTTTAAAAACGCTTACGAATCAAGTATCCTTGACTCTAAAAGCTGCAAAAATCATGTATGCTAAAATGAGGAATGTGATGCACCTAAGTATGTCTAAGATGCATGCAACATGAATGAATTATGTGTTATCTCTTCGTGCTTTGTCTGCCAATCTGGTCCATGGAATCGATCGTGCCCCATTTGCTTCTCGAGCTTGGGCTTTACAGACATTTCATATCTGAGATTATTCTGTTTGAAAATGTTTTTCTCATTTTTCTTGTTTCAGGAGAGAAAATGATAAAAATGCTGTAAAATATTATTCGCAATTGAATCAAGTTATAAACGTGAGTTCAAAGAATATCAAAGGAATCAATAGCTCTTTTAACGTTTTCAGAGTTACAGCTCTTTGACAAATGTTCAAATGGATGGGTCGGCTTTAGCTTGACCTCATTTCTAAGGTTTTGGAAAAAAAATGTCATTTTTTTTAAATATCTTGACATGCTTTGGCACTTCAATTGGGTGCGGACAAAATGACGCAACTAGTATGATCACTTACTAGACCTTTTATTTCAGTCCTCTGAAATCTTCTATTTGTTCAAGCTTTGTAGGCTCCTCTAACAAAGGCAGTGCAAAAACATCGGTCTAAAAACGAAATTCTTGAGTGCTCGTGTGTAGTTGACTATAACATGTGTTCCTTAACTCCCTTAGTCCATTTTACCGAAAATTTCTTGCTTAGATAAATTTGATTTAACTTGTCATTATCTGGCTAGCTGAATCCATAAAGCCGGGGCATTAAACCAATTGCTTTAGAGGGACAACTTAATATTATAATCACTCTTATCAAGTTAACTGAAGGGTTCATCTCATCACAGAGTCTTCGACTTGACAAGAGCAGTGGAGCAAACACCGAATTGCCAAGTGTCCGAGCAATGTCATGGTTTGAACGTAATCTACTCATAAGGCCAGGGCTTTCAAGTTTCCTCTATAACCAATTGCCTTAGCGGAATAGCTCAGTTTTTACGGATTTAATTTCTTAAGATTGTCAAGAAGAACCTGTCATAGTCTAGGTGTTTTTGAAAGTCAAGGAATCTCATCTTTAGAGTTCAATTTTCAAACAACTGACCTAAATTGGATTCACCTACTCGACTCTTTCATTTGTAAAGATCATCATCGTCATTGAACGTCCTAAATAAAAAGCATAGTAATGGTCATATGCAAATGATGCCCCATGTTGTTCGCACCTTATGACAGGAAAATGTTACATTGGTTAATTGCAAAGCATGGTACGGTGTTTGAGTGTATATTCTGGGTAAGGTTAAAGTCCTTATTTCAGATTATGTTACTTGTCAAAGATCTGTAACTTTGAACCATTTATAGTGTTTCTTAATTCAGATGATATTCAAAGAATTGCAAGTTTGCAAATGTGATTCATTGCTCGCCATCATTAAAGCAACATAAATTTATTTAAAAGTCCTTACAAAAACTTGAGAAATAATGAAAAAACAGATTCAAACAGAATGCCTCAAATGATGAAATGATCTTCTCCACTTGGATGCCCCCAAGTTGTTGAAGTCGATCCGATTCTTGTTACGTATTTTCTGTATGATTCTCTTGATTGTGGAGTAATTCTCGATAGTGCGCCCTGGGACTCCGCTATGATTTTCGCAATGAGTGTTCTCATCATACTACTTGGGGTACGGGGCTTCATGGATTTTTCTGGATATGGTGACACCACGTGTCGTCAAACAACTGTTGGTAAAGCTCCTTATATGTCATAGGATCGAAATGTTCTCATTTTTTATGAGACATGTGAATGTAATAAAAAAGGGAAAAAATAATGCGAATGTAAAGAAAAATAACAAAATGCACAATATGTCGGAATGCATGATGCATGAAATGTTCGAGGCATTGATCCAAAAAAATGTATCTGTTATTATAATAATCCTTATTGGGACAAAAGTGTTACGTCTTAAGAGACAAAAATATCTTGAAGGAATAGACCCCGAACAGCTTCTGATAGGTTGACTAGTCTTCTGCCTTCGTCTGTCACCGGTTGAATACCCTGTCAAACCGTTCCGGCTCCTTTGGCTAAAATGTGCAAATAGCGAGCTGCTTGCCCCAAAAAAGGTCTCGAAGGACTGCATCTCCAACTTTCACTCTCTGCCGAGTCTGTTCCTTAGCAGCAACACCATTGGATCCCTCTATCAAAGTTTTCTTCTTGAATTCGTCAGCAATGACATTCAGCTCAGCTAGGGTTTCGCCGTCTTGTTCTCGTAGTTTTTGAAAGGAGCGTCCGGGTCTGTAACCTTTTCCTCGTTTTGCTCTGCAACCTTTGGCAGTCAATTCTTCAAAGATGGACTTTCATTGTGCTTGATGTAGACCCGGTTCATTGAGTCCTTTATAATGCAGTATGATGATATACCCTTCAATTGCGGGCACCACATCCTCTGGATTGAAGGTGACACATAGTCGCCTTGTAGACTATCTTCTGCATTTTCATCTCTTGTATTACAACCCTTTTGTCCATTAATGCTGATTATTCATGTTTAACAAACACATTTTTGGTGGATCAATACCCCGTTTTAAATGATGCGAATGATGAAAACAGAATAAAAGAAAACAAAAAATAAAAGAGTTAGTGAGGTAAATCAAAACAATAATAAAAATGAAAAAATCCTACCCCACATGATATCTACCCCACATGCTTTAATTCCTACCCGGACATGATCTCTACCCCGCATGCTAATTTCAAACAAATCCTAACCGCATATTTGTCTAGTTCGCATGCTTTTGAGCAGAAAATAAAGTAGGAAATAAAATAGCCTAAGGTTTGGAATAAGGTTTTGGGGTGGGCTCTAATTCCCTGCACTCTCCCGGTTTAGGTTCTAAAAAACGGTACTCGAGTTCTCCTTGCCGGTGCCCCCTTGGGCTTGCCAGACCCTTAGTCCTAAGCCCATTACACGCTTATGTAGACTAAGTTAAACTCGAGAGGAAACATTCCCTTATGCCCATACGGAGAATAAATTCACACGAAGACATAAGGTATATGAATCCCGAAGGTTACTTGCTAGGCCCATACGGTGAATAAATTCACACGAAGGCGTCGCTTTCGCCCCCACTTAAAAGGGTTTGGAGCTCGGGTATAGAGCCAACGATAGAAACTTTTCAAAAATCTGAAACCATTGAAAAAAATGTCAGTACAACACTTTATTTGAAAAAAATAATCAAAGGTAAATAATTGGAATCGAATAAATAAATTAAAATTAAAATTTACCATTTTCACCTAAAAAGACAACCGAAAGTTAATTCTGGCCTGACTCACTTACCTGTCCCCAGCAGAGTCGCCAAGCTGTCGCAACCGTCTTTCCGTTGGGCCCGGAATTGGGCTTCGACTTGGAAAATGTGGTTAGAGTCGCCACCGACCACTTTAAAACGAACTTAGGTGGGTCGGACACCATCTTACCTGATCTGCGTTTTACCAGAAATGTGTCGGGTTCGGGAGTCGGTTATGGTTAAGGAAGGATTAGCACTCTTGAACCGCCCTTTCGGTACCAATTAATTTATCGGTTGTCTTTATTGCGAAAAATTGAAAAGTAAAATTAAAATTTAAAGCATTCGATTCAAATTACTTACCTTTGATTAGTTGAAATTCTCGCAAAAAATAAAAAAATGTTAGATAAAAATAATAAATAAATAAATCCAAAAACAAATTATTAAATGTGAAATGAATAAAAAATTAAAAAAAGAACTTGGAAATAAAAAGAATACCACTTTGTGCAAGTGGTGACAGCACATTAATAAAGGATTTACACGTGGGACCCTCCACATCCCCCATAGCTCCTCTTCGTAGCTTTTCTGCATGCTTTTGTAAAAGCTAAAGTGTGTTATTTTCTTTATTTCTTCTCTTATGCAAAGCTCTCTCGTCTTGTCCGATTCGTCGCCTATCACCAGGATGAATTTCAACGTTGTTGCAAGTCCGACTGAGTTCCACCATGAATGAGTATATCTCACTGCTGTTGTAATTGTGGTTGGCCGCGAACTCGACCACCACGAGCTTGTTTTTAGCCGTTTTAAGAGCTTCATCGAACTCTTCTATGCTATGGACCTGATTTACGCTCTCATCGCTCGGAGCTTTCCTTGTCCCTGGTGTAGTTGTAGCCTTGGTGATGAATCGTGGGGGTTTGCTTCTTTCGAGTGATTTTGTTGAAAATGGTCTCGACTTTGAAACAAAAGGTGGCAGAAAGGAACTATGGGAGCTAATACAAGTGGCTTTTGGGATGAAATGAAGATCGGTGCATGGTGGCTTAGTTAAGAAATTTGTAATTGCTGCAGCCATTAAACTCTCTCTTCCAAAGCTCTCAACTGGGGTTTGTTTCGGGAACCTCCTTCCTTTTACTTGTTTGATTTACGAGCTTATTTATACATAACAAAAATGCTATTTTTAGTCTAATTTGAGTCCTAATCGAACTCTACTGGTTGTTGGTATCCCATACATGCACGCCGGTTGGAGGCCGAGAAAGGTGGGATTATTGCGTGAAATTTGGACACGGGTGAGAAGACTCCACAGACGAAACGGCGTTGTGGGGAAAATGGGGTTAGGTTTCCAGAAAACGGGCCACTGATACATTGGGCCACTGAGATTTGTTTGTGTTTGCCTTGTAATGATTCTGGGCCATAGGTTCAGGCCCGTCACATGCAAAATAAACACATGGATGTAAATATAATATAATAGAATTTGTGGTACTAATAAAAGGACGAAAATTATGTGTCTACAAGGCACATAACCTTCGGAGTCTTGCATCCCTCCAAAAGTCACGATCCTTTTATATGATTTCTAATAGATCTCACATAGTTGATCACATCAATCGAGTCTATTTACCTTTTCAGTCTACAAATAATCATCATAATCTTTCTTCTAACATTTGAAGGTCACCATAAAATATATATCGATTAAGACCGAAAAAGAGATTAATATCTGAGTTCAACCTCAATCTTTCTCATGAAACAGAATTTTAATATTTGTTGAGGGTCACATAACTACCTATTACAACTCTACGTTCAAATCATAAAAAATAAATCACCCATTGTTACCTATTTGTTTTTATCAATAATAAACTAATACTATTTGAGCGTAATGTCATTTGTTAAATCAAAACCAGCACAAAATTTACCATTAACGAAGACCAAGTATTTACTAAGTCGGTACAATTACCCATACCCCGGTTCACAAACACACAAAAACATGAGTTAACTGCGCATGCAAGCATGCAGAAGCTTACACATATCAATTAATTAAATATGCAGACTCTCCCATCGGGCCATCAGTATCAAGCAATAGTAATTATGCGTTTATATTATCTAAACATAGGGAGTGGGCAGGAATTAGGCACACAAATAAATTATGAAAAAGAAAGTAAAAAACTGCTACAAAAGGCCATTTTTTGGGGATTGATGGTGTTAAATAATAAGACTCATATTAGTTTAATTACTTTAAACAGATAGTTTCAGTTCCTCTAATCCTGGGAATTCAAGTACTGAATAAAATATTACCCTGACCTAATGCCAACAGAGAGGAGCATATGAAACTAGCAAAATGGGATTTGCTAAAATCCATTGTTTCCTTTTTAATCAACATGTTTGTCTAGCTAGGGTGGGTGGATGAGGGTACAAGGGATGCATACTCCATAACCCACTCATGTTTTTTATCCAATATTATAAACAATATGTATGTATGTATGTATGTATGTATGTATGTATGTATGTATGTATGTATGTATGTATGTATGTATGTATGTATGTATGTATGTATGTATGTATGTATGTATGTATGTATGTATGTATGTATGTATGTATGTATGTATGTATGTATGTATGTATGTATGTATGTATGTATGTATGTATGTATGTATGTATGTATGTATGTATGTATGTATGTATGTATGTATGTATGTATGTATGTATGTATGTATGTATGTATGTATGTATGTATGTATGTATGTATGTATGTATGTATGTATGTATGTATGTATGTATGTATGTATGTATGTATGTATGTATGTATGTATGTATGTATGTATGTATGTATGTATGTATGTATGTATGTATGTATGTATGTATGTATGTATGTATGTATGTATGTATGTATGTATGTATGTATGTATGTATGTATGTATGTATGTATGTATGTATGTATGTATATGTATGTATGTATGTATGTATGTATGTATGTATGTATGTATGTATGTATGTATGTATGTATGTATGGGATCATTTAGAATATAAAAAAGGCTACGACTTAAGTGGTGAGTGAAAGTACTGAATCTTCTTTTGATATTTACGTACATATTTATGATCATGCATTTGTTAATGTTTCACATAGACAAGAGGAAAGCAATCCTGTATGTGATTCATTACCTTAAGTTTTTTTTTTAACTGGAAAAGAAAATAGAACTTGGAAAATACAAACAACACTAAAAAATCAAGTGGTCCACGCGTGCGAAGAATAGCTGTGTGAAGAAGCGTGCTATGAGGCACTCACGTGTGGCTAGGTTTTATATAATACGCATGAAGAGAATGCACTCAGTAGTATAGTAGTAGTAGTAGTAGTAGCAGTAATCAAACAAAAGGATTTAAAGGTTTTTAAGCTTTGCTACTTTTTGCATTGTTTTCAAGTTGATACGTGTATAGATTAGGAAGCAAAGAAACAGGTCAGAAAGAGAGATTCTTCCATGGCTCCTTTATCTGGGATTTGTGAGCCAAAGTATACATAAGAAAAGAGATTAGTTAAAAATAGAGATGGAAAGTGAAACACAGCAGTCAAAATTTAGGAGGATATGTGTGTTTTGTGGGAGTAGCCAAGGCAAAAAGAGTAGCTATCAAGATGCTGCTATTGAGCTTGGGAGGGAATTGGTATTTAACATAAAGCTCTGTTTTTTTTAATCTGCTTTTTGTGGTCTTTTACACAAGAATGAGACTTGTTTTCGTGATGGTCTTGTTAGAAACTTGTTTTTTACTTGCATGGAGGAAAAGGATTCTGCAAGAAATCTTTTAAAAGTTGCTTAAAACCATAAGCTTTTGATTCCATATGGTTGTATTGCATCTTGTTATCCATTTCTTTAATGTTTGGAACCTGTTTGTGAAATGGTTTAGGGTATCTAGCATTTTAAAAGTCCCTCAAGTTTGTAGCTTTCTGCCAGCTTTTTGGTATCTCTAACTAGCATCTCTCTCTCTCTTCCTTTCTAAAAAGTCCTTCCATGGTAGGAAAATCCAAGTCTCCAATGGTTTTTTGTCTCTCCCATGGAATCTTATTGTGTTGGTAAACTTTTGAGTGGACAGTGAAGAAGCATTGGTTTTGTCAAATGAGTTGAATGTAAAGACATACGTGCTTCAACTTTGAACCATGAGTTGACCAGTTAACGTTTGTTTTGCAGGTCTCAAGGAACATTGATTTGGTCTATGGAGGAGGTAGCATAGGTTTGATGGGTTTGGTTTCACAAGCTGTCCATGATGGTGGTCGCCATGTCATTGGGTAAAGAACTATAAAAGGCCTCATTTTCCAAGACATTCCAACAAGTTTATAGAAACAAAGTTGCTCATTGAAACTGGCTTTTTGTTGGTATTGATAACATGGTGTTCCTTATTACAAAGCTATTTTCTGCTTTTGTTTTCCATTATAACTGAATTTTTGTCATGTTTTTGTCTATCTGCAGTGTTATTCCCAAGACGCTCATGCCTCGAGAGGTACGTCTGCTTGCTATAACCAGGGGAGAAAAAGTCATTAACTTTTTCTTATTTAAATTAATTAAAAACAAGTTTGAACCTATCGATCTTAGTTGTTAAGGGATTGTTGTTGTCCCTTGAGATTCCTGATTCGCTTGAGATTTTGATTCGAACACGACATCTACAGGGGTGTATGAGCGTTATCCACATTATTACTGGGACAATTGCAACTTTCCACTTTACCATTTTCATTATGTATACTTGGGATCACAACATGGATTTCTTCTTGTGTGTTCTTTTCTTTGTTGTCCTATTCTATTTTTTTTCTTTTGCATTGATGCAGAGGTAAAATATTAGTGGCTGGGGACATTTCTCAGAGTTGATATATTTGAATGAAGTCCATTATTCCTGCAACTCTCATCATTGCTGCACTGCAAAACACTCGAAATGAACACTCCTCTTTCCCTCTACAGATTTCAGCATTATTTTTTTGTGTGCCACTTTGCAGTTAACTGGTGAAACAGTAGGAGAAGTGAAAGCTGTTGCTGATATGCATCAAAGGAAGGCAGAGATGGCTAAGCATTCAGATGCTTTTATTGCCTTACCAGGTTGGTACAGGCAATTTTATACACCAAAATAACAAAGCAAATCAAGGCAACTTTGAAGATATCAAGTGCTTTTACTTTCACTAATTCATCATATCTCATTTTTTTATTCACTTCAGCTCCTGCTAGCTTCCTCTGCTTTAATGTAAAACCTGCCCTTCATCTTTAGTTTTGCCGTTTCAAACCCTAGTTCTTGACTATCATTATTTTTTCACTGAAAATTAGACCTTCTGAGGAAACTCTCTTTCCATGATACCTACAATATCAAGACTGAACTGAAGCTATATCTAATAGGGACTCCTTTTTACCACTTTGAAAAGCCTACCTTTTGTAGTTCTTTTTCAGCTCAACTTTAAATTCCCTTTATTTCTTACTTGGGAAATCTCAAACGAGAAAAAATTCATTTTAATCGACAATAAATTATAAAAAGATCATATGAAAATATGTAAAACTTTATAATTTTTGTTATATATAGTTGTATCATGTATGAACATAATAATTTAGTTGAATAAAATTGTATCAAATCACGAGAGATCTATCCTCACACCTCGTCAAGATCAATGATGGACTATGGCTTTGGGTCTATTAACCCGAAAGTTTTCGTTCCACTATATATCCTTATTTTTTTAAGGTGATAATTAGTTTGAAGGTGAGCCTTTAATGAATGGGTAGGTAGAGGATTGTTACTATTTAGCAAAAGTGCTAAAAGTATTTTGAACTCTTATAATTTACGCACCTTGATGTGTCTTCAACATTTTGACTTGTATTTTAGTAACTCCTTGACCTTTAAATTATACCTAAAATAAGTTCAAACCTTTAATTTATACTTAAATAAACCCTTAGGCCTTAACTTAATCAACATTTACTTCGGTACAAATAAAACCTCATCTTGATAGGTGCTGGTCTAAATAAAGCATGTGAGTTCAGAGAATCAGAGGTTTCTTAGGCATACTTCTATTTTCACAAGGATGAGAGTAATAAACATGACGGACACATAATTTTATATTAAGAGACGAATTTATGCTCCATGTTATCTCTTTAGCAGCATTCTTGATTGGTTGCTAACTGTAATGGATGAAGAAAACTCATATTAAGTTCATGCAGGTGGTTATGGAACGCTTGAAGAACTACTTGAAGTCATTACCTGGGCTCAGCTCGGAATACATGATAAACCGGTGCGTCCTTGCTTTTTCCGCATACGATAAACCTATATTACTTGAACTCGGGTGCGAGTGCCGAGATTTTCATGTATTTGGAGCGTTCTTGGAGAATCAGCAACATAATACGTAATGAATAATAATCAATGATGCATGGTTTTTCCACATTGTTTCAGGTTGGCTTGCTCAATGTCGATGGATACTACAACTCATTGCTTTCCTTTATGGATAAAGCTGTGGAGGAAGGATTTATTAGTCCAAGTGCACGCCAAATCATTGTATCTGCACCCACTGCAAAGGAGCTTGTAAAAAAATTAGAGGTATAAATCAAAGGAACATAATTTCCTATGCTATTCCTTCATTAACAACCTGCATATACATGTGTATATAATATATACATGCATTATATATATGTGTGTGTATATATACATATAATAACCCTCCAAATGATGTTATGCTTTTCATGTTTACTTACAATTATAGGAATATGTCCCCTGCCATGAGAGAGTTGCTTCCAAGTTGAGTTGGGAAATGGAACAACTTGGCTACTCCAAAACATGCGATATATCTAGGTAATGCTTGAAGAAATATAGATGGTATTTGCAAGGATGTAATTGAAGAAGGGGAAAAAAACAAAATTTCCTTCAATGGCGGAATTAATTTTGTAAAGTACTGTTATTGACATCAATATGTGAATTTCCACTTACTCTCTTGGCGGAGAATTGACTTTTTACATTGCAAGTTTGTGTATTATGCCTTTCCACAGTGTAGCAGGGGCCTCTCTATCCAGCCTTCAAAGAAAGCAACTGATGCATATCTATTACTTTGAGAGAATTGTTAAATTTAATTAGGTTAATTACCCTATTCATACATGAAGTATACACAATTCTAAGTTTCATACATAATGTTTAAAAATTCTCATTTCATACATGATGTTTTCTACTGTTAACGGGTTCACTCATTTCCGTCACCTTCATTGACATGGAACCTTGACAAAATGCCATGTGACACTTTACGTTTTTTTAAATAATCAAAAATTATTTTTAAGTGCCACATCACCTTTCGTGATGGAAATGGGTAAACCATTAACGGTAAAAATATCATGTATGAAATTGAAATTTTTTAAACATTATGTATGAAACTGAGAATTGGATATAGTTCATGTATGAACGAGTTAATTAACTCAATTTAATTTAATATACTAAGGTAAATGAAAAACAAAGAAATTTGTATACTAATTTAAAAAAAATTAAAATTTTAAACTCATTTTTCAATTTTTAAATCTGCCACTGTAATGTAATAATTTAGACCCATTTTTCATAGACTTGGGCACTTGGCAAAAGGCATATATATATATGGGATTGGCACCAGAGACTAAAGATATTCATACATTAAATTGAATTTTGATGGGGCTTATACATAAAATTAAGAGGGTAAATGAATCGAGTTTGAATGAGGAAAATTATGTTCATGTTTGTTTGCTTATTTTTGAAAATGTTTATGTTTAGTTCAGTTTGTATTATTTATTTATTTTTAAATGTGTTTAAGCTTGTTCATTTAGTGATCGCGAACATGTTTGTTTAACATTAGTTAATGTTTGCAACCAATACTTTCTTTTTACCTTTTATTTGCAAGCTAAAGAAAAATAATGAAATTATGCCACCTTTAAGTTTCTTAAGTTTCGTAGTTTGAAATCTAAAGTTTACCTTATGTTCAGTTTAGTTCTCATATTCACCAATATTTAAAATGTACAAAAAGAAAAAGGATAAGTGAGTAAACGAGCTTATAAGCGAGTTGATAAATGAGCCTATAAACAAATCAATAAAGAGTTTGTTCATAAACATAAACGAATCGAACACTACTCTATTTGTGTTCATTAGTTTATTAAATAAACATACAAATTTTGTTTATTAAATAAATAGATTTTTTAAAAATCTATTTTATATTTTTAATAAAAAATGTAATTTATAATTTAGCCTAAATTTTAATTTGTACTCAAGATTTAAACTAAAATACCGCCTAAATTTAAAATACCCGGTTTCATGATCGCAGCTGGTTTTTGGATATGGTTGCTGATGGAATGGGCAAACTTGACCTGCCCGGGATTACTCTCCACCTGACTCATTAGTTGATAGGGATATTGATGGCCCACCGTATGTGAAGACATAATGTAATTGTATAGGCGATTGCCTCCTCTTCATTCGAAAATAAAAATAGATCCAAAATAAAGAAGTTTTTGCATTTCAAACTCTGGGGTCATATGATTTGTGCTTAAGCATCAGTGACCAAATTCTTTATCATTTGCCCAAAACAATAAACAATTGTAGCACACTACTTGGGTGAAAACTAATTGCTCAATTTAGTGCAAACTGTGTTCCTTGCAGACGTCGACACTTGCTTGTGCAAATTGTATAATGCTATATCAGCTAAACCTAACCCTAAAAAAGAATTTAATTTGGGCTTATTTGTATGTTCTTTGATTTATATTTTGTTTACATATACAATACTGTTTTTAATTTAATTTATTGTCATTTGGTCAGCTTGGCTGATCACGCCAAGCTATTATTATTTAAAATTTTATAGAGGTCTGTATTCATCGATTCCAACGATAAAACTATTTTCTGGTTAGGGGTTAAAAGATTTCATTTGGTAATGTTATCATAAATTAAGTAAAATTAATTAATTAGAAATTAATGGGTTCATAAAATAGTAGGAAAATTCCATATAAACAAAGCAAGGTAATGGATATATATAATATACTTTGATTATTTATATAAAAAAATCATTTTTGTTTATGATTCTGTACAGCCGTTACTACAACATAGACTAATAAATTGAGAAATCGGTTGTTGAAATATATATATATATATATATATAAAGAGGGATGATGTCATCATCCCATGGCTGCCCCCTTGGTGGCCAGAAATCTTGTCTGACCTTTCCCTTATTAGATTCTGTTCACTCCCCTCATTTTCAGTGGATATTATTTTTAATTATCATAATAAAACATTTTCTTTTCTCTCCACCCAACTTTGCTTCAAGGCCAAGAACTTCATTTAACATATATATTTATTTTATATAAAAAAAACTGACATTTCAATATTATATATATTAAATAGTACGTGGTAATTATAATATAGTATCAGTTCATAATATTTCCTAGTCATTAATGATTTACATACACTCTACATAGGTAATTGTTCAGGCTCATGATATCTAAAAGAATAATATTCTTTTTAATCATTGACTGAATTTATATATATATATATATCAACATTAACACCGAAAGTAATGTATCTTGTGCATGATAAAATTTAACAATATTTAGGATTACAGAAAATAATTTATATCTTTTCTTTAATTTTCTTTAGAATAATGTTGCAATTCAAAAATAAAAATCATATTTTTTTAGATAATACATTTTAAAGAAATTATATGAGCCAACTATACAAAACTATACAATACTCACTAAGATTGATTCTTTAATTGCAAGTGCATGTTTAAAAATTACATCAAGTCAACTTACGAAAATTAAAATTGAAAACAAAATAGATAAAATATATTTATACCTATTCTTTTAAAATACTCAAAAATTAAAAGTCAACTAAATATTCAAGAAAATTTTATAATTTATATAATATATAACTAATCAAAATTTATTTGAATATAATATATTTTTTAATAAAATAACAATATAATAAAATAAATAAATAAATAAATACAAGAATTGTTTTTAATACATAAACGATGTAACTTTTACTTACACAAATTAATTTATTCGAGTCCCACGTTATACTTAGAATTTAAGAATTTAGGGTTTATTAATTAAATTTTAAATTGTCAGATTATGGTTTTAGTTTAAACTTTAAGATTGTCAGATTATTTGGATTTTAAAAATTTAAAACTAAAATATACAGATTATATAACATAATTTTAGAATAATATATATATAATAAAATAATAATATTAAATATAATATAAATATTAAGGCATAAGATAATTATTCATCATGTAGAATCAAAATCTTATGATAAATAGAGATGAATTGAGGGGACAGTAGAGACAATCATTCCCTAAAAATTTAAATTATTATATATTTTAATTTTATTTTATATATTTTCACCAATTTAAAACTTTATATATTCGTTATCTTTTGAAATTTTAAAAGTTTACCTTTTAACATAAAATTCTAATTCATTCTAACGACAAAGCCACCTTACCAAAACGTTTAGCCAAATTTGTTACTTGGCCTCCCTTTCATCATCAAACAATGAATAAAAAAAAATTAGTAACAACATCAATTTTTTTATTTTAAATTAAAATATATTATACTTTGAAAAATAATACCAAACCCTTGTCCCTCTTTAGCCTTAGATGGCCACCTCAGTTGCTCATATAATCTCTGGCAGTTTATCTTCTGTCAACCTGTTCTTCAGACATAACTACGAAATTCAGTTTCTTTTCATGCCAGAAATCCATATTTGAAGTTAACTATAAACGCCCATCATCTGAAAAAAGAGTTTGAATCTGAAACATGGAAAATGAAGGTGAGCATGTGTTCAAGAATGGTGAAGGACCAAGCAGCAGCAGCAACAACACTGTTGATCCTCCACTTCAAAGGGTACTTTCTTTTTGTTTCTTTTTTCAGTTTTTTCCCCTCTTGTGGCTTGTTAAAAATCATAGCTTTTTTTGGGTCAATTTTGAAACTTTAGCTGTTTATTGCTTCAACTGGTTTGACGGGGAATTCCTTATTGCTTAAAAGGTCATGAATTTCTTCTCCTGCTTTTCCTTTCTTTTTTTTATTTGTGATTTTTTTTCTCTCTTTTAATTTATTGTGATTGAAAAAAGAAAAAGCTACTTTTTAAGGACTAAGCCTCGAGGTTCAACGTCAACCTTGAGCTTTCTAAAGATCATTTATACGAACTTTATGGAACCATTTTCCCCTTTATTTCAGGCGCATAAAAAGGTTTCTTTATGAGGCTTGGTTTGGCCTTTGCTGCAGTCTGCAAATTATAGGAAAAAGATAATGTATAATTGCAAGGCATATAGAGCTTTTTCTGGAATTTTATCAAACGCTAAGCAATCATAAAGATTAGAACTTGCAATTCACAATCATTTTGTCTTAAAGAATGAAAATCTATTCATTGATGTTTACTCTTTGTTTTCATTTGAGATTGTATGTTGATTTTAGTTGGTAATGTTTTGTTAGTCGTCACACTAAAGATGCTAAGGAGCCCAAGATTCTGTCGTTTGAAGATTGATTAGACACTTCAACTTTTGTTTTACACTTAATGGTCTGATCCTTTTTTCAGTTTGGGGATTCAACCGAGATAACCGAAGAGACACCGGTTGATCAGCACCGATGTTGGGACGACCTTATCTTAGAGATACCATCGAGAAGTCCGGAGGCTGCAAGGGAGGAATTCGTGAGAATAGATATGGCCTTAACACCAACAACTACTCCTAAAAGAGTCAACTTTTCACCCATGCCTAGTCCTATCTTTTCCAGATTCGATGATTCTCCAGTGAATTTGTCACCGAAAAGTAAATCATCCTTAAAAAGCTTACTTCCGAAGTTGAGTTTCAAATACCGCAACACCAATTTGGAGATTGAGAAGGCTGCCATCTTAGCACTGGGAGGCTCATCAGCAGATATACAAGAAAAGCCTCGCATCCCGAGGACGTTTTCCCTCTCAAAGATTTTCACACTGAGGGCTAAAAATACATCATCGTTACCCGGTACACCAACCGCGCATTCAAACCCAGAGTCCATGCATGGTGGGCAGGTGATTAGCCAACTAAATTCTGCAGCAAGTGTTTTAACACATTAGTATCGATGCATTAGCTACTACCTTTGTGTCACTGACAACTATTTATGTTGTACTTTTACAAAGCCGTCAATTCATCATGCTCATTATATTCATTGGCATTCACATCTATATCTGATGCATTTATATCTTAGTATCGATGCACTAGCTACAACCACACATGTAAAGGTTTGATGCACCTATCAGTTTGAAGAGTTCCTTGATTTCGTATACAGAACATAATCCGGGGAACTTAGAATTTCTTTTTAAGACTTATGTTCTTTAATTTGAGAAATTTTGGTGTCAATATCTCTTCTAAGGACTGCAGTAAAATTTTATGCTCATTGCCTCAATAATTTAATTGTCGCATGAATTTGCATTTCGACCTTTACCCCTGCAGTGTGTCATACTATTTTCTACTTGGTTCTTACAGAATTGCTCACTTTACAGAAAGGAGGAGCTGCCGGACCACCCATCCATCGTTCACGTTCAGTTCCTGTGCTCAACAAAGATGGAAGCATAACACAGTTGGATTCTTTAGGCACTGTATTTCGTGTAATTCCTACAACTCCACAAGCAGTCAAGGGAACTGTTGTAACAACATCAAACATAATTACCAATAGTGATACTGGTAATTTTAATCGGCAGATCTTCTTTACTTGCTCTTAGAAAGATTTTCCTTTTGAATAAATTAGAATTTAGAATTAAAGAAAGAGTGAAGGATGTAAACTTCAGAGGAAGAAAAAACCTCTAAATTTTCACTATTGCTTTCTATTTTCTTTGGGACAAATCTCGATTATTGCATCTGCTGGCAATTCGAATTATTTATTAATAATATGTTAGGCTTGAATTGCAGTTGGGATGAACTTTGAATGCTAAGATGGTTTTATAGCTTCTGATTTCGTTTTTATGTGTGTGATAACCAACCTATGTCTTATGTTAGTCTTATTGTTCAGATGGGAACAATGATGGCGGTGAAGATATTCCTGAAGAAGAAGCTGTTTGTCGAATCTGTTTGACCGAACTGGGAGAAGGTGCTGAGACCCTCAAGATGGAATGTAGCTGCAAAGGAGAACTTGCCCTTGCCCACCAAGAATGTGCTGTCAAATGGTTTAGCATCAAAGGTAATAAAACTTGCGACGTGTGCAAGCAAGAGGTCCGAAACCTACCTGTTACTCTTTTACGAGTTCAAAATGTTCAAGCTCATAACATGAGAGGAACTGGGGTTGAAGGTCCTATATACAGGCAAGTATACGGTGTCCATCTCTGCGGTTTGCTACAAACGATAACTGTAATCCGTATTACCTTCATTTATAACTCCTTTGGAATGTAAAATACTAAATTACTTCTCTAGACTGTGGAAGTTATGTATTTTGGTTCAACATTACCTTCGATGATTTTGTAACATAAAGGTATTTTTTGCAGGGTCTGGCAGGATGTTCCCATTCTTGTCATTGTTAGTATGCTTGCTTACTTTTGTTTTCTTGAGCAGCTTCTGGTAAGTTTAGCTAATACGGAAGTGCTTCCTTCCTTTCGAGCTTTTACCTGCTCCTAAAGTCATTATGTACCCAGGTTTCGAAAATGAAGTCTGGCGCAATTGCCATCTCTCTTCCTTTCTCCTGTATATTGGGTCTACTTGCATCCATGACATCAACAACAATGGGTAACTTTCTTTCGACAGTCTCGTTCCTGTAAATTTCATTATCTGTCTTACTGGCCCCATTTCTCTTTTCAGTGAGGAGAAAATACGTATGGATTTATGCTACGATTCAATACGCACTGGTGGTACTTTCTGCACATCTTTTCTTCTCATTGGTAAGAGAAATACTCGTTCTCGATAATGCAATTTGTCGAACAGTTAGAATCTAGAAGTCTTTGATTATAGCCTGCATTAGTTAGATATAGAGCCTTCCGTGTAATTGAAAATACATCCTGTTATTTTTGTGTGATCTACAGCTCCACATACAGGCTGTTCTCTCTGTTCTTCTCTCAGCATTTGTTGGTTTTGGTGGCACAATGTTTGGAACCTCTATTATTTACGAAGTTCCGAATGTGTGGAGAACGCGGCGTGCAGAACCAAATCAACCACTTAGTTCTCAAGAGGCACCGCGGTCGGATCGACCACCAGAAACAGTGCCACAAACGGATACTCACTCTAATGAAACTGAAATGAGAGCTTTAGAAAGTGGGAATGCCAATTAAATTAACACATCTATAAGGTGTAACAATGGTATAAAATGAAAACTTTCTGCTGTATATATTACATCCCATTTTATACAGGCTTCTCGTGCTTGTTTATTGTTGGTTTTATTAATACTACATGGAGAAAGCTCCTTTTTTTTTGTTGATTTCAGTTCCAAGAATACGTTTCAATAATCATTCAATTACCATAAATACTAACTTTCTGGATTGAACCCTTAAAGAAACTGGAGGCTCTTCAATTCCTTATCGTCAACTAATACAAGCTTTAAAATGAAATAAAATGGAACAAAACTTTGTGAAGAGGATAAATTGTTCATCTAAGAAACCGATTTTAATGGTTTAAGTTACTTGAAAGATGTCAGTCTTCTAGTCATATGCGTGTTAGGGCTCGAAAACGAAAAATGCACTATTATAACCATTTTGTGAAGGTATCAAAAGTTGAACCCGAAACCACCGCCACCGTCACCACCACCAAAGCCACCAGGAAAACCTCCTTCAAATGTAAATGTGAAATGCTGTCCGCCACCACCACTGCCAAATGGGTTGAAACCGCCACCGCCCATACCCATATCTTCAATGTCTTCTCCTCTGTCATACCTTGCTCTCTTTTCCTCATCTCCAAGAACCTGTAAGCGAAAAGCAACATGTTAGACGCAATATGCTATTGACATTTCATTCATTTTTATGTAAAGAATAAATGGGATTGATTAAAAAGTATTAATGATCACAAAGTTATGTCAACAGAAGTTGAAAGTTAAAACAGCATAAAGATGATAAAGAAAGTTCAATATTAATGCATCATACCTCATATGCAGCAGCTATTTCTCGGAATTGTGCCTCCGCTTCTTCTCTATTATCAACATTCTTATCCGGGTGCCATTGCAAAGCAAGTTTCTTATATGCACGTTTTATTTCGGCAACCGAAGCAGTCTTTGAAACACCCAGAATTTTGTACCAGTCTTTGCGTTTGCTTATCTTCAAAGCTTTCTCAGCCCTCATAAGCACTTCACGGATATTCATATCCTGCAAACCAAGTTTTGGCTCTCGTGAATCAGAATGTGCAACTGATTACTATTTTCCAGGGGGAAGAAAATTTTAATAGAGACAAATGTCATCCGAAGTAAATACTACGACTAACCTGAGGAGATTTTTCAGCTGCTGATTTTAGGTCTTCAACGGCACCTTCCCAGTCCTCTGTTAAAAGCTTCGCCTCACCCCTCTGACACATGCAGATGCAGTTAAACACCGAGAATTATGAAATTATGTTCAACCTATTGAAGTGGCAAGTTATACAAAGCGAATCAAATGATTAAAATCTATAGCAGACCTGTACTAAAGCTTCAATAAGATCCCCATCAATGTTGAGTGCCTCAGAGCAACTACTTAAAGCATCCTTCCCTCTTCCGAGTTTAACCAAGACCTTACACAATCCAAGGTGAAGATGCACATTATGAGCGAGATGATTTGGGTCCAATGCAAGTGCCGCTTTATAGTCCTCAACTGCCAGGCGCAGCTTACCCTTATTAACGTTATCTTCGGCCTACACATTCCATGAGTTCAAATATCTTGACAGAATAAGGATACATACTGGATGATATCAGCATCTCTTAAGTTTAAAAAAACATAAAAGTACGGCCAATGCTAAACTACCTTGCATCTGTAGGGCTACACTGATCTCATACAAGACAAAAAAGGAGGGAGAACTCAAGATGTTTGATGGGCTTACACTTTTAGTCTTCTTCAGTAAATTTTTCAATCCAAAATATGCTTTCTTCAGTTCACTGTGCTCTGGGTCGAGGCGAAGACCTTTCTGGTAATGCCTGGAAAGATAATTTATTATATCTATATCCCAATTTCGAATGTTTCCCAACAGCATCGTAATACTTTTTTCCAAGAAAAACGTAATCAAACCTTTGGGCAACATCATGATCTGCTAAATAGTAGTATGCACGACCACGAAGGAGTAAGGCCTCAAGATTATTCTCATCTTCCTTGAGAATGAACCCAGTTTCAGATATAACACTAGAATAATCTTTAGCTGCTAATAGCAGCTTCACCTTTAGGACCTTAGCCTGCAGCAAATGATGCATGTTGGAGTTTATAGAGATCGCTATAATTCAGAAAAATAAAATGCAAATGTGAAATCTGTGCTACCTTTGAGCATGCTGGAGAAAACACTAGGACAACTTTTTCCACATAATCAATAGCTTTCGTATAGTCCTCAGATTCAAGTAAACTGAAAGCTGTTACCAAAGCACTTTGAGCCTGTTGCAACTGGGACAGTTCCTTTTCGGCAATAGAATTTCCAGGTTTTAGTTCCAGAAACTTTTTGTAGCTTTTCTCAGATTCCTCATATCTACATTGAAAAAACACCTCATATGATTTTCCTATCAAAAGTTATGGTGAGATGGAGTGAGAGAAAATAATGGAAAAAGTTTACACTCAAGGTGCAAAGGAACCATAAAATTTACAAAAACATTTGTTCCACTTCCACATTTATTTTCGAGAGTATTAGAAAAATGGCATCAAAGACCTTAGGATATATCAATACAACCATATTTCGTAATAATTTTGCCATTCTTAAGGAAAAGTGAAAAGGGGAAAAAAGAGTGGTGAATGAAAGATTACAAATATATATATACACACACACACACATCAAAACTTCCTATTATTCAACAGTACCGGCATAGCTGACGCAGAAGAGATGCACGGCGTAAATATGCTTCTGAAAGTGCTGGATCTGCCTCAATAGCAGCATTAAGATCATCGAGTGCCTCACTGTAACGCTTCACTTTTATACTCTGTGAAACTCTCTCAAATAACTCAGCCACTTTTCCTGTGTTTCCATCTTCACATTCAAGTGGAAATGTTATGCAAAGAAACAGTGAAGTGTATGCATTTGCTAACCAATAGTTGCAATCAAACTATTAAAACTCCAAGAATACCAATTCTAATATTCAAAGAGCATGCACCAGCTATGCAGTTGCTCCGACATTAAAGCTCATACAAAAATAAAATAAAAATGCATTAATACAGAGACATTGGGCGGCTATGCAGGTATTTCAAGCCGAACTATTCAATTAGATAATTCTAATCCATCTCCGTCAACCAGAGAAGGTTAATGGCTAAAGACCAAACATGATGAAAAACGATCAAATATGAGAAAAGCATCCGTCCAGACCTAATTAAGATCCAAAACATGATTTTCATTCTGTAGGATAACAGGGTTGGACTTTCACAAAATTCACAATTCTACACAAGTTGGATAAATGAAGAATGCAATGCAGAAGAAATAAATAAAGTACAAAATGACTAATTGACTATTCAAATGAAGAAGATATCACAGAAAACAAACAATTCATATATAAAAATGGACTATAGCTTTTTCCTTTAACTTTCCCTTTCACTTCCAAGACTTCAACTTTCTCAAAATCTCTGACCCAAAAACTTCATTTAATCATACTCAAACAAAACCCAGGTAATCAATGAAATTATACAACCCGCATTTACATCAAAACCCCACTAATTTTGTCCAACAAAACCATAGATCAAATTATCAAACCTGCATCAAATTAATGGGAATCCACCAAAAACACAAATAAATAGTTGACTAACCCAAAGCAGAAACGAGCGGCTGAAGAAGCAAAAGCTGACAAATTAATACGAAATTGAGTATAAAAATTGTGTAGACCAATCCTTTCCATGCCATCGAATCAAATGCCCACCTCAAACTCAAACACTTCAACATTGTTCTTCCTCGGTTTCTACGAATCAATAGATTTACGTAGGAATGCCTTCTTGACGTTAATTTGGTAATTTTTTGCTTTGGGGATATTAGAAAACTCACAATATTTGTTAGTAAAAAGGAAATGAATTGTGCTTAATTTACAAATTTGTGTCAAGTCTTTCTAGATTTGAAGAAATGATTGGTGATCCGAGAAATTGTACGTCATTCCACGTTGTTTCAACCAATTGAGGGAACCCACGTGGATTTTTATGGCGGGACCAATGTCTTCGTAGGATTTTCTAACCAATAGAAGATTGACACGTCGTCGAATATATTTTTCTGTACTAGGGACTGGCCCAAGCTAATACTTTCCTAGACGTCCTTAATCCAACACTTCCTTACTTTTGGGCCAAAATTTATTAAGGTTGTCTTTAGTTTAAAAAATATATATTATTACGAGTAAAGTAGATGTTTTAACTCTTATTATTTTTTTTAAATCACTTTAACTCTTAATATTTTATTTTATGTTTTTTTAAACATAAAAAATATGTTTTCTATATTTATCTTTTCCCTCGTCATTTTTTTCCTCTTCCGAAAAGAATAATCTTAATTTAATTCCATCTTATTCGCTCGTATATAAATATAGAAGTATTGTGTTAACTCTAACGGAAATCTTTATTTTATAATTACATCAATTAGGGAAAAATCACTTATAAGACAATGATTTTCGCCAAAACATGCTAAATTGATTTCTTTTGTATTTTATTTAATTATTTTTTCTAATTATTGCCAACGTGCCTATTTTGCAATAATAATTTTACCAACATTGCAATCTCTAAATGTCCATTTATTTGAATATCGGTCGTGTTTGGCATCTCTTGCTCGAGAGTATGTGTTGGTCTGTGACAGATGATGGTACCATTTGGTTTTGGTATGACTTGTGGGTTTCAAGTATGGCACCCATGGTAAATATGGTTGATATGCTAGCTGTAGATGACAATGATGATTTTCTCAAATATAAGGTTCATAATGATGTTGACTGGAACAAAGATTTCTTAAGGAGGTATCTTGATAATAATTTCTTAAACAAATTTCAAATGTACCTACTCAAGTGTCGAAGCAGGTCCAAACCTACTAACTTGTAAGTGGGACTCGAATAGGGCATGTACAATCAAATTCAACATATCCGTACGTAAGAATGGGTTATGTTCGTTTGTTTAGGTTTTTTTTTTTGAATTGTATGAAATGATTAAAAGATAATATATATTCAAAGTATTTCTTAATCATTGACAACATACATACATCCTGCAAATGCAATTATTCGAATCCAAAACATCTGACAAGAATAACACTCTCTCACTGAGACCACTTGATGAGTTTCATTTGCTTGGAACTTTGAGGGACTTCAACGTAATTATCACTTTATTTGGAAAATTTTAGGGGGGTCGCCTCTTTACAAATAGTGAATGCTATCGTCATGGCCTTACTTCAGAGATGTCTTGCCATGAATATGGTCATAGTGAGGAGGAAATTGTTCATGTTCTTAGGGACTGTCACCTTTCTGTAACGATTTAGACCCAGATCCTACCTGGTAGGTATGAGCCTAACTTCTACTTCCTCTTATTCCTTGGTTGCATGCTAACCTAACCTCAATAATACTTTAGTTCTTAACAGCATTGCTTGCCAAAACACCGCACTTCACATGTAAGCCAAAATAACGTTAAGCATTGACCGTATCTGGATGCAGTAATACACAAACGAGCTATATAGTGGTGCTATATTAGCAACTACAACTATTTGGAATCTCTATGATTATTTTAATAACGTTAAAAATGCCCATATCTGGATCAAGTGCATAAGAGCAATGAAAGCAGAAGTATATCATTATCACATGAACATGATATATAAACATTTAGGGTTATCTCGAATTTATATAGAAATATAAACTCACATTTTGCCACCGTCACCAATGACGAAAGAAAAGATCGAACAGTTCAGCAAAAACCCCTCAAGATGAAAGACGATGCAACAAAAGCCGGCAGCACATGATGGAACGCTTCATTTCTTCAGAACACTGCAAATGAAGAACATTTAAGATTAAGGACGGCTTCTCAATGATAAAAACAAAAGAAATACAAGAACAAATGAGTTAATCCAACAATAGAATTTCCACCTAAAAAAAGGCTAAATTAGAAAGGACCTCAAACTATTTTACTTTAGTTATATAAGCCGTTATACTTTTATCGTACCAAATAAGCTCCTATTCTTTTGATTTTTACTTAAATAAACACTTATATCAAATGATTTGTTGGTTCCTGTTAAGTGTTTATTGAGGTATAATTGAAAGTCCGTCTTATTTATATGCAATTAAGGGCTCATTTAGGTACAAACTAGAGTTTAAGCCTTAAGGGCTTATTTGAGTGTAACATCAGTATAAGGGCTTATTTGAGTGTAACATCAGTAACATCAGTATAAGCCCTTATATGACAAAGTTTAAGTGCCTTTTTAGTATTTTAACCTTAAAGAAACCAAAATCCAAGCATGTGCCCCAAACATAACTGAAGCACACAGTATGAGGAGTTCGATTAAAATGAAACTATATGTCTATTTATATTCAATTATATAAAACAATATTATGTAGCTGACTCTCTTTCTTTCCTTGAAGTACTCATGTCTGGTAATATTTGGATATCAATATAAGGGTATCAATCTCCACTTCAAGGGCCTCTAAATACGTTGGAAAGTTCTTTTAAATTGCCCATATCAGACACATACCTGAGTCCAAGTATGATAGGAACACATTTGTGATCACTAGAGCATTAGATGAGAAACTTCTGATGCAGAGTTTTTGTATTTTTTTTCTCTTTACAAAAGCCATGAGTTTGAAGCTTACTTGTACAAATAGGCAGCAATTCCCAGAACTATGCACAACAAGACAATATCAATGCAGAAATTCCGGCTGGACCTCAACTGAGTAGAACCAAAAACTAAAGCCAGATCCAGAAAAGAAAGATGAAAATGGATGAGAATCTACAATTAATGAAGATATATCTAATCACCTGAGTGACAGTATCTTTAAGTCTGACATTCGTATTCTTAAGATCAGACGCTGCTTTGTCCACCTGTAAATGTGTAAGGACGAGAATGTACAGGGTAAGTTGCTAATCCTTAAGCGGTTACTAATATGTACAATAACATGAAAATCACAATGTTAACCTTGGTGTCAATTTCATCCATCAAAGGAACTTGCCTATCCAATTCCTGCACACATCAGAGGATGCAGTTAAGTAGAAACCATAAATGTTACATTACATCATTTTGAATAGTTTCATATGACGATGAAAACAGCTTTACCTCATTCATATCATGAGCCATGTTCTTTAAAGTATCCAAACCTTCTGAAATCATATCCAAACCTTGGTCCTGCATGGATGTCAATTTGATATAGAAGTTAATCATAGCTCAATTAATGTGGTCTATGCAATCATAAATAATAGCATCTGCATATGTTTGACTTGCCTGCTTCATTCTCCGCATTTCATACTCCTGCCTAAATTGGCTTGACTGCTCAGATTCTTGAAAGTATTCATTATCAAATCGTCCATCTATGACAAATATGAATATGTAAGTATCACAATTCACAAAGCATAAGATCTTCCAAGAAAATAATTTCAAAGATCATAGAAAGAGTTATTGATAAATAATGCATTACAAACTGTGATTGAAAATTTTCCCAGCACTAACCGTCAGATGTTAATAATAATAATAATAATAATAAAGAAAAAGAGTGGTTTTATACTTAAAAGTTATGAGCATGCATAATAGCACCCTCCTCGCTCTATTATTATTGAAGCAATAAAAAAATCAAGTACAATAGTTTTAAATATATTTGAGATAGCATTCGCATGCCTCTCTCTCTTACATTTTCTGGGTTTCCGGCTATTACTTCTATTTATGCCTCTTTATCTCCCAAATTCTTCTGGTTTATCTTTGAACCAAGTCATTGTTCTTGATCCATTTTTCACCTAACTTTTCATCTTATGATTGAAGCGGCCATCTTAAAACAAAATAACATTCCACCAGACCTACCCTCCCCAAAACAACAAAAAGAAATAGGAAAAGCTAACAACACATCAGGGTTTCAATTTTACTGAAAATGATATAAAGGAAGATAAACCAAAAGATTGACAAGACAGAACAAGGTGGTAAATAGATAAAAATGAAGCTTCTCTATATATACAATTTCAATAAAACAAAAAAGCGATTTTAATGAAGTTAGGAATCACCTGAGTCAAACTTAATTTCGGTACGAGAAGCTGAAGGTGCTGAAGACATCCAACCTCCAGTTTGTTTAGGAGCAGCAGTTCCATCAGGTATAGCTTGAATCCTGTCTGGCAATGCAAGGACCAGATCATTACGAGCAGCCATCTCTTCAGTTGAAATCCCTTTAACCTGAAAGCAAATTCCAAAATTATTAAACTGAAAATCAAACTACTGTATTCTCAAGTCCACAAAAACACAATCCCAATACCCCTTAATGTGTAAAATGAAATAGATTATCATAAAATACAGACTCTGCTTGTGCTATATAACATCATAAAGAATGAATTAGGATTTAAAAGAGCTCACGTTTAAAACAAACTTTTAAATATAGTCCTGTAACTTTTAAAAAGGAAAAGGTTAACCTTCTTAATAGCCAATCTCTGCAGCTTAGGGACCTCCTCAAGCAATCGGGCCTTGGTTCGACGAATCTCAGCATTCACAGCGACAGCAGACGCCTTACTTTTCTCCTTCGAAACGAGCTCTGCTTTCTAAATTAAATCAAAATAAACATTATTCAAATTGAGGTCACAAACCTTAATTCTTACTGAACAAGTCTCAATTAAGCAAAAGGCAGAGAAGACTGACACTCCAAATTCACAACTAACCTAATCATAAAGCAAGCTTAAACCTAACAAATCTCAACCAAAATAAAAGAAGAAGCTCAAAACATTAGCCAGATCGGAGCTACCTTAAGAGCGGATTCAATGTCGGCTTCAATAGCGGCGTATTGGCGGGCGAAGGCATCGTCGCCAGAGATATTCTGGTCTCGCTGCTTTTCGACGTCGTATCTGTCGTATTTCTTGCAGATCACATCTACTCTTGTCAATATATCGATCACACTCATTTTCTTTTTTTGTCTAAATCAGCTTTGAGTTTACAGACCAATTAGTGTAGCTGTTTGGAGGAAAAGAAAAGAAAGGAGGGAGACTTTGAATTCCTTTGTTTCGCCGTTAATGTTGGGGACGGCACCAACTTTAGATTCAGAAAGTAAAACGGTGTCGAAAAACTAGTGATAATGAAACTTAAGTACAGCCTGTATCTGTAAGGTAAGGATTTTCTTTCTTTTTCTTTTGGAACCTTCTTTTAAGGCTTATTGCTTTTTCTAGCCCCTGAACTTTACTTCTTTTATTATTTTGGTACTTAAACATTTTTCATCTCATTTTATTATTTAACAAAATCAAAAAAAAAAAAAGCAGAAGAAATGTGACATCTCTCAAAACGTGCCATGTGACATTTTCGTCTTATAACAATCAATACATCACATTAACTATTGATTTTATGAAAAATATTAAAAATATCATTGTTTTTTATTGACCATATTGATATTGCTTTTGAAAAATCATTTTAAAATATGTAGTAAAAAATATTTTTTAAAAATTACAATGAAAATTTAAATATTTGATATTGATGCTAAAAAATAATTTAAAAAAGATAAAATGAAAATTTTAGATATTATATTGTAAATTAAAATTAAATAATTGAAGATAAAAATATAATTTCACTCCAAAAATTATTTCCAACAACAAAAACTAGAAATTTAAACTTTTGAAGTTAGTTTGAAAATCACTTTTCTAACCATGATTTTAAATCAATTTTTAGATGTTTGATATGCTAATGGGTGAAAAATCACATTCATTGTCAGAAATAATTGATTAGTATTGATTATTGTTGATCGACATTGATTAATGATTAATCAAATTTGGATTCACATTAATCATATTTGATTTTAAATTTAAGATAGTTTATAAAGTTGTAAGCATTTTTTATAAATTATATATTTTTACCAATTATTTTAAGATTTATTACACATTTTCTAGGATTTTTTTTGTTGAATATTTTCATAAATTTATGAAGTTGAGTTATTATTTTTTAAAACCACAGTTTTCGATTTATTAATCAACTAATTTGGCTCAGGTACTGCAAAGACAATGGTGACCCTCCCAACCCAATTTGTTCCATTCACAAACGTCAGGATTTGAAACCCTGGCTTTACTTAAGGGATCCATTACCTCATCCCACTAAACCAACTGATTGTTGGTTTATATAATTTGTTTTGAATTATTGATATATTTTAAAAAATTGAATTTATATATTTGAGAGTTTTCTAAAAGTTATTTTTTCTGTTTTTTAACTTCTTAAAAAAAGTGTTTGATTGTGAGAATTTTTTAGTTTTTTTGAAATACTATGACTCATCTTAGTCTTATTACGACTCATTTATAATTTTTTTAAAAATACTAAGATTTATCTGTAATTATACTAATGATCAAATAACAAGTGATGCTCCTTCTGTGGGGTTGCAAGCACGGTGTTTATGTTTTAGAAATTTATTAATTTTGGATAGAGAGATTTCATGTTCCTTGAGCAAATGTTCTCTCTTAGGAGTCTTCTCACGTTATGTTTAAAGGCATTTCATTGTTCCATAGGTTCATTATAACATTATGTTTAAAAGCTACATAGGAATCTCAAGTTATCTAGGTGAAGACGTGAATCATCCTAACATGGACATCTTATTAAGAGGCACCTCACACTACAAATAGAGAAAGGACATTTATGTGATCAATAGTTCACTTTTAGCGGGATTTGTTACGTTATTATTAGTGATCGTATTTGAAGAGATTCGGGATGTAGTCATCGGAGGAGTATCGTAAAGCATCTCTTACTATGAAAACGAAAGCATCTCATTAAAAGAATCCCACATTGGACTAACGGAGATATCTCATTTAGACGTATTTCGATAGGTTCATTACAACACTACATTTAAAGTGCATGAAAGTTGCATAACAAGGGATGTACTACATTGTAACAATCAGTTCATCTTCGGAAAGATTTATCATGTTATTGTGAGTGATCATATTTGAAGAGATCTAAAACGTTATGTCCAATGATACGTCTCATATATTGTAAAAATCTATGAGCGGACGAACCTACAATCTCGAAAAAACATAAAAAGAACTATCCCATATTTTTCTAATAATATATAAGAAAAGAATCTACAATCCCAAGAAACATTTTCATTTCATAATAATATATGAGCAGAGAAATCTACAATCTTAAAAATAACATCAAAGGAGTCATCTCTCGTTTTTTAAGGAATGATTGTCAAGAGACAAAGTGTCTATTCGCAGTTGAAGCAAGAAGACATTTTATTCTTCTCATCAAAGTTTTTGAAATATAAAGTTTTTGGACATAGATAATGATGAAATTATATTCTGACCCACAAATGATAAAATCTTAATTACACCCTTTAAAATTTATAAACTTAAAAGTAAAAATAATGATAAAATTACATTTAACTCTTTAGATTTTCATTATTTACTTTTGACTCCTAAACAAATTTCTTGTTTCATCTTTGATGCAGACCAACAACGTTTGGTCTTAGCAGGGAAGCAGCTCGAACATGGGAGGTCGTTGGCTGATTTCAATATCCAAAAGGAATCCACCCTTCACCTTGTTCTTTGTCTGCGTGGTGGAATGCAGATTTTTGTCAAGGCTTTGATGTTTAATCCCAAGTATCTTTTTAAGTATGATTTGGAATGAAAATTTGCAAATTTTATGGCACTTTTAAATCAACAATTCCAACGCTGTGATTAGTGGAACCCTCGCAGTTCAACCAAACCATGACTTGTCATTATTTACAGTAATAATATCTGATAATTGTCAAATTTGAACAACTGGTTTATGCTTGTGTTTCCAACTAGTGTCATAGGAAGCAGTGATTATGGAATATTAGTACCTAAAAAGAAAAGATTCAGCTCTAGAATTTACAACTCTGAAACTAGAAACGCTAATAATCAAAACTGGTCGACTGTTGACTTCTAGATGTCATTGTCATCTTGTATCAAAAAGGGAAGAAACGTGGTTTTGGATGTTTTTCAACAAAACTACGCGGGAGAAGATAAAAAGTTTGTAAGTGTGGCTGCTGGGATTCGAGCCCAGGTCTCCACGGCCACAACGTGGAATTCTTACCACTAAACTACAGCCACAGGTTGCTAATTAGGAAACAACTAAAACTAAAATAATAATTATCTAGTATAGGTTAAATAAAGGATATCTTTACAAGAACTAGGGTAAGTACAACTATAGTCACTGATATATTTGATTTTTTTTATTTTTACCCCCAACTTTAAAAAAATTATGTTATGTTATGGAACATGATCTATTTATCTTAAAATGATCTCGATACGTGGTTGAAATGTTATTCATTTGATAATCTATTTATCTTGTTTCATCATGTTTTCCCCTGATGTTCTTCGTTGGTTCTGCTCTTCGATTCTGGTGAGATTGTTCTATTACTGGTTTCAATTAATCTCGCGATTCTGCAACTTGATTCACCAATGTTCTTCGGCATTTTTCACTTCCGTTCTGCATCAATTTTGTTGCTGCTCTTTCGCTTGCCCTAATAGTTCAAATTGAGGCAATCTGATTGTTGTTTCCTTCATATGCTTGATAAGCTCGATTTTCATCCTTGCTGTGTTCTCAGGTTGATTATCGTGTTGTCTCTGGTCTCTGCTCGCATTATTGATTTATTTCCTTACTCTGTGGTGGATCTTTGACTCTGGTGAGATCATTTTTTATTTCCTGTTGGTTTAGATATCTACATCTAGTTTCTTCCTGATCTCTAGTTTATAGCTTGCGATTTGTTCTCTTTCTATTTTGCGTTATGTATGGAAAATACTGTGGATGAAAATAGTTTAAATGCTGCTGGTAGTTCTATTGTTGCTGCCTCTAATAGGTTGTTCTCTATAAAAAAGATTAATGTCACTCTAGATGATCATAATTACTTGATCTGGCATCAGCAGGTTTTCCTCACTATTAAAACACATAGACTTCAGAAGTTTATAGACTCAAATGTTTCTTGGCCTACACAGTATGTTACTTCTAAGGGAATAGTTAGTTTGAACCCTGAATATAAGCTGTATGAGGAGCAAGATGGAGCTCTTGCCTCATGGTTGCTTTCTACTGTTAGTGGGGAAGTTTTGCCTCATCTTATAAGCCTTAATACTGCAGCTGAAATCTGGAGTACACTGCGTAGATTATACAGTGGCAAGACTACTTCTAGGTTAATGTCTTATAGGAGAATGCTTCATTCTCAGAGGAAGAGAGAGTTAACTATGAGAGACTACTTGATGAAAATCAAGTCTATTTGTGACAATCTAGCTAGCTGTGGAGAGATAATATCAGAACATGAACATATCACTGTTATTTTGAATGGGTTACCACCTGAGTTTGAACCAGTTATCAATGTTATAACTGCTACTCCCACTCCTCCAGATTTAAGGTCTGTGAGCACCATACTCCTAGATGTCGACACTAGACAGTCACAGTCCTTTAATCATGTCACAGCCTGTGCTCATGTTGCTACTCAAGCTACAAATGATCAAGTGGTCTCTAGTAATAAGTCACAGTCAGAGTACCAAAACAGGAGTGAATTTCTTGATAATGATGGTCAAAATTTCAATAATAATAACAGTAATAGGGGTAGAGGCCGAGGGCATTTTTAATCCTCTAGACCACAGTGTCAACTTTGTGGCAGAATGGGACACCTTGTTGAAAAATACTACTATAGGTTTGACATGAGTTACAAGAATGAGTCATCTCGACCTTCACAAAATAACAATAATAGAGGCTACTCTAATGTTCAAGCCAATGTCAGCACCTATAATTCAAGCAATGACAACTTCACTCCTTATAACGTCCCCTATAACTTGATGTATTATGGTTCTTCACCTTTGATAATAGTCCCTCAAGGTTCTGTTTTTCGTCCACAGGTTTTCCCTTTAATGTTCACCATCAGGTCTGCTCACGTCCTTACAATATGACCTCATTTTCTTCTGGGCATCCATCACAGTCCACAACTCCTACTCAACCTCATGTCCTATCTCAAGCTTATATAGCTACACCTGAAACTGCAGATGATAATGCTTGGTATCTAGATTCTGGAGCAACACATCATATAACTAAAGACCTTAACAATTTACAGATTAAGGACACTCACCCGGGAACAGGTAGTGTGATTGTTGGTAATGGTAATTCTCTACCAATACAGAGCAGTAGTCACTCTTTCTTTTGTGCTAATTCCAATAGGTTTCATTTAAATAAATTACTGTATGTTCCTAATATCACTAAAAATCTGTTATCTGTTTCCAAATTCACTCAGGACAATCAGGTTCTGCTTGAATTTTATCTTAATTTCTGCCAAGTTCGAGACCTGTACACTCGGAAAAATTCTGTTAAAAGGGAGTGAAGATGGAGGACTGTACAAATTTAATGTTGCTATGAATAAGTTTGTTGAGAATGACGCATGTCTGCATATTAATAATTCTGCTTGTGATAATTCTGCTTGTGATAATTCTGCTTGTATTAATTCTGCTTGTAATAATTCTGCTCATACTAATTATGCTTGTAATAATTCTGCACGTATTAATTCTGCTCGTAATAATTCTGCTTGTATTGATAGTGCTGCTCATAATCTTTTGCCTTCAATAAGCTGTCATATTCTTAATACTAGAGTGTCTATGGATATATGGCACAAAAGGCTTGGCCACCCCTCTAAAGAGGTTTTACTTTATGCTCTAAAGCACTACAATGTAGCTCCCTTTGATGCTAATAAAGAAAAAATGTTGTGTAAAGCTTGTTAACTTGCTAAGTCACATAAATTGCCATTTGTTGGTTCACACACTTGTTATACACAGCCCTTAGAGCTTGTTGTGTCTAATGTATGGAGCCCTTCTTTTATGTACTCTAATGGGTTTAGGTAATATGATGCTTTTATTACTCTAATGGGTTTAGGTAATATGATGCTTTTACTGATGCTCATAGTAGGTATACTTGGATTTATTTTTTAAAACAAAAGTCTGAGGCCAAGTATGTTTTTCCTCAATTTCATAGACGAGCAAAAAGGCAGTTTGGTGTCAATCTCAAAGTGTTTCAGTCAGATGGAGGAGGTGAGTTTGATGTTCTTCAAGCCTACATGAAGGAGCAAGGCATTATGCACAGGATGTCAAACCCTCACACTTCATAACTGAATGGCTTGGTAGAAAGAAAACATCGACAAATAGTTGAGGTAGGTCTTTCTATGTTAGCTCAAGCTTCAATGCCTTTAAGTTTCTGGAATGATGCTTTCTCTAGTGTAGTATTTCTTGTTAATCGGTTACCTACACGAGCATTGTCTGACATCTCACCATATGAAAAACTTTTTCAGAAAACTCCAGATTATAGTTTTTTAAGGGTTTTTGGTTGTGTGTGTTACCTATTTCTAAGACCTTATAATCAACATAAATTTTAGTTTCGGTCTTCTGCTTGTGTCTTCTTGGGCTACTCACCTACTCATAAGGGATACAAATGCTTAGATTCTAGTGGTCGAGTCTGTGTGTCAAGACATGTTCGCTTTGAAGAGAATGAGTTCCCTTATCAACAACTTCAAAACCTTTCTAGTACCTCTACTCCATCAATGATATACAGTCCTAATAAAACTGAACAAAGGTGTTCACGTGTCAAAAATATTAGCTCCCAAGATAGTCTGTTTTATCACTCTTTTCTTTCTTCCACTAACACACACAATCACAAGTTAGTTTTACCATCTTCCTCACTACCACAACAAATGTCAGAGTTGTCATCACCAATATCAACACCTCATCCTTCAAATCTACCATCTATTACACCTTCAACATCATCACATTCGTTCACTTCATCACCACCCAATGTACCTTCATCAAAACCGTCCACATCATCTTCATCTCATCTATTCATAACTACTACATCACTACAACCATCTTCATCTCCATCGTCTACATCACTACCACCATCTTCATCTCCATCATCTACATCACTACAACCATTTTCATCTCCATCATCTACATCACTACCACCATCTCCATCATCTACATCACTACCAACATCTCCATCTCCATCATCTACATCTCCACCACCATCTCCATCTCCACCACCACCACCACCACTGTCACGGTAAATTCAGAATACACATTCCATGGTTACTCGTGGGAATGCTGACATTTTTAAGCCAAAAATATTGCTTGCTGAGACATGTCCTCAAGAGCCAGTAAATGTCTATGAAGCATTGCAACATCCTTCTTGGTGTGAGGCTGTTCAAAGTGAATATACTGCTCTGATGAAGAATGGTACATGGGAGCTGAAGCCTTTGCCATCAACACACAAAGCAGTGAGTTGCAAGTGGCTTTTTAAAGTGAAGAAGAAGCCTGATGGGTCAGTTGACAGGTTGAAGGCTCGTCTGGTTGCCAAGGGCTATTCACAAATGCCTGGGAGAGATTTCTCTAAAACATTCAGTCCAGTTACTCGAGCAAGTACAAATAGGACTGATATGGTTGTTGCTGTTATGAAAAATTGGCCACTTAGGCAGTTTGACATCAACAATGCATTCCTAAATGGAAGATTAACTGAGGAAAGTTACATGAGACAACCTCCGGGATTTAAGCAGAAAAGTGAAGATGGAAAGGGGTTAGTGTGCTGTTAAGAAAGGCACTTTATGGGCTCAGGCAAGCTCCTAGGGCTTGGTTTGAGACCTTGAGGAAATTCCTGGTTGAAAGCCTTGGTTTCACTGTTTCAAAAGTTGACTCTTCTTTATTTATTAGAAATTCATCATGTTCTCAAGTATTATTAATGGTATATGTTGATGATATAGTCATCACAGGAAGTCAGGTGATAGAAGTGGATGTTGTAGTGCAAGCAATTAATAAGGAGTTCTCACTCAAAGATTTGGGTCAACTAGAGCTTTTTCTTGGAATGCAAGTTGAGCATACTTCTGAAGAGTTGATTATAAATCAGAAAAAGTATATTTCTGATTTATTGAAAAGGTCAAACCTAGATGAGTCAACACCTACTCCTACTCCTATGGTCTTTACTCCCAAGTTTAAGGCAAATGACGGAAAGTTGTTTGGAGATGTTCATCTCCATCGTAGCATTGTGGGAGGCTTGCAATATGTGTGTTTAACAAGGCCTGACATAGCCTATGTTGTTAACAAGGTTAGTCAGTACATGAATAGCCCATGTGATACATATTGGAGAGCAGTAAAGCGCATTTTGAGGTATCTCAGTGGCACACTTGAGCATGGTCTGTTTTTCACTCAAGCTAGAAACTTTAGTTTAGTCTGCTACACTGATGCATACCGGGCAACCTCGGTGGAAGATAGACGATCCACAACAGGTTACTGTGTATATCTTGGGGGAAATCCAATTGCATAGTGCTCCAAGAAGCAAAGTGTTGTCTCCAGGTCTACATCAGAAGCGGAATATAGAAGTCTTGCTAATTCTGTCTCTGAATTAATTTGGATTGAACAACTACTTGATGAAATTGGGGTTAGAGTAGCTGGAAAGCCAGTTGTGTGGTGTGATAACACCTCTACAATTTCTATGGTAGCAAATCCATCACACCATGCTTATATAAAGCATGTAGAAATTGATATTCACTTTGTGAGGGAGAAAGTTCTGGCTGAACAACTGAGTGTCAATTTTGTGCCTTCTGCAGAACAGGTGGCTGATATACTCACCAAGCCGTTGCCACCTGTAATATTCAGTGATATGCGCTCTCGTCTTGGTGTAAAATCCTGGACAGAAATCAGTGGTTGCAGTCATAAGGAGCAGATTTGAGTTACCAGGAAAATGTTGAAGTGGCATTTCATATCATTAGAAAACCCAGAGAATGTTAGAGTATTATAATACAGTTGTTTGTAGCTAATTAGTTGTAATTGTTTTCGGTTAATCTGTTATAACTGAAGCCTGAGCAGTTGGGCTACTTGTTATATATAGTGGACAAGCCCACTATTCATAACCCAGGTGATTGTTTTGCATTTTTCAGAATATTGATTGTACTTCGTTTCTTTAGTCAAGTTTAGTAAACATTATCTTCTTCTTCTGTTGATTCTTACTTTCTCTTCTAGTTTGCCATAGCTAGTTTTTAGTAACTATTCTGTTATCCCCTGCTTTCCATCTTAGTTAAGCCACTTAATGACTATCGTGGTTTATCAATAAGAACTCCTTTAAACATTACATTGAATCATCCATTGTGGATAATATTTATCTCAGTAAAGTTATCAATTGTCTGGTTCAATTTTTAGTAAGTGAAAACTTTAAACCACTTACTAAAAATGACATAAATGAATTATGGTAATTTTTTTATGATAAAGTATATAGAGGTCTTCCAATTGTTAAAATTTACAAAATAGTCCCTAATTATATAATAATGTTTTCTTGAGTTCTGTTACTATTAAAAGTTACAAAATTGTCACTTAACTATTCATATGTTCCAAACTTGTCCTTTTCCGTTAAAACTTTGGCGGTCGTCTGAGTTTGATGCTAACTGCTGATTGAGATATGATAAAACCACATTTTAATGATGTTTGACACCGTTGTTGCTTTCAATTACTGGATCGACAACATAATGTTTCAAGCACTAACTCGATAACATAATAAAAATGGATATTCGATCCACAAATGACAACTCAAACGGCTATGAGATAAGATTTTATTATATCTCAGTTAACAGATTAACGTCCAACTCAGAAGATCACCATTTTTTAACGAGAAATGACGAGTTTGGAATATATGAATAATCAGATGACTATTTTATAACTTTTAATAGTCGGGGACTCAACAAAGCAACACCTTATAGTCGAATGACTCAACAAAGCATCGCCTTATAGTCAGAATACTCAACAAAACAACGTTGAATATTTTATTCATTTTGCAACCTTAGCTTACATTATACTTTGATATCATCGTAAAGAAAGAATAAATAAAACAATCAGTTTCCCTTTTTATCCATTTCAGAATTCAGATTGCCGTTGATTGAGTACTTGCATAGTAAATATAAACTGATAAAACAATGTTGATTTTTACTGTCAAAATCATAATTTGAAAACCAAAGTTAAAATAAAAGGATAAGCAAACGAAACTTTTGTCATGGGAAAATGGTCCCTAGAGAGGTTATAATTTTCTAGGGATCCCACATTCAAAAAAATGCACATGTGAATGCTTGGTTGAAACTTGAATTAATTCATGTCAGTTGCATTGAACCATTAGGCTGCATTGTCGATGCATAAGGAAAGTTACAAAACGGAAATTTTGGGATTTTCCAGGAAATGCGCTTACTTATTCCACAATTTATACAAAGGTCAGAGAGCTAAATAGTAAATTGCATACAAGAAAAAGGAGATGTCAAACTATGGTTTTTGTCCCTCAACTATATTCAATTGACATAATTTGATCCCCTATGTATATTGCTCTCTTTAAAAGGAGCCCTTTAAGAGATTTTTTTGCTAGAAGAGTCCATGTCAATATTTTAAAAGTAATAATTATTTAGCCTAACTAATGGTGTTATAATTTTCTTTTTCTTGATATACAAGGTAATGACGCATTTAAAAATATTTTTTAGAGTAGATGCACATATATTAATAATATACTTTTTTAGTTAGCATTTGATTATAATATGTGTGTGGGTGGGTACAAATAAAATCTCAAAATGAGTACAGTCAATAAAATAAATAATTAACCGAAAGAAATTTAAATTCAGGATGAATACTTATTTATCGTGAATAATATATAGATCTACCACTAATACAAGATCGAGGCTACTGGCTAAAGCTATTTGAAAATCCCAGCACACAATTCATGTCATGCTTCAATCCAAAAATGTCGTTCAAGAGGGACGTCCAAGCTTCACGAGGGGGTTGCTCAAGTCTTTGGAAGCCTATCTCGATGTTGCCAGAGAGGCTAGCCAAGATATTAGCCCTATACGAGTAAACGATCAAATTATGTCAAATTAGAGTATATGGACTAAATCCCAAAATTAAGCATAATCAAATGGTCAAAACTAAAATTTGACTCTAAAAATGATTTGATTTTAGTCCCATTGGATATCATTTCTTAAATTGAATCATCAGAATCGAGATACATTTTGGAGTGATCTGAAGGAAGGTAATCTTACATTGCAAGTTGGCATCTCATTGCATGGAACAACTGAATTCCTTGTGAAGTTTATGGCAAAGACTGTTGCGATTAGTCATAAAGAAGAAAGAAATGATAGAGAAAGGGAAACACAGAATTTTACATTAAAATGATGAATTTATAAAAAAAATTAAAAAGGAAAGTAAATAAACATTAAGGAAAAAAACCTAAATTATATAAGCAGAATTTTATATTAGGAGGGTGTATTTATAAAATTTTAGAAACGAAATCAATAATCAATAAAAAATAAAAAAATATCTAAATTATATAAAAGCTTAAATTTTCAGAGATCGACCCCTATCAATCAGCCTCCTTGATTTATATGTGAAAACAAATATTATCAAGTGAGAGTGAGGTCCATTTAGCATAGTGATGCTAAAGAGATAAGACCATGATTTTGAAGATTGTTTTATCTTTTATGTTGTCAATATTAAGTGGAAAAAAGACAAGAAATATGTCGTTACTTATGGCTGTAATAAACCACAACGACAACGCTATATGCTTCTATAGTTTTTAAAAATGGAAAAAAATGGCAGATTCAGACACACAAAAAAAAAAAAAAGGTAAAACCTTTGGATTGGGACATGGGGGGAGGAGCCTCAGCAACCAATGTGGGCACATGAATGAGGAGTGTAGTTCATTTGGTTATATTAAAACGACCCAATAAGGCCATTGCCGTTGCTTTTGTGCTTAACAAAAACAGTGAAAACCAAGATTTTCTTACAGTAAAAAGAAAAAGGAAACACTTCAGCTTTAGGAAACTGAGCAACAGCTGAAAGCTGAAACACAACATAACCTTGTTTGGGTTTTCTTTAAGGTTCTTTGTTTACAAGCTGCTGCTTTTCTTTTTCAAGGTAAGCCTCTTTCAGGCAACTCTGTTTTCTGTTTCTGTTTCAGGTTGCATTCCATCTTTTATCAATGTGATTTTCATGACGTTGATGTGCTTTTCGTTTTCTGAAACAAAGTTTTTCTCTTTTTAAGTTTGATCTTTAGTTTGGGTGATGTTTTTAAGGCTCAAGTGTGAGTTTCTTTCTGGGTTTTGCTCACTTCATCATGTAGATGTCTTCTTTTCCATATTAGAAGATGAATTAGTATTAAATTGTGGATGCAACTTCTTGTAAAGGCGGCGACGCCGCAATCATAATATAAAATTATAATTATTTTTTAGAAAACAAATTATGTCACGATTGCGACCACAATTTAGTATAATAATTACAACATCTTTTGTTGTTGTTTTTTTTAAAATGAATTCATTTGATGTTTCTTTCTTTTAAAACTTTGTCATTTGGTTATGGTTGGTGGTAGTAGCAATACTTTCTCTTTCAAGGAATTGTTTTATTTTCTTGTTTTTTGGTCTGCATAACATATCACCCCAACCTTCATTAACTATTTGCTTGCTCTTCCTCTACATATGCATACATACATATATGATTTCTCTGCACTATTTGCAGGTTTTTGAGGCTGAGGGCATATATAAATCCTGCTCGTTCTCCGATTCAATTCAAGGGAATACATTTAATATTTGCATGATGCTTTTCATTTATCAAACTCCATGCCAACACTGGATCTAGAGAAGCTTTTTTTTTTTTTGGTATGCTATTGGTGTATTTGTATGTACATTTTCATCCCGAAGCAGAACTATCGTTCTCGGCACCGAGCAAATATGCCGGACCTGAAGATAGTTCACCGATTGTTTTAATTGTGCTTCAAATGGTTCAACCATCAGCTTCATAGATTTTCATGTTGTGACAGTAGAACAAGCTCCGTAGCAGTGCCTAGGAGAAAATCTCCTTTGACACCTCGAACCGCTCGGCAATTGAAGATACCGGGACCAGATTTGGACTCTGTTTCGTCTCCGTACCCTGCAGGTAAGATGCCTAAAGAGCGAAGTCCTAAGGTTACCGAGCATAAAGTGCTGAGAACTCCAATATCTGAGGTATTCTGCAGTCACTTATTACAAACCATAGAACATATATTTGTGTACTTATCTATTTACTTATATAATTTCCACTCTTGTTGTTGTGTGAGTTCTAGAAGAGTCGATCAAGCCGAGTGACTGAACTCGAAGCACAGCTCGATCAATTCCGAGCTGATTTGGAGAAGAAAAAGGATCAACTGACTGCATGCGAGTCATGGAAGGGGCTAGCCCTTAAGGAAGCCGAGGAGGCCAAGAAACAGCTATCGACAATGTCCACCAAGCTCGAAGAATCCGAGCAACAGTTGCTGGAAATTTCTGCCTTCGAGGATGATCGCGTGCAAGAACTCCATAAAATACCGCAAAATCGAGATAGAGCATGGCAATCCGAACTTGAGGCTGTCCAGAAACAGCACTCAATGGATTCTGCTGCATTGGCTTCTGCTATGACCGAAATTCAGAAACTTAAATTTCAGCTTGAAAAGGCATATGAATCCGAAGCCATTCAAATCAAGAATGCCGAGTCCGGACATTCTGAGATAATGCCGAGTCCGGACATTCTGAGATTCGGAACTTGAGAATAGAACTGACCTAAACTCTCTCATTGGTCGAAAAACTCACTGATCGCCGAGAATCCGAAGCTCGGGCTCTTGAACTCATTAGCAAAACCCAAATGCAACTCGATGCAGCAAATAAAATAATTGAAATGATGCGTTCTAATACAGCCAAAGAAACAGAAGCTTACAACACATTACTATTGGAGTTGGAGCAATCAAAAGGCAGAGTTAAGTCATTAGAGGGACTCGTTAGCAAGCTCCAAGTAGAACTCGTTGGCAATGGCAGCGTCAAGGATCACGAAGTCAATAAACATCAACGGAACAAAGAAAACGAGGACATACATCAGCTCAAAAGCGAGCTTAACTTCGCCAAGCTTGAAATCAGTCAGTTGAGATCGACATTGGATGCAGCTGATGTGAGGTACCAAGAAGAATATAATAAAAGCACCTTGCAAATTAGAAGTACTTATGAACAAGTGGAATGCATAAAATTGTAGTAATCCAAGAGGGAAACCGAACTTGAGGCCGAGTTGAAGAGAACCAAAGCCGATATAGAAGAACTGAGATCGAACAAAAACGAGGGTCTGGATATGAAGATTGAGAAAAACCAGTATAACAAAAGAGAATCAGAACATGCAGTGGAGTTGAAGAAGTTAGGGGTCGATTTGATTGAATTGAGAGATAACTTGACGGCCAAGGAAACCGAACTGAAGACCGTAACCGTGCAAAACAAAATGCTCGAAATGGAAATCGAGAGACGTGAAATGGAGAGTAACAAAGTTAGTGATGAATCTAGTGCACTGTTAGAAGCAGCAAGAGCTGCAGAGCGAGCGCCATGGATGAAACTCGAATATCTAAACCGGAGAGCAGCTCGAGTGAACGAAGAGCTGGATGCAGCGCAAGCAGCGAAGGCAGAAATGGAGGCGGAGTTGAGTAGACTAAAAGTGCAGGTAGACCAATGGAGAAAAGCTGTTGAGGCAGCTGCGGCCATGCTTACTAACAATGGGAAACAACCAGAGGAGAGCCTGTCTTTTGATTGATACCAACTATAAGCCAAGAATTGGATGGGAAGACATGAGTGACAACGATGACGACGACGACGATTCATCAAAGAAGAAGAATGGCACCATGTTGAGAAAGATTGGTGCGTTATGGAAGAAAGGGCAGAAATAATAAGATCATTGCAGGTTGCATATAATTCTGATATAAGTATTTTTATTATGGAAATTTTGTGTTTAATTTTGCTCTTAAAATGTGTGCCGATTCCAGTTCAGTTTTAGAATTAATGAAAACAGAGTATTGTATGAATGTGAAAACTTGGTCGTTTTATTTTACATGTTACATAATATAAAACTCTACACAAAGTTTAAGACAGTTTGAATAAGACCCAATAAACATAGAAAAGTTGAATTGAACCCAATATTTTGAAATTGTATCGATTATTAATCTTTTATTAAAATTTAGTTATAATTTTAATAAAAATACAATTAAATCTTGATTTTTATTGAAAAATATAATTAATTTAATTATTTATTTATTTATTTAAGACCCACACACTTAATTTATATAAATTTACATATTAAAAAAAAGTCTTGCAATAATCATCAAAATTTACTACAATCTTGTAGTTTTGCCTTGCTTTTGAAGAAATCTATCAACTCATTCTCAAAATGGAGTTCTTTAGGGAAACTGTTTGGAATTGGAACAATAGTTATTTGAAAATCCTTAAGCTCATCCTTTCCAGAGGAGGAACCGTCGCTGTCCTTTTGATTTTAACTATTGATTTTATCTCCGACAACTATCTCTTCGACTTGAATTTTCAAAATTTCTCCAGGCTTCTTGTCAAATAGTTCTTTAAATTGTTTCCGAACCTTTCTCTCACCCATACCGTTAGTTGATTCTTGATGTTGTTGTTGGTGATGAATTTGTAAACTTATATAAATTTGAGTGTTTGAATTTTAAATAAAAATATATAAATTAATTATATTTTTTAATAAAAAACCATTTGTCGAAACGATTTTTTTTAAAAGAGCGAGATTTTAAAAACCGTGTCATTTTTTAATTTTCCGCTTAATTGATTGATTTTAATTAAAAAATAAATGCGATTTAGAAAACCTCTCGTTTCGAAAATTTGGAAATTCCTTTAGAAAAAAATACGATTCGAGGAGTCGCCACTAATATTTTATTAGGATGTGATTGGGCACCCAAAAATGTTTTTGTCATTTTAAATAAAAATTCATTTTAAATAAAAATTCATTTTAATTAAAACAACAAATTGAGGTATGCGTTACCAGAAAATGAGTGCGGGAGTCAGTTACGTGTGATGAAGGATTAGCACCCCCACAGTGCCCTAAATTGGTACCTACTCGATTAGTTAATGTCTTTGCAATGAATTTTACAAATTTGAATTTAATTTGATTTTTGATCCCAACAAAACAATAACATACAAATTTTACAGTATTCAAAAGCACCAAAATAGATTAAAATTACCTAGACTTTAAAAAGATAAAGAATATTCGATTATTTAAAAATATCGAGACCAGATCTTAAATGAGGTATAACAACATTTTCTCGACAAATTTAAATAACTTAACATTTATTTTTCTTCTATTCCCAAATTTTAAAGTGATGAATCAATTTTTAGGCGCCACTAATGAGATACATTTTTAATTTAAAATCGTTAAAAGCAGATCTCTAATGAGTTAAGACAACCCACTTAAAACAATTTTAAATTAAAATAATATTACCCTTAATCTAATTATGTAAAAATGTTGAGCTATGCATATGAGGTTAAAATGCGAAAACTAATTAAATAATGTCACACATTTGAAAAAAATATTTAAGTCTAAAATACACATATAACTATACTCTAAAAAACTTATTAAAATTATACTAAAATGTAATCAATATTTTTTATGCTAAATCAATTAATAACTACAAATATAATACTAATCTTATTTACCTAAAGTTGAAAATAACATTTAAGGATATAATATATACATGCTAATCACGTTAACCAAACTCAACTTCAATTTTAAGGCAATGGTCTAGCTTTTTCAAGGCAGATATGGGAAAGCTCCAAAAGAGGTAGGTTTTGCATTATTATATAAAAATATTATAAAACATATAAGTTGCCAAATAGGTTAAACAATAATTATAAATTTAAAATCACCAATACCTAACACGACTAAAATCATTTTTATTACAAATCTTTTATTCCTGAATAATATTCAACTTAATTTATAAATTATTAAAATCTAAGAGATAAAATCTAATATTTACCCTGAATATATATATAAACACTAGTAGGGACTAAATATAAGAAAATAAAAACATACATGCTAAACTACAAAAATTAAAAATATATATATATACATATTAAAAAATGACTAAATTTAAATAAACACAAAATTACATACTAATTAAAAACTAAGTCGGGACTTAAATAAAAACATGCATAAAAATAAGGGATTTACCCGTAAATAACCCAACAACATTACAACTAAAAATAAAACTTGAAAATACTGAAATCAAGACAAACAAGAATGGACAAATTTTAAAACTAACCCTTTAGGTGACTAATTTACAAAAAGATGCCTAAGCCTTGGGGACTATAAACTAATTTACCCTTCGACTTCAGTGACTAAAATTTAATTTACACAAAAAAATCAATATAAAACCTAAATATAACTAAACCTAAACTAAACTCACGCACACAAAACACCCACACAACTGCATAGCCCCTTTTTTCCCCTCTTCTTCATCTCTTCGTTTTTCTCGACCGAAAGCCACAAAGGCTCACCTCAACGTCGCCGATAGGCCACAAACGGTGATGGCCAATCTCTCAGACCGCCTTGCCAACCCATCCACTGTACTATGGTGGCCAAACTTACTAGCTACCTAACCCGAATAAGGAGCCCGAAAGCACAACAATTAAAAACCGATGAAACCCCCTCATCCGACCCTCATTCTTCTACAACCCTCGATGAAGCCCGATGAATAACGAAAACAAACCCTAAGGATTCACGACTATTCTCTCATTTCCTCTTCCCATGGCCGAAGTTCTTTTCTCAAAAGCCACGGCCAATTACCCCACGGTGGTTTCTAGACTCTTCTCCAACCACTAGACAACGCTCGGTTTCCAGTTCTGGTGACGCTTCCTCTCTACTCCAGTAAAGTCCCAAACACCGTAAGGTAAATTAATCTCTCGTTTCTATTTCATTTTTATTTTAAAACCCCAACCGATGAGAGCTAACCCGAATACACGATAGGAAGGGCATTAATCAACCTCAACACCTCGGCTACACATATACCCAAAGGTAAACCCAATCTCTCTCACTTTCTTTCTGGTTTCACTATTCGTTTAGGAACATATAAAAAATGAGAAATCAATGCTGAAAACAAGAATAAAATGTGAATTGAAAATAAATTAGAATAAACCTCTTGTATTGATTTTTCTGTTTCAAAAATAGGAGGGAACCCCTCTTACAAAGCTTGATTTCTCTTATGATTTCAAAGAAGAGACCCCCTATGTACTATAAAAATAACCCCTCTCTGTGTTCGTGAGTTTTTTACGTTGATTTCTGGTTATTGTGGAGCACTCTGTTGTTACTGATTTTTTTCTCTTGCTTGCCTCCTCCCCTTGTTCGAATCCCCTGGTGTATTTATATTTGCCGAATAGTGGCTATTCCACTGGTGTCCTAGTAATGGTAGGGTAGCACATTGATTTTCTGGGATTTGGTTTTAAAATATGTTTAGTGGATGTTGGTTTGGTGGATTTTTTAGTGGATGCTAATGTTTTTATTTTTTCTGTTGATGGATGATGACTCGATGATGACTATGTTGGCCTCGCGTACTGGTCGGAGTGGCTTCGTTCAGTGGCTCGTCGGTGATGTCATACACGCTGATGGATCTAGAAGAACTGTTGGCGATTGACTGTTTTTAAAACCCTAATTGAAAGGGTTATCTCCTGGATCAGTTCGGTCTCATTCGGGTCGACTCTGGATCAGGTCCTCTTCTGGGTTGAATCTGGTGTAGGGTTGCTGATATGGGCCTTGTAAATTTGGGCTCCAAGATTGTATTTTGGGCTTTGTAATCAGGTCACTGATATTGGACTTTGATTATTTGACTGATAGGCCTGCAAGCATTATGTAATAAAATTAATAATTATAATAATAATATATAATTAATATTTATAATATATATATTTTAATCCCGATCAAAAATGGGTGTCTACAGTTTCCCTTCTTTGCGCATTATTGTGTTAACAAGAATAGGGCAAAGATGAAAAAGACAACCATTTTTTGTCGAGTTCCATCTCCGTGCTTTAAAACTTGAGGGATATGCTCCCTCTTCTTTGAACAATCTTCGACTAGCGGGTTCGATCCCTCTTTCTTCAGGGAGTATGAAACTCGAACATCTTCTGTGAACAGGTCCGCTCCCTTTTTCTTTAGGGAGTATAGAACTCGAATAATCTTATGTCAACGGGTTCGCTCCCTCTTGCTTCAAGGAGTGTATAACTCGAACAATCTTCTGCCTACGGGTTTGCTCCCTCTTGATTCAGGGAGTAGAACTCGAATGATATTCTACCAACGGATTGCTCCTTCTTTCTTTAGGGAGTAGGAACTCGAACAATCTTCTGCCTACGGGTTCGCTTCCTCTTGGTTCAAGGAGTAGGAACTCAAACAATCTTCTGCTTACGGGTTCGCTCCCTCTTTCTTTAGGGAATATGAACTCAAACAATCTTCTGCCTACGGGTTCGCTCCCTCTTGCTTCAGGGAGTAGGAACTCGAATAATCTTATGCCTACGAGTTCACTCCCTCTTGCTTCAGGGAGTAGAAACTTGAATGATCTTCTGCCTACGGGTTAGCTACCTCTTGCTTCAGGGAGTAAAAACTCGAACGATCTTCTGCTTACGGGTTATCTCCCTCTTGTTTCAGGGAGTAGAACTCGAACAATCTTCTTTTCCTTCCCTACTTTCTTGTGAAGGCTTTTAGATGATTTTCTTCATTACTCTTTCGTGAAGGCTTAACTTTGATTTTCTTTGAAGGTCGAACCTGAAAATCAAACATTATTAATCATTAATGTATGCTTGAAAATATTATACTCAAAAACTCAGAGTTCGAGAAAATTTCTGAAGATTCATCTGAAAGCCATTGCGAAATCACTTCAAGATTTCAAAACTAGTTATCCTCATCTTGATGCTTCAATATCTTCAATCTTCAACAATCATTGGGAAATCTGCAAAAATTTAAGTCATCATTCAATGTCATGATCCTAATCATGCCTAAAATATATGCAATTATGCAATTTAATGCATTTTTTTCTTTGAATGAACACCATCTCTTTTTGATCTCGATGGAACTCGATTTCGTCTTGGGCACAGAACATTTGACCAGTTCACCCCATTTAACAATCTTAATACCATATCTTTCGGCTTAACAGGACTTTGACTTCTTTCTTTCTTAAAACCCGCCAGTACTCATGACCAACTTCTTGATAAATGACAATCTCTTTGGGTCATCTATTAATGGCTGGGATTTTCTATGAATTCCAAGGTTTTAGTTTCCCATAACCATACAAACTTACATGTTAAAACCATTGTTAGCTTCAGAATACCTATATTTTCTAAAACCTTTTGCATAATAATACAAAATGATCTCATGTTCCACAAGTTAAGCAATATGTTTTGAAAATTAGATCATTGTAAAAGGGAAATTGGAAAAGGAAAAAAATATCTCTTTATTTATATAAATGCAGAGAATTTTTAGGCGACTACATGACAAACTTTTAATTGGAAAAAAACAAAAGGATAGGCGTCTTCAAATATCAATAATGCAAATGCTTTTGAACTGGCACGCCATTAGAATGACTTGAGTGTAGCTTCTGTCAAAAGGATCTCCAAAATTGTGATGATGCCTAAGAGTGTGAAGCTCTTTCTGAACTCCCAAATCTCCTATTATTGGATACCCTAAACAAGTATTTAATCTCATATGCATTCAATTTCTTTCTTGGTTGTTTTCATCGAGACTCATTAATCTTTAGTCTCCACCCTGATCATCAACTACCACTGTTGTTACCCATATCAAGAGATTTTTCAACTTTTAAAACCTTCCTCGTGTCAGGATTCCCATTTTTCTTCTTTTTTTATCTTTCTTTCTTCAAGCAAAATATTTCTTAACTGCATCGAATATCACTGGGTAGGGTAATTCTGACCCATCAATCTCAGTTAAGACTAGAGCTCCCCCAGAAAAGATTTTCTTGACAACATAGGGTCCCTCCCAATTGAGCATCCATTTCCCTCGGAAATTTTTTTTGAATGGGTAATATCCTCCTAAGCACCAGATCTCCTTCGTAGATTTCTCAAGGGTAAACTTTCTTATCGTGTGCTCGTATCATCTGCTTCTGGTACATCTGACCATGACATATAGTTTTCAATCTCTTTTCTTCAATCAAATTCAATTGGTCATATATGGCCTGTACCCATTCTACCTCATTTAGCTTCACCTCTGACAAAACCTGAAGTGAGGGGATTTTCACTTTAATAGGGAGGACAGCTTACATCCCATAAACTAAAGAAAACAGAGTATCCCCAATTGACATTCGTACAGAAGTTGGATAGGCAAACAGAGCAAATGACAACTTCTCATGCCAATCTTTATAAGTCTCGGTCATCTTCTCTATAAGGCTCTTAATGTTCTTATTAGTCACCTCCACTACCTCATTCATCTTTGGGCGATAAATAGTGGAATTATGATGCTTTATTTTGAACTTCTCACAGATAGAGTTCATCATCTTGTTGTTTAAATTCAATATATTGTCAGAGATAATCCTCTTCGGTAAGCCATATCTACGGATGATTTCCTTCTTTAGGAACTTACATATTGTTGACTAGGTAACATTTGCATAGGAAGCTGCTTCTACCCATTTGGTGAAGTAATCTATTGCTACCAGAATGAAACGATGGCCATTTGACTCTTTTGGCAAAATTTATCCAATAACATCTATGCCCCACATAGAGAACGACCATGGAACTGACATCACATGCAACGGATGAGGAGAGGTGTGCATTCTATCTCCATAAATATGACACTTGTGACATTTTCGGGCATAATTGATGTAGTTCAGTTTCCATAGTTGACCAATAATACCCAAATCTCATAATTTGTCTAGTCATTACATGCCCATTAGCATGGGTACCATATATTCCTTCATGTACTTCTTCAAGAATCATCTTGTCTTCTTTAGTGTCCACACACCTTAATAGGACTTGATCCATGCTTTTCTTGTATATGGTCTCACCATCGAGCACATACCCCGCTGCCATTCTTCTAATGGTCCTTTTGTCATTCTCGGTCGCCTGTTCGGGATAACTTTGATATCTTATATATTACAAGATATCATAGTACCAAGGTCTTCCATCTTCTTCTCCTTTAATGTTAAATCAGTGGGCTAGATACTCATTAGCCTTCATCTCAATAGGCATCATATTTGAATGCTTGTTTATCTTAGTAGCCAAGGCATTCGCCATTTGATTTTCTTCCCTGGGAGGTAATTGAAAGTCACTTCTTCAAATTCTTCAATAAGTTCCAGAACTAATTTATGGTATTCCACATGTTTGGGATCTTTTGTTTCCCATTCTCCTCTGAGTTGGAAAATTACCAGAGCTGAATCCCCATATACCTTGAGCATTTTCACTTTGAGTTTAATAGCAACTCTAAGGCCCATGGCACAAGCCTCATACTCAGCCATATTATTTGTACAATCAAAATTGAGCCGACTGGTAAAAGGATAATAATCTTCATCTAGTGAGACCAAGATTGCCCCAAGGCGTTTAAAGAACCATCAAAGTTCATCTTCCAATATTTAATGGTGGATTCAATTGTTTCTTCCACCGAGATAGCCATTAAATCCTCATCTGGAAAACCAAAGTTCAATGGCTCATATTCTTTAGAAGCCCTATTTGCAATGAATTCTGCTATGTCTCTCCCTTTAACCGCTTTCTGGCTTACATACTGGATATCAAATTTGAACAACAGGATTTGCCAACAGGCTAATCTTCCAGACAATGTAGGTACACCTATTAGATACTTCAAAGGGCCCATCTTGGATATAAACCAATTAGTATGATACAACATATACTGTCTAAGCCTTCTGGTAGCCCATACAAAAGCGTAATATAGTTTTTCAATTGGTGAGTATTTGGTCTCACATTCAGTGAACTTCTTACTGAGATAATATATATATCCCTCTCCTTCTTCTCAGCTTGATCATGTTGTCCTAATACACACCCCATTGAATTCTCATAAACTGACAAATAAAGAATTAAAGGTTTACCTGAGATGGGTGGCACTAAGATTGGAGTATTCGACAAATATCTCTTTACTGCCTCAAAAGTCTATTGACAATCTTTACTCCATTCTCCTGAATTATTCTTGCGAAGAAGGCAAAATATGGGATCACACTTCTCATTCAACTGTGAGATAAATCGAGCTATATAATTCAATCTCCCAAAAAATCCTCGAACCTCTTTCTGTGTTCTTGGGGGTGGTAAATATTGAATGACTTTTACTTTATCTGGATCTATTTCAATTCCCTTTTGACTCACTACGAATCCCAAAAGATTTCCCAATGTCACCCCAAAAGTACACTTATTTGGGTTAAGTTTTAGTTGGCACTTCCTTAATCTTTGAAAGAGTTTCCCCAAATTCTCAATATGTTCCTCCTTCGTCTTGGCCTTGACAATCATATCATCGACATAGACTTCTATTTCTTTATGCATCATGTCATGAAATAACGTCACCATGGCCCTCTGGTATATTGCCCCTATATTCTTCAATCCAAACGCATAACTTTATAACAAAACGTCCCCCCAAATAGTGACAAACATCTTTTTCTCCATATCTTCAGGGTGCATTTTAATTTAATTGTAGCCAAAGAAACCATCCATAAATGAGAATAAAGAATTTCCAGCAGTATTGTCCACTAAAGTGTCTATATGTGGCAGAGGAAAATTATCCTTTGGACTAGCTCTATTAAGATCTCTATAGTCGACACACATTCGAACTTTCCCATCCTTCTTTGGTACTGGGACAATATTTGCTACCCACTCAGGATATTTGGCCACTATAAAAAACCCAAAATCAAATTGTTTCTTCATTTCTTCTTTAATTTTAAGTAACAACATTTATGGTTTCATTATTTTCAGTTTCTGTTGTACGGGCTTACAATCAGGCTTTATCGGCAGTTTATGGACAACCAATTCTATATCTAGGCCTGGCATATCTTCGTACGACCAAGCAAACACATCCTTGAATTCTTGAAGTAATTCTATTAAGTTATGTATTTCTTCAGCAGATAGAGTGATACCAATATTTACTTCTTTTTTATCCTCATCCGTACCCAAATTCAAGATCTCTGTAAGCTCTTCGTGAGACATAATATGTTTATCTTCCTGTTCCACTATCTTTATAAATTCATAAGGTGGTTCACATCCCTCATCATCACCACAACCTTCAATTTCCCCTTGACATATGGGCATCTCGAAATTAATCTCCAGGTCAGGGTCATCAGTATTTTATCATTGATATCTGAGTTCCTGAAATAATAACGGAAAAGAAGATATATATATATATATATATATATATATATATATATATATATATATATATATATATATATATATATATATATATAGGAGAATCTAAATAAATATAAAGAATAATATATACATATATCCAACCAAAATGAAATGCATAGGAGAATGTTTGCCATTTGGCAATTAACAAAATACATCTTTTATTGAAAGCAAGTAAAAACACACAGTTTAACCCTTTCCATCAGATCACCTATTGCCCCAGGGTATGAACAATAGGGAAAAGTTCTAGCGTATTACTCTGCAAAAGATTTGTAAACTACAGGCAGTTCCTCCGTTGTCCAGTTTTTCAACACAAAGCCCGGTAGTGCAGGGTAAATCCCCATAGCCCTCATTTCTTCAAACTCCTCGTTGGTTATAACATTAATGCCTAAATCCTTCAAGGCATTCTCAACTATCACTTTACTGTTCCTCGAATTCCCTTGAAACATATGCCCTCATGACACGAAAATATTGCTTAATGGCGGGAAGGTCATGGGTTCCCAGCTTGGGTCATCACTAGTCAATCTTGTCTTTCTCAATTCTCGACTCTTCTTGATGACCCTCAGTTTTTCCTTCAAAGTTGACTGATACCCTAAACCAAACCTGTCTCTTTTAGTTATAGGGTAAATTGGACCCACCAGTTCTTGCAATTGACGTCCTAACCCTTTGCCAATTTTTGCTCATTTTCCAAGGACCAGTTTGAGTCCCATTTTGGTGCAATTTGACAATTTAGGCTTCAGGATCTTCTTGCCTTCGGCCACAAATATGGCATTGACAAACTCTAACGATCTGAAAGAACATTCAACAGCTTGTTCTTCCACTTCAACATATAGACCCATAGTTGAAACTGAAGCGATAATGTCTTCTTCAGCGTGAATGCATATAAGTATTCCATCAATTGCAAATTTTAGCCTCTGGTGCAAAGTTGACGGAACCGCACCGGCCTGATGAATCCAGGGCCTTCCCAATAAGCAGTTGTATGTAGGCATGATGTCCATCACAAGAAACTCCACTTTATATATTGCTAGACCAATAGTCAGAGAAATGTCAATCTTGCCTAACACTTCTCTTTTCGTTCCATCAAAAGCTCGAACCACGCTATGACAGTTTCTCATTAGGGTACTGTCCACTGGCAGCTTTTTCAGAGTCATCAAGGGCATTACATTTAATGATGAATCGTTATCTATTAGTACTCCGGATAAAACATGCCATTTGCACCTAACTGTAATGTGCAGAGCCTTATGACTTCCGATCATCCCGGAGGGGATTTCATCCTTAGAAAAAAATAGAAAGTTATCGGCTTGTATGTTGGCAACCAGTCGGTCCAACTTTTCAGTGGGTAACTCTTTTGGGGCAAAGGTCTAGTTCAAAACCTTTAACAAGGAGCTTCGATGGGTCTTTAAACTCAGAAGAAGCGATAGAACATAAATTCGTGCAGGTAGCTTGTACAGTTGTTCAACAATACTGAACTCACTATGTTTCAAGAATTTTGAAAATTCCACTGCTTCATTCTCCGTTACTGGTTCATTGATAACGAGACCGTCTTCTTTTATCTGCACATCGATACTTTTTCCTTTTTCAACAGTAATCTTCTTCTCAGGCTCTTTGAAATAACACATACCGCTCTTGGTTAAGTGGCATACTTCATCTATTTTTTCTTGTTGCTTTGCCACCTCTCCCATTTGACAATTATATCTCCAGGGAACCTGTTTATCATCTTTATACGAGAACGGAGATGGAGGTGCAATAATCACCTTTGGAGCTATCCTTTCAGTCACTCGATTCTTTGGAGTAATGATGAGGGGTCAGCTTGCACTGTAGACCCCCTTGGAAGATCCTTCATAAGCGCAAATTTCTGCTTATTCTTTTTCAGCCACTTCTTTAAAGAATTTGATTTCTTTATTGCCCATCATTTCTTGTATTAACTCTAAGAAATCGGGACACTGTTGTATATTGTGTCCTATGCAATTATGGTAGTGGCACACCTCTTCACTGTTATACTGGTCACATGACAGACTGTGCTTCAACAATCCCGCTTTAACTATTTGGTACCATACCCAAGACATGGGTGATACCACCTCAGTAACATTCCTTATAACCCTCATTCCTTTATGTTAAGATTTTCGGAAGCTCGAATCGATAACCAGAATGATTTGTAAAGAGGGGTCGGAATAGTTTTGTGTTTAGGGAGTAAGGAGATTGAAAGATAGAGAATTGCACAACGATTTATAGTGGTTTGACTTTCTCAAACAAAGTCTATGTCCACTACCTTAGCTCCTCACCAAGGATTTTCCAACAAATTCACTAATTTGTTCATTCTTTTAAGGACAAAGAGTAACCTTACAACTCCCTAGTTTTTCGGGGCTAAACTAGAACCTTTTCCCTAGCTTTTACAAGGGATAAGCTAGAACATTTCCCCTTTACAAAATGATAAAAGATGTAAACAAGAAAACCTCTCTAAGGTAGGTGTTTACAAGATTGAGCTCACAAGAACAAACTATTTACAAGAGAAATATGAAATAAGAATGAAAAACTCTTCTCTTGTGTTTGATTGCTTGGATAGTTGTTCTCTTGCTTCTTCAAGTGTCCTTAGCTTGTATTTATAGCTTGGAATGTGTTTGAAGTCGTATATAGCCGTTGGGGATATTTTGGAGTCGTTTGGAGATGAGAATCCATTAATAAAACAGCTTGGAGCGAGTGGGGAATCGGTACCCCCTCATGGGGAATCGGTTCCCTAAGTGCAATCTATTTTCGATCGTTAGACAGGGGGAATCGGTACCCCCTAGGGGGAATCTGTTCCCCCTGGGGGGGAATCGGTACCCCCTAGGGGGAATCTGTACCCCCTGGGGGGAATCTGTACCCCCTGGACAATCTAATTTTTCTTGAAACCCTTTAAAAAGAAAATATTTTTGGCTCGATTAAGGCTCGAAATACTTTGTAAAATAGTTTTAAAATAGTTTAAGTATAAAACACAATTTTACACTTTAGTAAGGATTAAAATGAACTTTGAAAGACTTGGAGTAATATTTTGATATTCGAATAATTATATCGAATACAATTAGAAAATCATTTGCAAAATCTTAAAATTCATTTGTTATATCGAAACATCAAAATGTTTTCAACAATCTCCCCCTTTTTGATATAATAAAACATTTGAGTAATTTTAAGATTTTGAATTCAAGTTTGAAATTACTCCCCCTTACTTTAACACTTCTCCCCTTTAACACCTTAACACTTCTCCCCCTTTTTGTTAAATCAAAAAGACTCTAATCTTTGAAGTTAAAAATAACTTTGGAGAGTAAGTAGTAAATTTGACATTTTAAAAATAATTTGAAAAAAATCAAAGCTCCCCCTCAATAAATGTATTCCAAATAAAATTTAGCTTTAAGAACAAGACACTTAAACAAAATTGAATTTCAACAAAGAATAACAAACATGTTAGTAGCACATGAAATTCAATATATCCAAGACTAAAATACTTTATGCAATACCAATTGTTGAAATTTGATATCAATACCAATTGTTAAAATTAAGTGCATATGCATAAAGTTTTCCAAAAATGTTATGCATTTGAAAATTTTGATATCAATTGTTAGAGAGATATCATTTTCATTTAAACCACATGCATAAACATTCAAATTTAGGTCAAAAATTTTAAAATTTGTAAAATCAAAGTATTTGAAAAATAATATCAATTGTTAGAGAGATATCAATTACATTAAAACCAATTTTGACCAAAATTTTTTATGATGAACTAAAAATTCTTAAAAATTAATATAACTTTAAAATGTTCATCATAATCATCTTTTCAACATACATGAGATTAAAACAATGATGCATAATCATTTAAAACCAAAACTCATGCATGCTTAAAATCAAATGAGCAACCAAATAACCAAAATTAAAAGTATTAAGCTTAGAGGTTACCCATTCCTTTTTCATGTGTGGCTAGAGCATCTTGAATATCATCACTTTCATCACCATTGCTCCCACACACCTACAAGAGACATTTAAGTAGATTTTGGTATCCAAATTGCTTTGGATCCTTGGACGTTAGTTTCAATGCCCCTTGTTCCTTTCGGAACTCATATTTGCCTAATTTTAAAATGTTTTTCTTTCTTCAAAGGACAAGTATGTTCCAAATGACCATGATAATGACAATGTGAGCATATTGTCATTATTGAACTAAATGAATTATTTAAAATGATTTCTTTTTCTTTTGTTAAGTATTCAAGCTTAACTTTTAAATCAAAATTTTCTTTTTCAAAACTTTCAATTTTTATTTTTGAAAGCTCTAAATCCTTTTTCAAAATTTCATTTTGGCTTTCAAAATCTATTTTTGTTTTCAAAAGAAAATCGTTTTCGATTTTAAATTTTGAAATCATTTTCTTATATTTGGAGTTCATGGTCTCAAACTCCGAATATAACCTATTAAAAGCATCTTGTAACTCATCAAACATATATGAATTAAATTCAATTGAGTTAGAAGATACCTCAGGCTCTTCATAAGCCATTAGAGACACCACCTTTGTTGGTTCTTCTTTCTTGTTTCCATGGATTTCCTCAAGCTTATTCCAAAGTTCCTTGGCACTTGAACATGAAGAAACTCCTTCATAGATTTCATAACCAAATGCACAAAACAGCATGTGTATGGCCTTGGCATTAAGTTGAGCTTTCTTCCGTTCTTTGTCACTCATCTTCTTCTCCTTCTTCTTTGGAGAAGAGTATCCGTTCTCGATTATCTCCCATGCATCAAGATCATTGGATTGGATGAATACCTTCATTAATTTCTTCCAATGACGATAGTTGACTCCATTGAAGTATGGAGGCTTATCCGTTGGTAAGGAGTCTTCCATGTGAAATGAGCCGGAGGTGGAAGCCATCTTCTCGGTTGTGTTGGGAATTGGTAGAGCTTCTTCGAGGATCGTCTCAAGGTGGTTAAACCTTCTTAACGAGTTAGGCTTTGATGCTAATTGTTGAGATTTTCGGAAGCTCGAATCGACAATCGGAACGATTTGCAAAGAGGGGTCGGAACAGTTTTGTGTTTAGGGAGTAAGGAGATTGAAAGATAGAGAATTGCATAGCGATTTATAGTGGTTCGACTTTCTCAACCAAAGTCTACGTCCACTACCTTAGCTCATCACCAAGGATTTTCCAACAAATTCACTAATTTGTTCTTTCTTTTAAGGACAAAGAGTAACCTTACAACTCCCTAGTTTTTCTGGGCTAAATTATAACCTTTTCCCTAGCGTTTACATGGGATAAGCTAGAACCTTTCCCCTTTACAAAAGGATAAAAGATGTAAACAAGAAAACCTCTCTAAGGTAGGTGTTTACAAGATTGAGCTCACAAGAACAAACTATTTACAAGAGAAAATGAAATAAGAATGAAAAACTCTTCTCTTGTGTTTGATTGCTTGGATAGTTGTTCTCTTGCTTCTTCAAGTGTCCTTAGCTTGTATTTATAGCTTGGAATGTGTTTGAAGTCGTATATAGCCATTGAGGATGTTTTGGAGCTGTTTAGAGATGAGAATCCATTAATAAAATAGCTTGGAGCGTGGGGGAATCGGTACCCCCTCATGGGGAATCGGTTCCCTAAGTGCAATCTGTTTTCGACCGTTAGACAGGGGGGAATTGGTACCCCCTGGGGGAATCGGTACCCCTTGGGGGGAATCGGTACCCCCTGCAGGGGGAATCTGTACCCCTGGGGGGAATCTGTACCCCCTGGACAATATGATTTTTCTTGAAACCCTTTAAAAAGAAAATATTTTTGGCTCGATTAAGGCTCGAAATACTTTGTAAAATTGTTTTAAAATAGTTTAAGTATAAAACACAATTTTACGCTTTAGTAAGGATTAAAATGAACTTTGAAAGACTTAGAGTAATATTTTGATATTCAAATAATTATATCGAATATACTTAGAAAATCATTTGCAAAATCTTAAAATTCATTTGTTATATCGAAACATCAAAATGTTTTCAACATAATTTGAGGTTTAATTTAGGGTTTAAAATGATTTTTTTTAATTTTAAAACACATTTTGTATTAATAATCTATGTCATCATAGTATGATCAAAACAGAAGTAATTTGAAAGTTTAGTTATTAAATTAAAAGTTTTTGAACTTTAATAATTTAAATAGGAATGAGAAAATAATTGAATGATGAACATTATAACTTCCTTTCTTATCTTCGATTTTCTAGATAAAAACAAAAAAATTGAAAATTTGTTTCATTTTTGAGAAATCGAAAGTTCAAGCCTTAACTTTTTGATTTTGATAACCCATCTATTCTTAGTGCATCAAAACATGATCTATTTGTTTTTGTAAAAATAAAAAATCTTAAGCCTCAAACTTTGAGGAAAAGTTCATATTCATCCCGTACTCATTTGAACACCAAAATGCAAATGCTTGAGGAAAAATTCAATGCATTATCTTAAGATCTAGGCTTCTCCTTCTTCTCTTTGAAGAGTGCCAAGAGCGAAACACCCGAGACCTTCACGACCTTGAACCTAACACCGGGGATATCGCCCACTGCATGACCCTTTCGTCCAAATCCGGCAATCAACACCTCATCTTAAACCAAATACATTATGGTCATAACAATGGCATACCTAACATGCTTAAATAAATAACAATATTGTAAGGCTTTCACTCGGATACTAACATTCTCTTCGATGTAGTTTAAGCAACCATCATTTGGAACAAATGCGGCAATCTTCTTTCCGTTCTTGATCAGTTGAACTCTAGCACACTTTCGGATGGTAGAGTTTGGCTGCTTAGCTTCAATACAACTGCATGTTACAAATTCATTAGTACAAATATTTGATTCTCGAGTTACTGAAAGCAAGAAAACCAAAAAGGAAAAAGAGGGATCTACTCTTACATCTTCTCAAGGACAATGCCTTTGGCATGGGAAGAACCTGCAAATGGCTTCTTCCACTCATTTCCAAGGTTGGATTTTTTGTATGCCTTATCAGCCCACCTCTGCCTCCTGCGGTGGGTCCTCAGCTTGCGCCCAGCTTCCATACCACGCGTCTTCCTGAGATAAACGTTTTTGATATAACGCGTCTTCCATACCACCGTTAATTTGAGGTTGTAACAACCAGACAAAAAATTGGAAATGGTGTGAACAACTAACTGAGAGTGACCAGAGCTCAAAAATAATTTGAGCTTGTAACAACCCGACCCTCAATACACCATGAAACCCAAACGTTTTTAAACCCAATCCAGAATTACATTCAATACAATCTACACACAATCCAATAAATTGGTCTAGGACCATATCTGCATATCTAAATGTATCAAGCTACTGAAAATGATTATGTTAGGGGAATTGCAGATTGCAGAATCTAGGTAACGTAGGCCAAAGATAATATCAAATGTACACCTGAAACTAGAGTCTTTCCTATATAGTTTGATAAATTATTGAAAATGGGCCAAATTACACTTATGGTTGATATAAATTGTACACCTGAAACTAGAGTCTTTCCTATATAAAATGTTCACGTAACAATTAAATTTTTTGATATAAATATAATTTACTCCTCATTATTTAGCATTCTCAGTTTGGTCCTAATTTTACTTTAATTTAATAAATTTAATCATTCAAATAAATTAAAATTAAGATGAAGTTGATAGAATATGTAAGTAATGAGAATTAAATATATAACTATACTAATTTTGTTAACTGACATGTCAACTTCTCCGTCAAATGTCAACGATACTTCATTCAAATAGTTAAATAATTTAATTGATATATTAAAAGATTGATAATCATACACAGAATGAGTCTAGAGCAAGCGTCGCACATCGAAACATACCACTAATATGACACACCAATTCACACTACTGATTAAATTGTCCTTATTAAATAAATATAAAAAAATTTAATGACTTATCAATAATTAATCTTTTATTAAAATTTAATGAGTTATCAATAATTATATATTATTATTATTATTAATTTTATTACATAATGCTTGCAGGCCTATCAGTCAAATAATCAAAGTCCAATATTAGTGACCTAATTACAAAGCCCAAAATAAAATCCTGGAGCCCAAATTTACAAGACCCAAATCAGCAACCCAGCACCAGATTCGACCCGGAAGAGGACTTGATCCAGAGCCGACCCGAATGAGACTCGAACCGATCTAGGAGATGACCCGTTCAACTAGGGTATTAAAACCCTAAAATAGCCAGCCGCCAACAGTTCTTCTAGATCCATCGACGTGCATGCCATCACCCACGAGCCACTGAACGAATCCACTCCGAGCAGTACGCGAGGCCACTATCATCATCACCGAGTCATCATCCATCAACAGAAAAAATAAAAACATTATCATCCACTAAAAAATCCACCAAACCAAACATCCACTAAACATATTTTAAAACCAAATCGCAGAAAATCAGTGTGTTACCCTACCATTATTCGGACAACAGTGGAATAACCACTATTCAGCAAATATAAATACACCAGGGGATTCAAACAAGGGGAGGAGGCAAGCAAGAGAAAAAATCAACAACAACAGAGTGCTCCACAACGACCAGAAATCAACGTAAAAAACTCACGAACACAGAGAGGGGTTATTTTTACAGTACAAGGGGTCTCTTCTTTGAAATCATAAGAGCAATCAAGCTTTGTAAGAGGGGTTCCCTTCCATTTTCAAAATAAAAAAAATCAATACATGAGGTTTATTCTAATTTATTTTCAATTCACATTTTATTCTTGTTTTCAGCATTGATTTCTTGTTTTTTTACATGTTTATAAATTAATAGTGAAACCAAAAAGAAAGTGAGAGAGGTTGGGTTTACCTTCGGGTATGTGTGTAGCTGAGGTGTTGGGGTTGATTAAAGCCTTGCCTATCATGTATTTGAGTTAGCTCTAATCGGTTGGGGTTTTAAAATAAAAACGAAATAGAAATGAGAGATTAATTTACCTTGCGGTGTTTGAGACTTCACTGGAGTAGAGAGGGAGCGTCACTAGAACTGGAAACCGAGCGTTATCTAGTGGTTGGAGAATAGTGTATAAAAGGGGTGTAAACGAGCCGAGTCGAGCTCGAGTATTGCTGAGCTCGACTCGACTCGAAAACTCTGAAATGGAGCTCGACTCGACTCGAAAACTCGCGAGATTAAAATTTTTAAGCTCGAATCGAACTCGAAAATCCTGAAATGAAGCTCGTGAGCAGCTCGAAAAGGCTCGAAATGAAAAAATAAATCTTAAACTTAACTAGATTGAAGTTTTAAACTCAAACTCGAACATGAACCTTAAATACATGAAAATCTTACTGTATTTTTTTAAAACAATCAACACATAAATGTTAATATTATTAATAATTTATTTTTTTTAAAAAATAAAATCTTAATATATTATATTTTCGAGCTGCTCACGAGCTTTTCGAGTCGAGTATCAAGTAGCTCGTTTCGGCTCGTTAAGAATTCGAGTCGAGCTCGAGCTCGACTCGAGTCCATTCGATCCGAGTATTTATCGAGCCTTGACCGAGTCGATCTCGAGTAGCTCGCGATCTGTCTCGTCTCATTTACAGCCCTAGTGTAGAAACCACCGTGGGGTTGTTGGCCGTGGCTTTTGAGAAAAGGCCTTCGGCCATGGGAAGAGGAAAAGAGAGAATAGTCGTTAATCCTTAGGGTTTGTTTTCGTTCTTCATCGGGCTTCATCGAGGGTTGTAGAAGAACGGTGGTCGGATGAGGGGTTTCATCAGTTTTTAACTGTTGGGCTTTTGAGCTCCTCATTCGGGTTAGGTAACTAGTAAGTTTGGCCACCATAGTGCAGTGGTTGGGCTGGCAAGGCGGTCTGAGAGATTTGGCCATCACCGTTGGTGGCCTATTTGTGGCGTTGAGGTGAGCCTCTATGGCTCTCGGTCGAGAAAAACGAAGAGATGAAGAAGAGGGGAAGAAAGGGGCTATATTGCTGTGTGGGTGTTTTATGTGCGTGAGTTTAGTTTGTGTTTAGTTATATTTAGGTTTTAAATTGATTTTTTGGGTAAATTAAATTTTAGTCACTGAAGCCGAAGGGTAAATTAGTTTATAGTCCCCAAGACTTAGGCGTCCTTTTGTAAATTAGTCACCTGAGGGGTTAGTTTTAAAATTTGTCCATTCTTGTTTGTCCTGATTTCAGTATTTTCCAGTTTTATTTTTAGATGTAATGTTGTTGGGCTATTTACGGGTTAATCCCTTATTTTTATGCATGTTTTTATTTAAGTCCCTGACTTAGTTTTTAATTAGTACGTAATTTTGTGTTTATTTAAATTTAATCATTTTTTAATATGTATATATATATATATATTTAATTTTTGTAGTTTAGCATGTATGTTTTTATTTTATTATATTTAGTCCCTACTAGTATTTAAATATATTCAGGGTAAATATTAGATTTAATCCCTTAGATTTTAATAATTTATAAATTAAGTTGAATATTATTCAGGAATAAAAGATTTGTAATAAAAATGATTTTAGTCGTGTTAGGTATTGGTGATTTTAAATTTATAATTATTGTTTAACCTATTTGGCAACTTATATATAATAATGCAAAACCTAACTCTTTTGGAGCTTTCCCATATCTCCCTTGAAAAAGCTAGACCATTGCCTTAAACTTGATGTTGAGTTTGGTTAACGTGATTAGCATGTATATATTATATCTTAAATGTTATTTTCAACTTTAGGTAAATAAGATTAGTATTATATTTATAGTTATTAATTGATTTAGCATAAAAAAAATATTGATTACATGTTAGTATAATTTTAATAAGTTTTTTAGGGTATAGTTATATGTGTATTTTAGACTTAAATATTTTTTTCAAATGTGTGACATTATTTAATTAGTTTTCGCATGTTAACCTCATATGCATAACTCAATATTTTTACATAATTGGATTAAAGATAATACCCTTTTAATTTAAAATTGTTTTAAGTGGGCTGCCTTAACTCATTAGAGGTCCGCTTTTAACAATTTTAAATTAAAAGTGTATCCCATTAGTGCCTAAAAATTGATTCATCACTTTAAAATTTGGGAATAGAAGAAAAAGAAATATTCAGTTATTTAAATTTATCGAGAAAAGGTTGTTATACCTCATTTAAGATCTGGTCTCGATATTTTTAAATAATTGAATATTCTTTATCTTTCTAAAGGCTAGATAATTTTAATCTATTTTGGTGCTTTTGAATACTGTAAAATTTGTATGTTATTGTTTTGTTGGGGATCAAAAATCAAATTAAATTCAAATTTGTAAAATTCATTGCAAAGACATTAACTAATCGAGTAGGTACCGATTTAGGGTGCTATGGGGGTGCTAATCCTTCCCCACACGTAACTGACTCCCGAACTCATTTTCTGGTAACGCATACCTCAATTTATTGTTTTAATTAAAATTAATTTTTATTTAAAATGACAAAAATGTTTTTGGGTGCCTAATCACACCCTAATCAAAGGTTGGTGGCGACTCCTCGAACTATATTTTTTTTCTAAAGGAATTTCCAAAATTTTGAAACGAGAGGTTTTCTAAAATCGCATTTACTTTTTAATTAAAATCAATCAATTAAACGGAAAATTAAAAAAATGATGTGGTTTTCAAAATCTCGCTCTTTTTAAAAAAATCGTTTCGACGGCTTGGCGACTCCACTAGGGGATTTTTTTAGAGAGTCAGACCGATAGCCGATTAATTAATTGTCTTTGAAAATGAAAGTTATAAGTTTGTTTTAATTTGGTTTTTGATCCCTTGTTTGTTTTAAATTTCATGTTTGCATTTTAATTGGTGATTTGGTTAACAAATAAATAGTTTGTACTAACGTGTGATTTACATGTTCCAATTTTCTGACATTCACTTTAGTTTGTTGTTTTTCTTGGATCGAGACAAAGGATTATGAGTTTTCCCCCACTCTCGCTATAACCTTTATATATTTAGAGCCTTCTAACTGTGCTCTCTACCATTAAGTAGAGGTGAACGCTACGCTTACGTGAGAAAAATTACTTTTCTCCGCATGAGCTTTAGCAATAAATCATATGGGGTACATGCCTTATGTTTATGAGCGAAACATATAGTTTCCTCGCATGGACATAAGGAAATGTATCGTCTCGAATTTAACTTGACCCGTTTAAGCCTATAATGGGTAAGGGTCGAGGGTTTGGCAAGCCCAAAAGGGCATCAGCAAAGGACAGTTCAAGGACCCTGTTAGTGATACAAAAACTCTGTCCGTCTTATGCTGAATCTCTGTCCGCAGACACAAAGGAGAAACTCATTCTAACCTTTTCCTCGAATTTATTTTTGCAAGAAGTATAAGAACTAGAAAAGCATGCGGTTAGATTTTATATTTTCGTACAAAGCCTGTGAACTAGAAAAAAATATGGTTAGGATTTTTTGTGAGTAGATATCATGTTGGGTAGATGTCATGTGGATAAGGTTTAGGATGTATATATTTTCTATCTTTATTTATCATATTGTTGTTTATTTTATATTCTTCGATTATTCATTGTATATACTAACACAGTTTTATTTTTGTTCATGTTTCTGTGTTTTATTTATTATTGTTGCATTGCATTATCATTCATGAAGAAAGATGTTGGTTCACGAAGTGGTCATCAAAGTAGAAGGCGATCATAAAATGGACAGGAGCTTTCATAACAAGGAAATTGTTGAAACATTTTAATATTTCGATATAACAAATTAAGTTAAATGAATTTTAAGATTTTCCAAATGATTTTCTAAGTATATTCGATATAACTATTCGAATATCAAAACATTACTCCAAATATTTCAAAAATCATTTTTGATCCTTACTTAAGTGTAAAATTAAGTTTTAATCATAAAACAATTTCAAAATAATTTTACAAAGTATTTCGAACCAATTCAAAGCCAAAAATTCCAGATTACTCAGAGGGAACCGATTCCCCCCATAGGAGGAACCGATTCCCCCTGAATGGTTTGGCTCCGAGATTTCCAGAATGCTCGGAGGGAACCGATTCCCCCCTAGGGGGTACCGATTCCCCCTGTTCAACGGTCGAAATATTTGAATTTTACACTTAGGGAACCGATTCCCTATGAGAGGGAACCGATTCCCCCCACGCTCCAAGCTGTTTTATTAAATGTTTTCACACTAAAACGGCTATAATATCTTCTCTAATTATCTCCAACGTTCAGAAGTGATCCAAGGTGTATTTAAGCAAGCTTAGAAGCCATTGATCAACAACAAGAAATATCAAGCAACTAGAATCAAGAGAGAATCAAAGAGAAAGCATCAAACCTCAAGTTTGAGCATTTCAAAGCCCATTTTCATTCAATATTCATTTTGCTTTCAAGAACACTTTTTGTGCTCAATTGTATTCATCTTTGAGTGTTCTTTTCTTTGTTCTAGAATTGTGCAAACATCTTACCTTGTGAGGTTTTCTTGTAAGTTTGCAAATTTGTAATCTTCTCTTGAGAAAAGAGTGTTCTCAAGAGTTGGGGTATACTCTTGAGGGAATTGTAAGGTTATCTCTTTGGCCTCAAAAGAAAGAACAAATTAGTGAATTTGTTGGAAAATCCTTAGTGTGGATAGCTAAGGTAGTGGACGTAGACTTTGTTTGAGAAAGTCGAACCACTGTAAATCGCTGTGCAATTACTTTCAATTTTCTGCAAAAGCTTCCACAAAATTTTTATTGCCAATTCACCCCCCTCTTGGCCAATTTCGTCATTCGATTAACTCAACAATTGGCATCAGAGCCTAACTCATTTGAAGGTTTAATCGCCTCTTGAGTCGATCCGGGAAGAGTTACATCGATTACCAAGTCATCAATGGCCTCCACTTCAAACTTCGACTCCGGTCTCGATTCGATGCCCGTCAACAAGCCTCCTTTCTTCAATGGAGCTAACTACGCCTATTGGAAGAATAAAATGATGTACTTCATTCAAGCAAGTGACATGGGAGCATGGAATGCCGTAGAAGAAGGATACATTAAGCCTATCACTCATCCAAGGTTGTGGAGTGAAGGAGATACAAAAATGTTCCAGCTCAACTCCAAAGCCATCCATATTATCTTTTGTGCTCTTGGACCAGATGAATACGGAAGAGTTTCATCGTGTACAACCGCCAAAGAAATATGGGACAAGCTTCAAGTCACACATGAAGGTACCGATGAGGTAAAGAAATCAAAAATTAGTATTCTAACGCATAGCTATGAAAATTTCAGGATGAAACCAAATGAAGACATCAAAGCTATGACGGATAGATTTTCAACGATTGTCAATGGTCTCAAATCATATGGAGAGATCATCTCAAATGAAAAGCTTGTAAGGAAGTTAGTCTACTCCCTCCCAAAATCATGGCAATCAAAGAAGATGGCAATCATCGAGTCTAAGGACCTATCGTCCTTAACTCTTGAAGAACTTATCGGTTCACTCCTCACTCATGAGATGATGCTTGAAGATGAGGTGGACCTTGATAAAGTTGAAGAGACACCAAAGGAGAAGGAGAAGAAGAAAAACATTGGAGTTGCTCTCAAATCCAAAAAAGATGAGAGTGATTCTAATGATGATGATGATGACGAGGAAATGGCATTGTTTGCCAAACGGTTCCGAAAAATGATGAGACCTTACCAAGGAAGAAAATTCAAACGAAACGAAGGCCTCAAAAATGAACCAAAAGAGAAGGACCCAATCATTTACTATGAATGCAAAAAGCCGGGGCATGTCAAATATGATTGCCCACAATTGAAGAAAAAGGGTCAATCAAAGAATAAGCACAAGGCTCATGTGGCTACATGGAGCGATGAAGAAGGTTCCGATGAAGAGGAGCAAGAAGTAGCAAACTTGTGCTTGATGGCATTCGGGGAAGATTCTAAGGTAACCTCTAACTCATCCGATTTTGATGATTTATCTTATGATGAGTTATTTGAGGAGTACAATGGGTTGGCTTCGGATTATGATAAATTGTTTTTAAAATATAAAAATGATGTTTCAAAATTGAAAAATGAAAACAAACTCATATCCAAAACCAACAACGATCTTGAAAGTAAAATCAAAAATTTGCAAATCAAACTAGAAGAGTTTTAAAAGAAAAATTTAGATTTGCAAAATTTACTTTCAAAGATCAATGATGATCATCAAAAGAAAATTGATGATCTTAAAACTTCTTTTGATAAAGTTGGAACAAAACATTTTGAAAAAGGTGAAAATTCAAAATCCAACTTTGTTAGAAAAAGTTTTAGAAACTACAATCATAGAGGTCCCCAAAGAACCTCTAATGGAAAAATCATTAGAAGTGTGTGGGTTCCTAAAGAACTCATTACTACTAAAGATAAAAATATCCTACACAAATGGATACCTAAAGGGACTAGGATTTTGGAAACTAATGAATATGGACCCAAAAGAATTTGGGTACCAAAAATCAAAAATTAATCTATGTTTGTAGGGAAAGGAGCATTGCTACAAGGCACGGGAAACAAATTCAAACTCATGGTATCTTGATAGTGGATGCTCAAGACATATGACAGGATACAAAAGCCGGTTCATTGAGCTTAACGCCAAAAATGGAGGAGAAGTGACTTTTGGAGACAATTCAAAAGGTCACATTGAAGGTATTGGTACAATAGGTAATACCTCTTCCATACAAATTAAGAATGTTTTATATGTGAATGGATTAAAGCATAATCTATTGAGTATTAGTCAATTATGCGATAAAGGATTCAATGTCTTATTTGAAATTAATGGTTGTAAAGTCATTGACATTGCATCTAATCGGATTATGCTTGTTGGTCATAGAATAGGAAACATTTACATGGTGCATTTAGATTCTATTGATATGACTAATTTATGCCTAGTTGCTAAGGATGAGCATGATAGTTGGTTATGGCATAGGAGACTAGGTCATGCTAGTATGAGTGTTTTGCAACGGTTAATTCAAGGTGATTTAGTTCGAGGGTTGCCTAAGCTTAAATTTGATAATGATAAAATCTGTGATGCATGTGCTAAAGGAAAACAAAAACGGGGTTTCTTTTAAATCTATTAATGATGTATCAACTAGTAGAGTATTACAATTGATCCATTTAGATCTTTTTGGGCCAACTAGAACTACTAGCTTGGGAGGAAAACAATATGCATTTGTCTTGGTAGATGACTATTCTAGATACACTTGGGTTCTATTCTTAAGTACTAAAGATGAAGCATTAGAAAATTTCATCACATTTTCAAAAATAATCCAAAATGAAAAAAAGTTACTCTATCACTAGTGTTAGAAGTGATCATGGAACTGAATTTGAAAATCTTGGATTTATTGAGTTTTGTAATTCTAATGGTATTAGCCACAATTTTTCAGCACCTAGAACCCCTCAACAAAATGGAGTTGTTGAGAGGAAAAATCGAACTTTAGAAGAAATGGCTAGAACCATGCTTTGTGAAAATAATTTGCCAAAATATTTTTGGGCGGAAGCCACAAATACCGCTTGTTATGTTGTAAATCGAGTAATGATTAGGCCAATTTTAAAGAAAACTCCATATGAAATTCTCAAAAATAAAAAGCCTAACATTAGCTATTTTCATCCTTTTGGATGTAAATGTTTTGTTTTAAACAACGGTAAAGAAAATCTTGGTAAATTTGATGCTAAAAGTGATGAAGGAATTTTTCTGGGTTATTCCTTAAATTCTAAAGCTTATCGTGTATTTAATAAAAGAACTTTAGTTGTAGAAGAGTCTATACATGTTGTTTTCGATGATAATCCCCTTTCGAGGAAGGATTCTTCTGTTAATGATGATGTAGGTATTTTACAAGCAAATGACATTAGACATGACGTTGGAGAATCATCATCAAAGGAAGAAACAAAAGATGAGGAAACTCATGATCCCCTCGAGAATCCAACCATTGAAGAAAGGGAAGTATCTTTTCCAAGAGAGTACAACTATGTCAAGGATGGTGAAATTATAGGTGATCCATCAAAAGGGGTAACTACTCGATCTTCTCTTAGAAATATCTGTAATTATGTTGCATTTATTTCATGCATAGAGCCTAAGAACATCAAAGAAGCATTAAAAGATGAACATTGGTTATGGCTATGCAAGAAGAATTAAATCAATTTGAGAGAAGTAAAGTATGGACATTAGTTGAAAGGCCTAGTAATAAATCTACTGTAGGTACTAGATGGGTTTTTAGAAATAAACTTGATGAAAGTGGTAATATAGTGAGGAACAAGGCTAGACTTGTTGCTCAAGGCTATACTCAAGAAGAAGGCATAGACTATGATGAAACATACGCTCCCGTAGCTAGGATGGAAGCAATTAGAATGTTATTAGCATTTGCATGTTTCAATGAATTTAAATTATATCAAATGGATGTTAAAAGTGCATTTTTAAATGGTTTTATAAAAGAAGAAGTGTACGTGGAACAACCTCCAGGTTTTGAAGATTCAAATTTTCCGGATCATGTTTTAAAATTGAAAAAAGCTCTTTATGGTTTAAAACAAGCTCTTAGAGCTTGGTATGAAAGATTGTCAAATTTTTTAATTGAAAAAGGTTTTTTAAAAGGAAAGGTTGACACTACATTGTTTTTAAAGAGAAAAGGTAAAGATTTATTAGTAGTTCAAATTTATGTTGATGATATAATATTTGGTTCTACTAATGATGTTCTTTGTCAAGAATTTTCTAAGCTAATGCAAAGTGAGTTTGAGATGAGCATGATGGGGGAGCTCTCATTTTTCTTGGGACTCCAAATCAAGCAAAGAAAAGATGGCATCTTCATTAATCAAGCTAAGTACGTCAAAGATATGCTCAAGAAGTTTGGACTGGAAAATGGGAAACCTCATAACACTCCAATGAGCTCTTCAACAAAGCTTGACTTAGATGAAGGAGGTAAATGTGTAGATGTTAAATTATATAGGCCAATGATTGGCTCTTTGCTTTATCTAACTGCAAGTAGACCGGACATTATGTTTAGTGTTTGCTTATGTGCTAGATTTCAATTATGTCCTAAGGAATCACATTTACTAGCTGTTAAGAGAATCTTTAGATACCTTAAGGACACTCCTAGTTTAGGACTTTGGTATCCTAGAGACTCTAGCTTTAGCTTGCATGCTTTTTCTGATGCGGATTATGGAGGATGCAAATTAGATAGAAAAAGCACCTCCGGTACTTGCCAATTCCTTGGAAATATGCTGATTTCTTGGTTTTCAAAGAAACAAAATTGTGTTGCATTATCTACCACTGAAGCCGAATACATTTCAGCTGGTAGTTGTTATGCACAAGTTTTATGGATGAAACAACAACTTTTTGATTATGGAATTGAAGTAGGTACTATTCCTATCAAGTGTGACAATACTAGTGCTATTTGTCTCACTAAAAATCCCATCCAACACTCTAGAACTAAGCACATTGAAATAAGACATCACTTCATTAGAGACCATGTCACTAAGGAAGATGTAGTTCTAGAATTTGTTGATACTTTGCACCAATTAGCGGATATCTTTACAAAACCCTTAGACAAGGAAAGATTTTGGACACTTAGGAGAGAATTAGGTTTGACCAACCTATCTTCACTTAGTGTTTAAAATAATTTTAGCACTTTTAATAAATCTTGAAAAATGCTTATAATAATAATTTTTGATTGCATTCTTGCTATTAGTTAGGGGGAGTTTGTGATTCTTAATGAAAATTAATTTTATGTTCAAAAATCAATTAAAGATTAATTTAATTATTTGAACATAATTAATGTTTGATATATGAGTTGCCAATACCACTAGAAAAGATTAATTTAGCATTTTGTGCTTAAAAAATCGGATTTTAGCATTTTGGTGTATAGGGAATCGATCCCCCCCTGAGGGAACCGATTCCCCATTTGAAGGGGAACCGATTCCCCCCACAGGGGAATCGATACCCCCCTGGGGTTCTGCTAAAATCGGGCAGAACAACCCCAAACTCTCAAAAACCCTCTTCCTCTCTCTTCACCGTTTCTCCCCTCTAAATCTCTCAAATCTCCATTTTTTGCCTCAAATCAACAATATTAATCGGAATTTACTTCATAAATCATCTTCTAAACCTGTTGGAATCATTAAAATCGTGCAAACAACATCTAAATCCCCTCAATCTTCATCTTTCAAGGTAAATTTTTCTAAACTCTTTATTTTCATTATTTTTGAACATAGGATTAGTTTCAATTAGTTCTAGGTTGAAATAGTGATCGGGCATTGATTATTTAGTGATTAGAAACTAGATGTTACAACTAATTTCATCAAAAACACAAGAATTTTTCAATTTTTTTTAAATTTTCGAAATAATAATAAAAAATGTTATTTTTCAAATTATTGTGTTTTGATTAAATTATGTTGTTGTTATGAAAAAACAATACATATATTGTTTCTCAAAACCATATTTTTCAAAAGTTTTTCAAAAACTTTGCCCATTAGGATTGATTCAGAGAATCTTGAAATATTGAGGACTCATTTGAGTTTTGGGATTAATTGAATTGCATACACTTGTTTTAAAATTGCAGGTTATTATATCTATTCCGATTTCCTTCACCATGTCAAATCCTAAACGTCCTAGGTCTTCATCTTGTCGTTCTAGTCGTCAACCAAATCCACCTCCAAATCCTCTTTCTATTCCAATTTCTAATCCCAATCCCACTGATCCTAACTTGACTATTCAAAATTCGTGTTTTAATCATCCTGGATCTAGAAATCACCGATTTTGGTATTATCAATATTTCGATTCTTACAAAATCCGGGAAGAACGTATTCCTTCTCGTCAAGCTATGTTAGCTATCGATTTTAAATATCTTCCCATTTTACAAGAATGGAATTTTGATAAACTATTTGATCTTGAACCCATCGTTTACCATCAACTTGTTCGTATATTCTACTCTAATGCCGTATGTGTTAAAAACCAAGCTGAAACCGAAACCATAGGAATTCGTTCCTACCTTCTAGGACAATTCTTATATATTGACCCGGCATATATAGCCAATACATTTGGATTAGATAATGATGGTATTTCGAATGAAAAACAAATCTTAGGTTCTCGTTATAAAAGAAGAGATAGTGCGAGTGTCTTAGACCTACATGAGCGTTTTCTTCATCTAATGATTTCTTGGTGGTTTCGACCATCCGGAGGTCGTTATTCTACTCTTAGAGCTTTGGATCTTTGGTGGTTACATTGTTTTGAAAATCGTATTAAAATTAACCTACCTCAGATTATTTTTGCTGAAATTGTTAAAACCGTAAATCTTGTTCCTAACAAGAAACACTGTTCATCTCTAGTTTACGGTTGCTTTTTGAGTAATCTGTTTTCCAAAGCTGGGCTTAGAGTCGGTCTAGATGCCGTTTTTCCTCTTAAGAAACAAATAAATCTTCTTTCCTTAACGAGAGCGGGATGGGTAAAGGACAAAGAAACCGGTGAATGGGTTCGTTCTTCTACTCCGGGGGCTAGTTCTTCACAAGCTCCACCCGAGGCTGACGAAGATCCCGAGTTTGAACAATTAATGAGGGATATTGATGAAGCTGAAGAAGAACCTGAACAACCCGAAGAGCAGCCCGAGGAGCAAGCACAACAAACGCATCAAATGCCTCCATATTTTCAATCCTTTATGGAGACATTCGATTTCCGATACGCTACCATGGACTCGCGCTTTTCCTCTATAGAGTCTCATTTATCCACAATGGGAGCTCAACAATTAGAGATTCTTCGGGAGATGCGTGCAAACAATGAATCAACCAACGCTCGTATCAATGAACTCACACACGAGATGGCCGCTATGCGAGCCCGTTTTCCTCCTACCAATCCGGATGCTTAATTTTATGTTTATCTTTAAAACTTTGAACAAAATGAATATTGTTTCAACATTTTGAATTGTTTGATTTTGTGGATTGTTGGATTTTGGATTTATGAATGGTGTGAACTTATATGTTTGGTGTGTTTTATTCATTTTTGCATCATTTACATTATCATTAGCAATATGACCAATTTTGTCATATCACATTATTTATGAATATTGATTTATGAAACTAATGGCTAACCTCTCTTTTGATTGTGATCTTAGCAGCTTAAGCTTATAATTAATAAATCAATTGGCTAAATGATTTTCAAAACCTTGTTTTACAATGTCTTTTTGATTTAACAAAAAGGGGGAGAAGAATAAGTGTTAAATGTTTTACATGATAAATTGAAGAAGTGTTAAAGTAAGGGGGAGTAATTTCAAAACTTGATTTCAAAAATCTTAAAATTACTAAAATGTTTTGTTATATCAAAAAGGGGGAGATTGTTGAAACATTTTAATATTTCGATATAACAAATTAAGTTAAATGAATTTTAAGATTTTCCAAATGATTTTCTAAGTATATTCGATATAACTATTCGAATATCAAAACATTACTCCAAATATTTCAGAAATCATTTTTGATCCTTACTTAAGTGTAAAATTAAGTTTTAATCATAAAACAATTTCAAAATAATTTTACAAAGTATTTCGAACCAATTCAAAGCCAAAAATTCCAGATTACTCAGAGGGAACCGATTCCCCCCTGAATGGTTTGGCTCCGAGATTTCCAGAATGCTCGGAGGGAACCGATTCCCCCCTAGGGGGTACCGATTCCTCCCTGTTCAACGGTCGAAATATTTGAATTTTACACTTAGGGAACCGATTCCCTATGAGAGGGAACCGATTCCCCCCATGCTCCAAGCTGTTTTATTAAATGTTTTCACACTAAAACGGCTATAATATCTTCTCTAATTATCCCCAACGTTCAGAAGTGATCCAAGGTGTATTTAAGCAAGCTTAGAAGCCATTGATCAACAACAAGAAATATCAAGCAACTAGAATCAAGAGAGAATCAAAGAGAAAGCATCAAACCTCAAGTTTGAGCATTTCAAAGCCTATTTTCATTCAATATTCATTTTGCTTTCAAGAATACTTTTTGTGCTCAATTGTATTCATCTTTGAGTGTTCTTTTCTTTGTTCTAGAATTGTGCAAACATCTTACCATGTGAGGTTTTCTTGTAAGTTTGCAAATTTGTAATCTTCTCTTTGAGAAAAGAGTGTTCTCAAGAGTTGGGGTATACTCTTGAGGGAATTGTAAGGTTATCTCTTTGGCCTCAAAAGAAAGAACAAATTAGTGAATTTGTTGGAAAATCCTTAGTGTGGATAGCTAAGGTAGTGGACGTAGACTTTGTTTGAGAAAGTCGAACCACTGTAAATCGCTGTGCAATTACTTTCAATTTTCTGCAAAAGCTTCCACAAAATTTTTATTGCCAATTCACCCTCCTCTTGGCCAATTTCGTCATTCGATTAACTCAACAGAAATAAAGAATGCGGAAGTGAGGTCGTGGTCTGAGAAAACTCAGAGAAAGAAAGACGATAGCTTGACTAAAGACTATATATCGGTACTACCAGAGGTTGCTCCGGTCAGTCTAAAGCAAAACAATCTGTAAGAGTTACGTGAAATTTGGGAGAGTTAGAATTCTGATGTGAAGTATGCTTTTTGGCAAAAATATGGTTACATAGCCCTTTTGTTGTACGTGAAAGTAAATAAACCCCTGATCAAAGCTCTTATCCAGTTTTGGAATCCAGCGTATAGTTGATTCACTTTCAACAAGGAAAACATGACTCCCACGTTAGAAGAGTACACATCCTTGTTTAATTTCGAGACGGTACACTTGGACCGAATCTACGCAAATGCCACAAGAGTGCAATCCTTCAAAAATAAACTTGCAAAGATTACAGGAATGGGTGAGAAGTGGGTTGCTGACCGAATCCAAAAGAAAGGAGAGTCCGATTGTTTCCCTTGGTCGTGCCTTAAAGAACTTATTGTCAAGTATAACGATATCGAGAAGAGCATGGAGATGTTCGATTTGGGGATTTATAGTTTAGTGATTTTCCTGAAAGTTCTTTGTCATGTAGAATCCGCTGTATTCGATTTATTCGAGCGTTTGGAAAGGAAGATGAATCATGTTCCTGCGGTTTTGACAGAGACATTCAAAGCGCTTAGCAGTTGCAGAAGAGCATAGAGTAGCCGCTTCACCGGGTGTGTACAGTTTCTTACTGTTTGGATACGTAGCCACTTCTGGAAGATTGATCGAGAGTACAGTCATCGGTTTTCTACTGCCTATTCACCCTTAAAAGATTTCCTCACCAAAGAATGGCCAGAGCATCTCACCAGGAAAGATTGGGTTTCACTCTTCAAAAGCCTACAAGATCATGATATAGTGTGGCGCGTCCCTTGGTTAGTTTTTGTCGATGTATTGTACAAATGTGGGGATTCTGATTGGATAACCTTATTAGGGTTATGGGGGTGGACTAGGTTATGCTCCACTAATGATACTAAGGCAATTTGGGGCACGTCAATTCGTCCCAGCTACTTCAGGTCTGAGTAAATATGAATTTGTATAAAATGGAGATCACTACAAGAAACCCGCCCGTTTAATGTCAGATGCATGGAAGTCAACCTTTCAAACCAATATGGTAGCAGGCGATGTTATGTTAACACCAGATTATGTGGCATGGAGAGCTGTAAGGAAGAATGATGTTATTCCCTTAATGGATCGTGAGCAAGTTATTCCTGTAGAAACACAATTAAGATATGTACCGTCTGAGTTGGAAATACTGAAGAGTGAATATGAAGTCGAAATTGCCAGAAAGGAAGCATATTGTAAAGCTCTTAAGCAGGAGAATTTCATGTTAGACCTCGATAATGGATTCTATAAGAAGCAATTTGAGCTCATGTGAAAAAGAAAAGAGGATGTTGAGGCCAATTTTGCTGACTTACAGAAAGATTACCGAAAAATGAATCGGGCTTGGGAAATTACTGGATTAGGAAAAACTTTAAAACAGTGGAAGTTGGAGCTCAAGGCCAAAAAGAATCGTCGAGTTAAGGACGCCAGAGCTGAAAGAGAACGTCGGGTTAGAGAACTAGAGGCAGAGAAAAAGAAAAAAGATCAAGAACTCGAGATAGAGAAGAAGTCTTGGGCTAGTGCACTGAGTAGTGAAAGAAGAAAAGATAAAAAATTGAGACAAAGACACACCTTGAGCAAGAAACGAGAAGAGGAGCTCGCTTTTGAAATACAAGGGTTGCAAGTTAATATTGAGGAGCTTAAAATTGAAAATCATAGTATATTAAGCAAGATCGAGGAGGGAAAACGAAGAATAGAACATTGGAAATTGAGAAAAGTAATATGCAACGTGAACTTGAGATTAGAGGACAAAGAATATGCGAGCTCGAAGCTGAAAAGATGCGAGCCAGTGAAGAATTAAAATTAGAAAGACAACATAGAGATCGTGTGCTCAAAGGTAAACATGATGAGGTGTTTCTTTGGATGCAAAGATGCGTAACAAAGAACGAGCAAATAGAGGTCCTCAATCAAGAGATACAAGAGATGTAAGCAATGCATGAGGAAAAATTAGCTCAAGCTCAGACAAAAAATGAAGAGTATAGTGCTTACATTTTGCAGCTCAAAAATTATTTATTCACAGAGAATAGTCAGTGCTGGTTGACAAATTTAAGGGTTAGTCTCGAAGAGAACGTCGCTTTGCAAAGAAAGGTTCATGATTTAGAGAATGCCTTACGAAGCTGTCAAATACATATCTCTGGTCTTGAGCGTACTGTCCAAAGTACCCGACAACAGTGGCAGAACTTGAGTGATCGTTTTGAAGACTAGAAAATGAATGTGAATAGTATAATCCTTGAAACCATGAATCACTTAAGCGATATTACGAGGCAGTTGGGAGAGATGGACATCCAAGCAAGAGTCATCCAGAACTATACAAACCCATCATCAGATGTGGGAAAAGGGTCAATTGACTTGTCAATGAGATAATGGAGCTGAGCACTAGAGCTAGGCCTTTTCTGTAATGGATTTTTCTTGTAACGATGAGGCTTTTGTCCTAAATGAAAGTTGTTCTAAGTCTGATCACGTCTTATGAATCAATGTCTTTCTGCATATATTTGCATTTTGTTTAAGTATTGTTTTCTGCATTTTATTCGTACTTTTATCATTTTATTACCACATAGTTTGCATTCATTCTCAAAACATCAAAATTAACAATAAAGGGTACACTACAGAATACTGAGACCTTCCAAGCATCCATATAATACGAGAAAGAGAGCCATGGAAGATAAGATTATTCAAATTGAAAAAACTCAGCTGGAGTTGCAAGAGAATATAAAGAAAATACAAGAAGACATGATCAACGCTCAAAATGATATGTTTTCTAAGTTGGCAAGTTTGTTGGAAGGGAGAAATCCAGAACATGGAAAGGGCTCTGTACTAAGAACTGAGGAACCACTTTATCCTCCAGGTTTCACCCCAGCACAATCTCAGAATATCCAAGAAACATTTTTTCCTACTAAAGTACACATCAATCCTGTCAGCGCTGCTATAAATCTGCAACCTGTATCTTGTTCATATCCCAAAGAAAATCCATATCACCAGGTTCCGGACCTTGATGAAGAAGCTAAAAAAGACAAAAACAAGCAATTATAGGAATAATATAAACAGTTATCAAGCGAAGTCCGGGCTATGAAAGAAGATACCAGCATGTATGGACTGGACGCTAAAGAATTAAGTTTAGTTCCTGATTTGGTCCTATCTCCAAAGTTCAAGACTCATGACTTCGAGAAATTTGATCGTACTAAATGTCCCTCCGCTCATATTACGATGTTCTGTATGAAAATGAATGGTTACATCGGGGATGATCAGCTACTGATCCACTGCTTCTAAGAAAGCTTAACATGTTTATCACTGCGATTGTATAATCAATTAAGAAGAGCTGATGTTAGGTCATGGAAAGATATTTCCAAATCATTTCTCGACCAATATAAACATATGAAAGATGTAAGACCTAACAGAATAGTGTTGCAAGGAATGGAGAAGAAGCATAATGAGAATTTTAGACAATACGCTCAGAGATAGATGGAGGTAGCGGTGCAAGTCCACCCACCATTGGAAGATGAGGAAACAAACATGCTTTTTGTTAATACCTTCAAGGTTCATTTTTTCTCGCACCTTATAGGCAATCCTTCTTGAAGTTTTGCTGATATAGTTACGGCGGGAGAAATGATCGAAATGGCGATTAAAAGCGAAAAGCTCGAGGGATGAGAGTCCAACAAGAAACCTTCGATGAGGAAAAAGGAAAACGAAGTCAGCACCGTGAAGTAGTATGATTCCCATAACATCACAGTGTCCCGACCTCAGGGAACGTTATCACTACCCCAAAATTACAATAGACAAGGGGTAAAAGATCTGTGGAGAGAGAGACCTCAATTCGATATAATTCCTATGACTTATAAGGAGTTATTTCACGAATTATATGATCGGCATGTAGCTCACCTTATCATATGCCACCTATACAACCCCCATATCCCAAATGGTATGATGCTAGCGTTAAGTGTGAATACCATGCGGGGAATCCCGTACATTCTATTGAAAATTGCACTACGTTAAAAAAGGTCGTCCAAGATTTGAGAAGAATGAATGTCATCAATTTTGGTGACAGCGAACAACCAAATATAGCCCAAAATCCATTGCCCAACCATGCAGGAGCAGGGATTAACGTAGTCATAGAAGAGAAAGTGATAGGATCGAGTTATTCATTTCTGAACAACTTCCCAGTGGGTCACCCATCCTTGGATTTTCCTTGTCCAAGCACGCTTAACCATAGAGTTCTGAAGCGAATGATCAACATTCCTTCTTAAAACCAATTGGTGATAAGTAGGTGGGCTATTTTAACCTCATATCTTTGTAGTGGGTGATCACTGGGTTCCCCCAAGCCAAGGTGGATTCTTATGGGGCACCCCCACAGTTCACCACGACATTGCAGAGCCCCGCATCTATAGCGTGCTGCGGGCGGGCCTAGGGGCTTCACAAGGCATATGTGGGCCTCGACAAGTTGGGCAGTCACGCACCGATATCGTGCCTATACACGATAAAATCTCTAAGGGTGATCGCTGGACCCTATAACCCAACAAATTACAAACCATATTCTATGCTCATTCAAACCCTTAATTCATCCCTAGCTTCGATAATGGGGTGGATGGGGGGTTGTGATTTAAGTTTGGGTATTGTAATTTGAAGTTTATGTTACTATTTAGGCATGTAAATGAACTCAACATTTAACGAATCGTTCGTGAATCGTTCGGAAGGAAGTTCATTTACTTATTAAACGAACAAATATGAACAAGATTTTATGTTTGTTTAATTAAATGAATGAACACGAACAAAGGGCTCTTTCATTCATTTACTTTCGTGAACGTTTGGTAATCCATTTGTTTATGGTCGTTCATTTATGTTCACTTATGCTCGTTCCAATCTCCAGATCCGTTTGAAATATTAAGACCTAATCAATTTTAACCTTAAACTCATTAATATTTCAAAACCCAACTAGTTTTAAACCCAAATAAAAATATTCAAATCAATTAAAGAAAATATAAATCCTAAAATTATTCAGAAAGTAAAAAACTCTTCTCAATATAAACCCAATTAATTTTATGTATGTTCATTTATATTCGTTCGTTTGAGTTCGTTTACGTTCGTTCATTTGTGTTTGTTTATCATTTTAACGAACAAACATGAACAATCTAAATTTCTTCATGAACGAACACAAACAAGAAATTTCGTTCATTTAGTTGTTCATGTTCGTTCGTTTGTTCAGTTAAAATTAAACGAATGAACATGAACATACTCTCGTTCTTGTTCGTTCGATTCATTTATAGGCATGTTACTATTTGAAATTTCAGGATTTTAATTTGAAGTTTATGCCAATGTGGCATTCGAATTATTTTTGCACTCAATGTGACCTATTGACTAATGATTTTCGTCATTAACCGTTAGGATGCTGATGTGACGGTCTACGATGTTAATGTGACGATCTACGATGACAGATGGTGTGACAAATATGCAAATTAGTTTTTTTGTTGAGTTCGAGGATCACATTAGTTTTTTAAGTTCAATGGCTTTATTTGATTTTATTTAGAAAAAATATTTTAAATTTTAAATTTAAACTATACAAAAATAATAAAAATCAAATTACTAAAATTTTTAAATATATATATAAATATTAACCAGAGTGATCGAAAATATTATTATTAAATGATTCATTGAAATTAGAGACGAATTCTAATGTTAATTTATTTTATTTAGCAGTATATTGTTATGGTCGTACATGTCAATTATAATGTGACTTTTGTTTTGTTTTTATTTTATAGAGATGAATCTATTATTCCTTGAAAAATTTTAAAAAATAAACATTAGAGGTTATAAAAAATCTCAAACATGTTGACTCTATATCTACCTTGACTTTATAGAGTTGTATCTAACATAAATTAATAGATCAATTTTCCTATTAATTTTTTAAAATCAAGTTTAGGTGAAGTTTACCTTTTTCTATTATGTTATATTAACTAAAATGCTCTTCTTAATTGTATAATTATTTTTTATATTTTTAAATTATATAGTTTCATGATAATTTATACATAAATTTTAATTTTTATAATAATTTATAATGTTTATTTAATTCAATTTTATAAAAAAAATAGTGAAATCAAATTAAAAAGACATTTAGAGTTTATAATAATTAAAGGTAAATATATAAAATAAAATTTATACATGATGGACGAGTTCATATCTATATAAATGAAACTCAAGTTAAATTTGAGGTAAAAAATAATAATATATTTTCAATTTTCTAGTAATTTAATTTTTATTTTTAGTATTTTTTAAACTATGTTTTATAATATTTTGATATAACAAATTATGGAAAAATATTTTTTGGACTTAATTGAATTTGTTCAAAGTTTTCAAAAGTAATTCAAAGTCCATTAAACTAAAATTTGAGCATAAAATTATTTTCAGGGTACGTAGTACCGATACTGTTCTTATAGTATCGATACTATATGAACAATACTGATAATGTTCATGTGGTACTGATACCAAATATAAGAGAAGTATCGATACTCTCTAGGTAGTATTGATACTACCAATTGTTTTCCAAATTACTACCGATACCCAAGGGGGTACCGATACTACTTTACATAGTAGTATCGAAATCATTATCATAGTATCGATACTGGTCAAGCCCAGAGGTCTTTAACGACTAGTTTATTTAAAAATTATAAAGGTAATATCGATACTCATTAAAGAAGTATTGATACTCCCTGTTCTAGACAGTTTTATTTTACAGAAAATTTATCCCTAATGGCTAGAAATGGCCACAAACTCATTCCAACATATAAAAACAAGTTAATGACACTTGAAAAAGGGTTAGAACACCTATCCAATCAATCAAACACAAGAGAAGAGCTTTTATTCTTATTTTTCTTTCTCTTTTAAAAATTTGTGTTTTTGAGCTCATTGTAAATCTTTCAATTATTTTTTTGTGAGCTTAATTTTCTTGTAAACACCCTACCTTAGAGAGGTTTTCTTGTTTACATTTTATACCTTTTGTAAAAGGGGATTGATTCTAGCTAAGCCTTTGAAAAACTAGGGAGTTGTAAAGGTTATCACTTGATCCTGTAAAAAGAAATAATAAATTAGTGAATTTGTTAGAAAATCCTTAGTGAGGAGCTAAGGTAGTGGATATAGATTTGGTTTAGAAGTCGAACCACTATAAATGATTGTGCAAATTGTCTATCTTTTTGTATTCCTTACTCCCTATACTCAAAAAGTCAATTCACCTCCTCTTGGAAAAATATTATGTTGATCATTGAGGTTCATCGACATCCAAATAATTTGTATCAGAGCTTAACTAATTAGAAGGTTTAACAACCTTGAGATGATCCTTGAAGAAGCTCTATCAATTTCTGACACAACTGAAAAGATGGCTTCCACCTCTAGCTCGTTCCACATGGAAGAATGGAAGACTCCTAACCGATCGACAAGCCTCCATACTTCAATGGATCCAACTACCGTCATTGGAAGAAATTAATGAATATATTCATATAATCCAATGATCTTGATACATGGAATATGATCGAGAACGACTACTCTTCTCCAAAGAAGAATACGAAGGACTGGAGTGCCCAAGAACAGAAGAAAGCTCAACAAAATGCTAAGGCCATGTACATGTTGTTTTATGCATTTGGTCCCGAAGTCTATGAAGGAGTTTCTTCTTATTCAAATGTCAATGAGCTTTGGAAAAAGCTCGAAGAACTTCATGTGACAAGAAAGAAGAACCAACAAAGGCGGTGTGCTTAACGGCTCTTTAAGAGCACAATGTATCTTCTAACTCAAGTGAATCTAATTCATATTCTTTTAATGGGTTAAAAGATGCATACGATGAATATTTTTGGAGTTTGAGACCATGAACTCCAAATATAAGAAAATTATTTCAAAATTTAAAGTTGAAAATGATTTTCTTTTGAAAGCAAAATTGGATTTTGAAAAACAAAATGAAATTTTGAAAAAGGATTTAGAGCTTTCAAAAAATGAAAATTGAAAATTTTGAAAAATAATGCTTTGATTTAAAAGTTAAGCTTGAGTGCTTAACAAAAGAAAAGGAAATCATTTTAAATAATTCATATAATTTCATAATGATAAAATGCTTACATTATCATTATCATGGTCACAAGGAATATACTTGTTCTATAAAGAAGGTAAAACCTTTTAAAATTAAACAAGTATGGATTCTTAAGGGGACAACGGGCATTGAAACTAACGTCCAAGGATCCAAAGCAATTTGGATACCAAAATTCAATTAAATGTCTCTTATAGGTGTGTAGGAGCAATTGTGATAAAAGTTAAGAAATTTAAATGATCTAGCCACGCTTCAAAAGAATAATGGGTAACCTCTAAGCTTATTTTGTTTATCCTTCATAATTGGTTGCTCATTTGGTTTAAGCATGCATGAGTTTTTATTTTAAATAATTTTATGTTTTCTATCTCATGTATGTTAAAAAGTGTTGTGATAAACATTTTCTAAAGCTTTAATGATTTTCATAAATGTTTACTCATCCTGATGAATTTTGGTCAAAATTGGTTTTAAATGTTTTTTATTTTAATTTTTGACTTTAATTTAAATGTTTATGCATGTGATTTATTGCAAATGATATCTCTCTAACAATTGATATCAATTTTTCAAATGCATAACATTTTTTGATAGCTTTATGCACATGCAATTAAATACAACACTTAGTATTGCATAAAGTATATTAGACTTTGATATATTAAATTTCATGTGCTACTAACATGTTTGTTCATCTTTGTTGAAATTCAATGTCTTTTAAGTGTTATACTTTTAAAGTCAATTTTTTTGTTTGAAATGCTTTTATTGAGGGGAAGCTTTTGATTTTTCAAATGATTTTAAGGCTAAAATTCTTACTTACTCTTCATTGTTGTTTTGAACCTTAAATTTGAATTATTTTTTATATAACAAAAAGGAGATAAATATAGGTTTGAAAAAATCAATTTTAAGAATAAAAAAGGGGAGCTTTAATATTTTTCAAATATTGCTCTTTTTCATTAAATATTTTATTAAGGTGGATTTTTGGCAAAAATAATTTTTTAAATGTTTTGTTATATCAAAAAGGGGGATATTGTTGAACTATGTTTTATATTATAAAGGTAGTATCGATACTCATTAAAAGAGTATTGATACCCTTGTCCTAGGCAATTATATTTTGCAGAAAATTTATCCCAGCAGCTAGAAACGGCCACAGATTTGTTCTAACATATGAAAAATTTCCGACCGATTAGCCTTTGCTCGGTTGTCTATAAGGTTGTGTCGAAAGTCATTGTGGATCGTTTAAGGCCTTTGATGTCTAAATACTTTGCTGAAAACCAATGTGTTTTATTCTGGGTAGGCGTATCTCAGACAACTTTCTTGTTGCTCACGAGTTATTCCATTACCTTAAAGGTTCTAAAAACGGATCGAATAAGGGGGCGGCTATTAAGCTAGATATGGAAAAGGCTTATGATAGGGTCGAATGGGATTTTGTTCTTAATGTCATGAATTGAATGGGTTTTAATGTATCATTTGTTAACCTCATTCGTAACTGCGTTAGCTCTGTTTCCTTCCAAATTAGGATTAATGGTGCTTTATCTGATCATTTTACCCCATAAAGGGGACTCTGACAGGGTGACCCTTGTCCCATATTTGTTCTTATTTTACGCACAAGGTCTCTTAACTTTGCTTCTATAGGCTCAAATGAGGAATGATACAAAAAACATTCGGGCTAGCTTTCGAGGACCTAGAATCTCTCACCTCTTCTATGCAGATGATAGCATCCTATTTGTAAAGAACTCCATCGAGCAACTGAGGAAAATTAAAAGCATCTTATTGAAGTATGAAAGGGCGTAAGGACAAAAGGTCAATTTCGAGAAATCCAATATCTACTTTAGCCCCAATACTCCACTCGATGACCGGACAATATTTCTAAATGTTTTGGGAGTAGCAGAGACCTAGGATCCATGAAATTACCTTGGGTTACCGCTTGCAGTGGGGAAAGGTAAGAGAACGACCTTCAACTTCATCAAAGATAGGACTGCGAAACGAATTCAATGGTGGACCAAGAGACTCTTATCATTCGGAGGCAGAGAAATCTTTATCAAATCTGTGGCCCAAGTGCTTCCAGCGTACGCCATGTCTTGTTACCTATTGTCGAAAGAGGTAATTGAGGATATCTCAAGCGAGGTCTTATTGGTGGTCGGACAAACATGATTTAAGAAGGTGTCCAATGCTTGCTTGGGACACGGTTTTTCGTTCTAAATGATTTAGTGGAATGGGTTTCAGGGACTTAAAATTGTTCAACATTGCCCTACTAGGCAATCAAGTATGGAGACCGACGAGTCTTTGGTTTTTAAGGTCCTTAAGGCCAAGTACTTCCCTCGTTCTAATTTTCTTGAAGCCAGACTGGGGGACAGGTACTCCTATACATGGGCAAGCATTCTTAAGGCCAATGATGCTTTAAATGAAGGCTTATTCTAGAGAGTCATGATTAACAGCTCCGCTCGGGCGTTCCTGGACAGATAGGGGGACTCAGGCCCTCTTCGGTGGAATGAAAGTTACATGGATAACAGTGTTGATCCTATTAAAGTGGCAGATTTTATGCTTCCAAACTGCCCCATATGGGATGTGAATAAAGTTCGTTCGGTGCTGTCAAGGGAAAATACAAAAAAGGTTATGAATATGTTGATTGTACCCACTTATGAGGATAAAATCCTCTGGTGCCACCATAGCTCAGGTTCCTACTCGGCCAAGTCAGGTTATAATTGGTTGAAGCTTCATAACAGCACGGCTATGGTCTCTAAGAAAATTTGGATTACTATTTCTAAGGCAAATGTTCTCCCAAAGATTTGTATCTTCGGTTGGAGACTCTGTCATGAAGCTCTTCTTTCTGGGGAAAAAACTTAAACATGCCAGACTCGGGGATGGTATGTGTAGCCTCTATAACGCTTCGATGGAATCGGCTCTGCAAGCGATTAAGGGCTACCCTAAGTCGAAATCTATCCTCAGTCTATCGGGACTTCCCCAAGCTATTGTAGATTGGGAAGGGACATCCTGCTTTGATTGGATTAAATTCTTGTTTCCCATGCTAAACCAGGAAGGATTTTGATTTATTCTTCACGCTGCTTTGGAATATTTGGAATCGAAGGAATAAAAGGATCCATGATGTTGAACTGTAAACGGATAGAGATGTCATCTTAAAAGTTTGGAATCTTATTGGTGAGTTTAAACAGGTTTCCAATCCGTTTGTTTGCCTTAGCAGAGAGACTCCTCCCCGTCGAATCCACAAGTGGAGTAAGTCGGCGCAGGGATTGATCAAGATCAATGTGGATGGAGCGTTTAGTCAAGAATCTCATAAAGGTGCGGTGGGGTTCGTGGCACAAGATTCGAACGGAATGGTCTTTGGAGGAATGGCCAAGCTGATTGATCCTCCTAATACGTCTGAATCCACGGAAGCTTTTGCGTTTACTTAAGGAATTAGACTTATTGTCGAGAATGGGTGGAACAATATGTTAATTAAAGGAGATGCTATCTTGGTGGTGAACAGACTGTCTAATAGATTCTTGAACAAGACTCAGGACCTCTCTACAATCGGATTGTTGCTCAATGACGCTCGTTCCCTTCTTAATGATTCTCATTCCATCAAAGTGTATTATATTTGTAGGGAAGCAAATAGAGTAGCTCACACGCTAACTCAATGGGCTTTATCAAACCATAATCCAGTTTGGTTTTTCATGGATGAACCTGAATGTATCAAAAACAACTTGTAATCAATGATGTCATTGGAATTTAAATCATTTTTTCCTAAAAAAAACACAAGAGAAGAGTTTTTATTCTTATTTTTCTTTCTCTTATAAATATTTGTGTTTTTTGAGCTCATTGTAAATCTTTCAATTGTTTTCTTGTGAGCTTAATTTTCTTGTAAACTGAGTTAATCGATCGACAAATCGGCCAAGAGACGGTGAATTGGCAATTAAAATTATGGTGGAAGCTTTTGCAGAAAATAGAAAATATTAGCACAACAATTTAGAGTGGTCCGACTTTCTCAACCAAAGTCTACATCCACTACCTTAGCTATCCACACTAAGTATTTTCCAACAAATTCACTAATTTGTTCTTTCTTTTGAGGACAAAGAGTAACCTTACAACTCCCTCAATAATTATACCCCAAATTCTTGAGAACACTCTCTCCCAAAGAGAAATACACAAATTTGCAAACTTACAGAAAAACCTCACAAGGCAAGATGTTTGCACAATTTTTAATAAAGAAAGAATACTCAAGAATAATACAATTGAGCACAATAAGTGTTCTTGAAAGAAAAAATGAATATTGAATGAAATAGGCTTGAAAATGCTCAAACTTGAGGTTTGATGCTTTCTCTTTGATTCTCTCTCAATTCTTATTAATTGTTGTTGATCAATGGCTCCTAAACTTGTTTAAATACACCTTGGATCATTTTTGAACGTTGGGGATCATTGGTGAAGTCAATAGAGTCGTTATTATGTAATTATCAATTAATAAAACAATTGGGAGCGTGTGTGCATCAATGCATAGTCAAAGTGCATCGGTACATTTTGTGTAAAATTCAAATATTTCGATCGTTATAAGACTTAGTGCATCGGTACACTAAGGGTACATCGGTACACTAATTACATTCGATGTTTCAAAAGAGCCAGGAGTACATCGATGCATGGTCTGTGCATCGGTACACAAAATGCATTCGATGGTTCAAAAATATTCAAGAGTGCATCAATGCGTGGCTTGTGCATCGGTATACAAAATGCATTCGAAATGAGTGTACATCGATGCATCAATGAGTGCATCGGTACATCCCTTCATAAAATTGATTTTTGACTCGATTTTGGTTTGAAATACTTTGTAAAAATTGTTTCAAAAAATATTTTAAGTTTAAAACACAATTTTACACTTTAGTATGGATTGAAATTGATCTTTAAAAACTTGGAGTAATATTTTGATATTCAAATAATTGAATCGGATATACTCTAAAAATGATTATAAAATCTTAAAATTCAATAAAACTTAATTTATTATATCGAAACATCAAAATGTTTTCAACAATCTCCCCCTTTTTGACATAACAAAATATTTGAGTAATTTTAAGATTTTCTTTGAAAAACATTTTTGAAATCAATTTTGTTAAAATTACTCCCCCTTACTATAACACTTATTCTCCCCCTTACTATAGCACTTATTCTCCCCCTTTTTGTTAAATCAAAAAGACTCTATATAACGTTTTTAAACAAGATTTTGTAAAAATAGCCAATTGATTTAAATTTTAAAGCTTAAGCTGCTAAGATCACAATCAAGAGAAAGGTTAGCCATTAGTTTCATAAATCAATATTCATACATAATGTGTAATGGCAAATTGGTCATATTCTAAATGATGTAAATGATGCAAAAATTAATAAACAATAAGTTCAAATTAAAAATTCAACCAAACCAAATATATAAATGTAAGCATTCAAGTTTAAACATCCAACCATCCATAATAAAACAATCCAAAACATCCAAAATGTTTTAACAAGAAGTCTTTAGTTCGATCCAAGAAAACTAAAGCAAGGCAAGGTCTAATCATCCAATGGAGGATCGGGAGGAGGATAATGTGCTCACATCTCGAGTGTGAGTGCATCAAAACGTTCGCGCATCTCCTGTTGAAATTCCAATTGTTGAGCACCCATAGCGGTTAAATGAGACTCTATGGATGCAAACCTCAGATCAAATAACTCCAAAAATGATCGAAAGTATGGAGGCATTTGATCCTCTTGTTGTGTTGGCTCGTCCTCAAGTAATTCATCATCAATATCTTGCATAAGTTGTTGAAGCTCTGGATCATCGTCATCTGCCGGTGTCGGTGGAGGTGGAGCTCGTGAAGAACTAGCTCCAGGTGTTTGCTCAGTGGATCGAACCCATTGATCACCTTCCTTTTTCCATCCCTATTTCTTTAAGGAAATGAGATTGATTTGGTTCTAGAGAGGGATGGGAATATCAAGCGAAACCTTAAGCCCGAGTTTGATAAACAGATTACTGAGGAGACAGCCGTAAACTAAAGTTTCTACATTTTTTATGGGACAACGTTTACGATATCTACTAGCTCACCAAAAATAATCTGTGGCAAATTTATTTTCTTGTTATGTTGGATACAATGTATCCACCATAAATCTATAACTCTAAGAGAATAGTACCTACCTCCGGATGGTCTAAACCACCAAGAGATCATCAAATGAAAGAATCGCTCATGATGATTTCTTAGGGTACTTACACTATCCTTAGATTTATAAGGTGTATCCACTATCTCTTTCTCGTTATCTAAACCGTCATTATCTAGTCTAAAATTGTTTGTGATAGTGTCAGAGTCAATATAAATGAATTGACCCAGAAGATAGGATCGAATTCCTATGGTTGCAGTTCTATGCTCGTTTTGGACACATACCACATTAGAATAGAAAATGTAGACTAATTGATGATAGACAATTGGTTTAAGGTGAAAAAGTTTATAAAATTTCCAGGATGTAAGGGTAGGAAGATATTGAAAATTTATATCAACCATAGCTTGAAGTGAGTGAATATGCTCTTCCCGGATTTTGTATGACTCAAAACAATTATGGTACCTATGGTAGAGATCTTGTCTACGACCAGGCACATTAAAACATAAGTTTAGAATAGTCATATTTGGATCATCTGGATTTGGATTTGGATTTGGATTGGGTGGAGGAATAGGAGGTCGGTTTTGACTCGAACGACTCGATGATGTCCTAGGTCGGTTTTGACTCGAATGACTCGATGATGTCTTAGGGCGTTTAGAAATGGTTCACGAAATCGGAATAGATAAGGTAACCTGCAAATTTGAAACACATGTATGCAATACAATCAATCCCAAAAAAATTCCTTCATCGCTTTTAGCATCAAATTTGCCAAGATTTTCTTTACCATTATTTAAAACAAAACATTTACATCCAAAAGGATGAACATAACTAAAGTTAGGTTTTTTATTTTTGAAAAGTTCATATGGAGTTTTCTTTAAAATTGGCCTAATCATTACTCGGTTTATAACATAATAAGTGGTATTAGTGGCTTCAGCCTAACAATATTTTGGCAAATTGTTTTCACAAAGGATGGTTCTAACCATTTCTTCTAAAGTTCGATTTTTCCTCTCAACAACTCCATTTTATTGAGGGGTTCAAGGTGCTGAAAAATTATGGCTAATACCATTAGAATTACAAAAATCAGTAAATCCAAGATTTTTAAATTCAGTACCATGATCACTCCTAACGCTAGTTATGGAGTAACCTTTTTCGTTTTGGATTACTTTTGAAAACGTGGTGAATTTTTCTAATGCTTCATCTTTAGTACTTAAGAATATAACCCAAGTATATCTAGAATAGTCATCTACAAATACAAAGCAATATTGTTTTCCACCAAGTTAACAGTCCTAATTGGCCCAAAAAGATCTATATGGATCAATTGTAATACTCTACTAGTTAATACATCATTAATGGATTTAAAGGAAGCTCTTTAATGCTTTTCTTTAGCACATGCATCACAGATTTTGTCTTTGTCAAATTTTAGCTTTGGCAACCCTCTTACTAAATCTCCTGAATTAGTCATTGTAAAACACTCATGCTAGTATGTCCTAGTCTCCTATTCCATAACCAACTATCATGCTCATCCTTAGCAACTAGGCATAAATTAGTCATATTGATACAATCTAAATACATCATGTATATGTTTCATATTTTATGACCAACAAGCATAATTTGATTAGATGCAATGTCAATTACTTTACAACCATTAGTTTCAAATATGAAATTTGTATCCCTTATCGTATAATTGACTAATACTCAATAGATTATGCTTTAATCCATTCACATATAAAACATTTTTAATTTGTATGGAAGAGGTATTACCTATAGTACCTATACCTTCAATATGACCTTTTAAATTATCACCAAAAGTCACATCTCCTCTATTTTTGTCATTAAGCTCTATGAATCAGCTCTTGTCTCCGGTCATGTGTCTTGAGCATCCACTATCAAGGTACCATGAGTTTGAATTTGTTTCTCGTGCCTTGTAGCAATGCACCTTTTCCTATAAACATAGATTAATTTTTTATTTTTGGTACCCAATTTCTTTTGGGTCCATATTCATTAGTCTCCAAAATTCTAGTCCCCTTAGGTATCCATTTATGTAAGATATCCTTATCTTTAGTAGTAATGAGTTCTTTAGAAACCTATATACTTTTAACGATTTTTCCATTAGAGGTTCTTCGGGAACCTCTATTATTGTAGTTTTTAAAACTTTTTCTAACAAAGTTGGATTTTGAACTTTCTCAATTTTCAAAACTTTTTGTTCCAACTTTATTAAAAGAAGCTTTAAGATCATCAATTTTCTTTTGATGATCGTCATTGACTCTTGAAAGTAAGTTATGCAAATCAATATTTTTCTTTTCAAACTCATCTAGTTAGTTTGATTTGCATATCTTTAATTTTACTTTCAAGATCATTGTTGGTCTTAGATATGAGATTATTTTCATTTTTCAATTTTGAAATATCATTTTTGTATTTTAAAAATAATTTCTCATAATCCGAAGCCAACCCAGTATATTCCTCTAATAGCTCATCAAAAGAATAATCTTCAAAATTAAATAAGCTAAAGGTTACCTGAGAGCTTTCCCCGATGGCCATCAAGCATAAGTTTGCTACTTCTTGTTCCTCTTCATTAGAGGCTTCTTCATCGCTTCATGTAGCCACGTGTGCCTTATGCTTCTTCTTGGATTGACCCTTTTTATTTAATTGTGGACAATCATATTTGACATGCTCTGGATTTTTGCATTCATAGCAAATGATAGGGTATTTCTCCTTCGATTCAGTTTTGAAGCCTTCATTTCGTTTGAATTTTCTTCCTCGGTTGGGCTTCATCAATTTTCTGAACCGCTTGGCAAATAATGTCACTTCCTCGTCATCGTCATCTTCATCTGAATCACTCTCATCTATTATAGATTTGAGAGCAACTCCCACTTTCTTCTTTTTCTCCTTCTCATTCTTTGTCTCGTCAATCTTCTCAAGGTCTACCCCATCTTGAAGCATCATTTCATGAGTGAGGAGTGAACCAATTAACTCTTCGAGAGTTAAAGACTTTAAGTTTTTAGTCTCGATGATTATCATTTTCTTTGATTGCCAAGCTTTCGGAAGAGAGTAAACTAACTTCCTCACAAGATTCTCGTTTAAAATGATCTCTCCATATGATTTAAGACCATTGACAATGGTGGAAAATCTATCCGTCATAGATTTGATATCTTCATCCGGTTTTATCTTGAAATTTTTATAGCTATGAGTTAGAAGACTGATTTTAGATTCTTTTACCTCGTCTGTACCTTCATGAGTGACTTGTAGTTTATCCTATATCTTTGTGGCAGTTGTACAAGATGAAACTCTCCCGTATTCATCTGGTCCAATAGCACAAAATATAATATGGATAGGATAGCATTTGAGTTGAGCTAGAACATTCTTGTCTCTCCTTCACTCCACATTCTCGAATGAGTAGAAGGAATGATGTATCTGTCTTCTATGATATTCCATGCTCCCATGTCACTTGCTTGAATAAAATACTTCATTCTATTCTTCCAATAAGCATAATTAGTTCCATTGAAGAAAGGAGACTTGTTGACGGGCAATGAATCAAGATCAAAGTCGAAGTTTGAAGTGGAGGTCATTGATGACTTGAATATCGATATAACTCTTCCTGAATCGACTCAAGAGGTGATTAAACCTTCAAATTAGTGAGGCTCTGATACCAATTGTTGAGTTAATCGATCGATGAATCAGCCAAGAAGGGGTGAATTGGGAATTAAAATTTTAGTGGAAGCTTTTGCAAAAAATAGAAAATATTTGCACATCAATTTAGAGTGGTTCGACTTTGTCAACCAAAGTCTACGTACACTACCTTAGTTATCCACACTAAGGATTTTCCAACAAATTCACTAATTTGTTCTTTCTTTTGAGGACAAATAGTAACCTTACGACTCCCTCAAGAATTATACCCCAAATTCTTGAAAACACTCTCTCCCAAAGAGAAATACACAAATTTGCAAACTTACAGAAAAACATCATAAGGCAAGATGTTTGCACAATTCTTGAACAAAGAAAGAACACACAAGAATAATACAATTGAGCACAATAAGTGATCTTGAAAGCAAAAATGAATATTGAATGAAATAGGCTTGAAAATGCTCAAACTTGAGGTTTGATGCTTTCTCTTTGATTCTCTCTCAATTCTTCTTAATTGTTGTTGATCAATGGCTCCTAAGCTTGTTTAAATACAGCTTGGATCATTTCTGAATGTTGGGGATCATTGGTGAAGTCAATAGAGTTGTTATTGTGTAATTATCAATTAATAAAACAATTGGGAGCGTATGTGCATCAATGCATAGTCAAGGTGCATCGGTACACTGTGTGTAAAATTCAAATATTTCGATCGTTATAAGACTTAGTGCATCAGTACTCTAATTACATTCGATGTTTCAAAAGAGCCAGGAGTACATCGATGCATGGTCTGTGCATCGGTATACAAAATGCATTCGATGTTTCAAAATATTCAAGAGTGCATCGATGCATGGCTTGTGCATCGGTACACAAAATGCATTTGAAATGGGTGTGCATCGATACATCAATGAGTGCATCGGTACATCCCTTCATAAAATTGATTTTTTGCTTGATTTTGGTTCGAAATACTTTGTAAAAATTGTTTCAAAAAATAGTTTAAGTTTAAAACACAATTTTACACTTTAGTAGGGATTGAAATTGATCTTTGAAAAACTTGGAGTAATATTTTGATATTCGAATAATTGAATCGAATTTACTCTAAAAATTATTATAAAATATTAAAATTCAATAACACTTAATTTGTTATATCGAAACATCAAAATGTTTTCAACACCTACCTTAGAGATGTTTTCTTGTTTACATTTTATATCTTTTGTAAAAGGGGATTGGTTCTAGCTAAGCCTTTGAAAAGCTAGGGAGTTGTTAAGGTTATCTATTGATCATGTAAAAAGAAATAATAAATTAGTAAATTTGTTAGAAAATCCCTAGTGAATAGCTAAGGTAGTGAATGTAGACTTGGTTGAGAAGTCGAACTATAAATCATTGTGCAATTTGTCTATCTTTTTTTACTCCTTACTCCCTATACTCAAAAAGTCAATTCACACCATCTTGGCAAAATATTATGTTGATCATTGAGCTTCATCGAAAATCCCAACAGTATTTATTATATTTAATTTTTGAATATTTTTATCTTTTAAATTTAGAATATTTTTATTTTTATAAAAAAATTAAATAAGTCCTTGAACTTTTACAAAATAATTAATTTAACCCTCGGACTCGACCAAAAAATTAATTTGGTTCATCTACCACATCATCAGTCATGTCGTCGGTCACCCTGACTGTTACTTCAGCACTATGAAGTGTCACGTCAACATCGTAACGGTAAACAACAAAAATAGTTGATCAAAAGGTCACGTTAAATTTATTTTCTAAGTTTAAGGTCCACATTGAGTGCAAAAATAATTCAAAAGTCAAGTTAGTTTTTTTAAAAAGTGCAAATGCCTTGTATATCTTTTTGTCTAAATATTTTTTTATTTCTTTTATCATATCACTTATTTATTAAATAAAATTTTAAAAACATATACAGTTATTAAAATGCCAGCTCTTTTCAAACATATAGTCTACGTAGATTTTTCCTAAATGATAATAAATATTATTAAAGTTCTTATTTTGCATAAAAATAATTCAAGAGCCACGTTAATTTTTTTAAGGTGCAAATGCCTCGTATAGCTTTTTACCTAAATATGTTTATATTCCTTTTATCACATCAATTATTTATTAAATAAAATTTTAAAAACATATGCAATCATTAAAATGTTAGATCTTTTCGAACATATAGTCCACGTAGATTTTTCCTAAATGATAATAAATATTATTAAAGTTCTTATTTTACATGAAAATAATTCAAGAGTCACGTTAATTTTTTTAAGGTGCAAATGCCTCGTATAGCTTTTTACCTAAATATGTTTATATTTCTTTTATCACATCACTTATTTATTAAATAAAATTTTAAAAACATATACAGTCATTAAAATGCCAGCTCTTTTCGAACATATAGTCTACGTAAATTTTTCCTAAATGATAATAAGTATTATTAAAGTTCTTATTTTGCATAAAAATAATTCAAGAGTCACGTTAATTTTTTTATGGTGCAAATACCTCCTCGTATAGCTTTTTACCTAAATATGTTTATATTTCTTTTATCACATCACTTATTTATTAAATAAAATTTTAAAAACATATACAGTTATTAAAATGCCAGCTCTTTTCAAACATATAGTCTACGTAGATTTTTCCTAAATGATAATAAATATTATTAAAGTTCTTATTTTACATAAAAATAATTCAAGAGTCACGTTAATTTTTTTAAGGTGCAATGCCTCGTATAGCTTTTTACCTAAATATGTTTATATTTCTTTTATCACGTCACTTATTTATTAAATAAAATTTTAAAACATATGCAATCATTAAAATGTCAGCTCTTTTCGAACATTTAGTCTACGTAGATTTTTCCTGATAACAAATTTTATTAAAGTTATTATTTTACATAATTAACTTATTTTAATCTTAAATCTTATAATCAAAAATTATATATATATTTTTAAACTCTAAACAACCCTAAATTCTAAACTCAAATCTTAAATCATCCTAAATAAGACTCATAAATAGAGATGCACATAGCCGGATTTAAATCCGATCCGGATCGGATAAAAATCGATCCGGTTTTTTCACTAAGTCAAAAAACCGGTTTATAAAAAAACCGGTTCGGATCATAACCGGTTTGGAGGGCCAGATGATGTAACCGGTGTAACCGGTTTCGGTTTGAAAAAAACCAGTTTTTTTAAAAAACCATTTTTTAATCCGGTAAAAAATCCGGTCATCCAATTTTTTAAACCTCAGACCGGATTTTTAAACCCCAGACCGGATTTTTTTCCGGATAAAAAACCATTTTTTTATCCGGTTTTTTTCAAACTGGTTTTTAATCCGGTAAAAAATCCGGTCGTCCAATTTTTTCCCAAACCGGTTATACTATCCGGTTTTAAAATATCCGATCCGGTTAAAAAAACGGTTTTTCTCAAATCCGGTTTCGGATATTTTTTGCTCAAAATCGGATATTCGGATTTTTTGTGCACCTCTACTCATAAATCTAAAATAAGCATACTTATATATAAACTTCTTAGGGTTTAAATATCCTATTTAAGATTTAGAATTTAAGTTAAAATAAACAAATTGTATAAAATAAAATTTTCACAACTTACACATCAAATAAAGTATTATTGTAATACATTTTTATATAATCTTTAAATAAAATAATTTTAAATTATCATTTTAAAAAATAAATTCTAATAAATAAACATTTTGATTAGACAATTTTTCATAAGTATTTAAAAAATTAATTCAATGTAATAGCTTATATGAAAAAATATATATAAATACAATCGTTGCATCAAACAAGTATAAATCATATAAAACCCATAAATATCACATCAATTACTTTTCTTTTTCCTTTTTTTCTAAAAAGAAAAAAGTTAAAATACTTGATAAAAGATACACCAAGTTCTGGAAAAAAGAAAAACACATAACATACTATACACGCACAAGATCAGGGATATGTTATTTGGTCTTGCCCAAACCGAGCAATCAACAACGTAGGATAGAATTTAACTTTATTTTCACATCATGCCATCACACATAGAAATGTGGTTCAGCTAGCCACTAGATGTTCTTTGATTACAAGGCAAGAACATTGGTGACAAGAACTCAGGCCCCACGAGCCATGGTCTGCTCCCCAGGAGGGGCCATGGCCAGTACAGCCTGAGCATTGAATCCTGGATGGTGCAGCCTTCGACGAACCTCACGCCCTTCCTGGCAAACAGCACAGGGATGGCACACTGGGTTGCCAAGTCCAGGTTAACTCACACACGTTGCAAACGCAGCCTCCGCATGACCTGTTAAGTGCCTCGAAGCTTCCCTGTTCATCAAAAAAATCGATGATACTCTGACTTGAGTGTGAGTGTCGAATACAACTATATGTACAACCATGGTTATTGGTACCACACTTATAGCAACATTACGATCGGTATGTACCATTTCGGGCCTTAACAAAAAAGTTCTGTTTCAGTCAAAATTCTGGTTTTTTGACCGTTTCAGCTAATACCGGCCTGTACTAACTTAAATCGGCTAGTACAAGATTTTAATAATTCAAACTAGTGCCTAGCGGAAAATATTTCAACAGCTCATGGTTCAGCAACAGTGCGTATGAGACAAGGATATACTACTACCACACCACAATATGAAAGCAGAATTTTCCAAAAACCAATCAACACCGATAGACCGCCAGCCTATGTCATTACTATTGGCAAAGAACTTCGGTTGACAAACTGTCGTCTATATAGATACAAACTATATCAATTAAATCAATCTTAAAAACCAAGTCAAAGAATATTAAAGAAAATATTAATTTGCCTCGAGATTGAACTTTCGCCGAATTGCAGTACGAGTAGGGTATGAAAACCATGGTGCAAGGCAATTCCAGCCAAAAACTGAGTTACCGATCAGGTAGAGAGCTGAGTACGGCAAGCAGTGGTTTACAAAGGTCCCAGGATCAGATCCAAGTCTTTCAACATTGGTTCCATGTAGCACACAAGGGACCACACTTCCAAGGAGACCTGGCCGAGCAAAATAAGCACATAAGAGATTTCACAATTGACAAATTGGACAAAAGAAATATTATATATATAAAAAATAAAATAAAAATGAAACTGGTAAAACATTCCCTGATACTTTGTTTTATCCAAATTTGAATTTAGTATCATAAAAGATCTGAGCTTTGAATAGAAATCCATTATATATCAACTCAGGTAACCGTATGAACTGGACTAAACCTTTAGTTCACAATCAATCTGCTAAGTATCATAAAAGATATGGGATTGAATCCGAATCCGCTCAATATCACCTCAGGCAACCGGATTAACCTTCAGTTCACAAGTCAAATCGGCTTAATAAATAAAAGATATGAGAATTGAATCCAAATCTGCTAAATCTTCATCTCAGGTAATCACATGAACCGGATTAAACCTTTAATTCACAAGTCCAATTGGCTAAATATCATAAAATATATGAGATTTGAATCCAAATCCGCTAATTTTGGCCTTGAATAACCACACGAACCGGATTAAGCTTCGAGTTCACTGATCACAATCTACCTTTTCCTTACACAAATATAATTGGTCTCTGATTTTTCCACAACTTTCCTTTCTAAAATCCAATTTCTCTACATCTACAATCAATATTAATTTCTTTTACGCAAAACAATAATAAGAACATCACCATTAAGTTTATAAACTATGTCAATCACTTGCATATATAGAGACATAAGCATAGATTTCAAAGCAATTACAATTTAGCTCCTAATCAATGGGAAAAATCATATATTTCATAAAAGATAAAAAATCCCAAATTGAACCAAATTTATAAAGTATCAGATCCAAATAGAAAACCCTTCGCGTAAATCATACAAGGACTTACAAACTTCAATGTCGCTGCTGCAAAACTCATCGTTACGGCCAAGACAAGCGAAGAGAGATGAGTTCCATTGAGATCGGCCCAAGGGTTCACCCAGGACACTCCGATGGACTAACGGCAGCCCATCAGCCGTCCATCCAAACCCATGGCCGGTACTGAATACCGGAAGAGGTGACACCTCGGCGGTGTGTTCCTTTGACTTTTTACCATTTGGTTTCTCTTTCAAATCTTCGTCGAGCACTTGTTTGGCCAAAAGAGGACTCGATTCTTGGTGATCGTTGCTGTTGTTGTCGTTGAAAGTTGCCATTTTTTGTGGAATTTTTTCCCTTCCTTTGGAAGAAAAAAGATCAAATTTAAAGCATTAAGAAAACTGTGGATCTAAAAATAGTGACAAAAATTAAGGGGCGGAAAAGATTTGATATTTTGGTGTTAGCTTCTTTGGGCGTAAGAAACAATAACGAATGGTCGTTAAAAGATAAATTTAGGGTAAACTACACTTTCAGTTCTTCGTTTTTAAGATTCTTTATAATAATTAATATATTTAGGGCAAAGTACAAAATGATCCTCCAAGTATAGAGTGTTGCTTTGTTGAGTCATCTGACTATAGAATGTTACTTTGTTGAGTTTCTCGACTATTAAAAGTTACAAAATGGTCAACAAATTATTCATATGTTTCAAACTCGTCCTTTGTTATTAAAAATATTGATGACAATCTAAGTTGGATGTTAACCCGTTGACTGAGATATGATAGTAGTTTGAGATTTTGTGATCAGATTTTATCATATCACGGTCAATAGGTTAACGTCCAACTCAGACTGTCGCCAATTTTTAATAGACAATGACGAGTTTGGAATATATGAATGGTTGAGTGACCATTTTGTAACTTTTAGTATTCATAAAACTCAACAAAATAATGTCCTATATTTAAATGATCACTTCATAACTTTTAATAATAGAGGACTCCATAAAATAATGTTTTATAATAAGATGATGTGTATCATCTTTTTATTCATCTTTTTATTAATAAAAATGAGAAAAATATGTATAACTTTGATAAGGATTAAACCATTTATGTTAAAGAGAAGATATGATGTCTAACACTAACCATTAAATTAAAGAATTATGATAGCGTTAAACAAAAATAATATTTAAATTAAACTAAAATTCAAACTAATTTAATATATTTTAGACAGATATAGTTGATTTATTTGGGAAAAAAACAAGAGTGATTTCGGCTTATAATCAAGGGAAGGATTATAGGATAAATCTTTGATATTTAATAGGATCTATACAGCCTTTTAAATCCTGAAATTTCAATTTTTTAAAGTATATTATTAAGAATGGAAAACACAATATTTATGTCTTCAAAAAAAAAGTAGATAATGCTGCTTTCATGAACAATAAATTTTAAATAATTGTGAAAAGTCCAATCATGAACAATTTATTATTTATTCACAAGGAATATATATATATATTAGAGAGAGTTAATTTTATACGATTATTTGAATTAAAGAATAAATAAAAACATATGATTGAGATTAACATTTAAAAATAAATAAAATTTTATAAATATAATTGATAAACTAATTATATATTTTAGACAGATATAGTTGATTTATTTGGGAAAAAAACAAGAGTGATTTCGGCTTATAATCAAGGGAAGGATTATAGGATAAATCTTTGATATTTAATAGGATCTATACAGCCTTTTAAATCCTGAAATTTCAATTTTTTAAAGTATATTATTAAGAATGGAAAACACAATATTTATGTCTTCAAAAAAAAAGTAGATAATGCTGCTTTCATGAACAATAAATTTTAAATAATTGTGAAAAGTCCAATCATGAACAATTTATTATTTATTCACAAGGAATATATATATATTAGAGAGAGTTAATTTTATACGATTATTTGAATAAGAATAAATAAAAACATATGATTGAGATTAACATTTAAAAATAAATAAAATTTTATAAATATAATTGATTATCTTTAATTTTAAAAAGTTAAATTTTGTATGCCACGGGGTCGATAAATGGTTCAAAGAAACATGCAGAAAGAATCGTGTTACTGCTCCTGATTTAAAGAGAAAGCTAGAAGATTTGATCGAATCAACACCAACCAATGAGGTGCTTGGAGAAATCATTGATACAAAATTGCAATTGAACCTATAAGCAGATAAAGACGAATTATATTAGGAACAACGTGCCCGAGCAAACTGGCTTAAAAACAATTATAACAATACGGCTATCTTTCATCGGTTCGTCACGAGTCGGAAACGCCAAAACAAAATTCATTCCCTAGAAGATGAGAATGGTAATCTAGTGACAGATGAAATAGGTATGGAAACCCTTGCACGAGATTACTTCCAAAAATTGTTTCTATCAAGCTCCCCTACAATCGATGAGAACATAATGGATAAGTACATGCATCATGAATGAGATAAACAGCGCTCTCACTAGACCGTTCACAAAAGAGGAAGTAAAGAACGCGGTTAAGTCACTAAGCCCCCCTAAAGGCTTCGGGAGAGGATGGGCTAGGAGCCCTGTTTTACCAGAGATTTTGGTCTTTGATTGGAACAGAGGTATTGGAATACTGCATCAACCTCATCGAAGGAAAGGCGGAAGATAACGATGAAGATGGGGTTCTCAACAGAATGGATAGGTATCATACAACGCTGTATTCTTTTAGTAACATATTCGGTAATCCTAAATGGAGTGACAGGCGAACGGTTCACACCTCAAAGAGGACTACGTCAAGGTGACCCACTAAGCCCATACTTATTTCTGATCCGTAGTGAGGGCCTATCAGCTTTAATAAAACGAGATGCTGCAAGAGACGATTTCAAAGGAGTAAGGATAAACCGCTATGCCCAGGTAATTACACATTTGCTATTTGCAGACGATAGCCTGAATTTTTGGGAGGCAACAACACAAGCGGCTTCGCAAATAAAAGAACCAGACCAGGTATGGCAAAAGCTCGGGGCAACAAATCAATTTAGATAAATCAGGACTAACGTTTAGTTCAAATGTCAGAGGAAATCAAAGGGAAGTGGGCCGAATTTTGGAAGTATCAAGATCATCAAACCCAGAAAAATATCTGGGTCTCCCGGAAATTGCGGGACGACATAAAAAAAAGGTGTTTTCTCAAATATGAAGAACAAGTTTCAAAATCGAATCAAAAACTGGAGTGTTCGGGTGCTATCACAAGGGGGCAAGGAAGTGTTCATAAAGTCGGTCCTTCAAGCCATTCCAATGTTTGCAATGAACTACTTTCTACTGCATAAGACTTTATGCAAAGATCTTGAAAGTATAATGGCACTTTATTGGTGACAAAAGTCAAAACAAAAGCGCAGCATACACTGGTGTTCATGGGAAGCTTTAAGCAGACTCAAAACATGCGGAGGCCTTTTGTTTTCGAGACATGGCAAAGTTCAACATCGCCCTACTAGCAAAAAAAGGATGGCGACTATTTCACAATCCTATGTCATTAGTAAGCAGACTACTAAGGGCAAAATATTATCCCTCAGATGATTTCCTAAGCTCAAAACTAGGCACTATGACTTCATACATATGGAGGAGCATATGGAGTGCGAAAGGGCTACTGGAAAAAGGACCCAGGTGGAAAGTAGGTAATAGAGACTCCATCCAAGTATGGAATGATTATTGGCTTCCCCTGGGAAAGCCACGCAGAATAGTATCACCACGTATTGGGAATCTAGAACGAGTATCAGACTTGATAAACGAAACAACAAGGACATGGAGAACGGACTTAGAAAGAGAAACTTTCGAAGCAGAATTGATCATCGAAATCCCAATATCGTGTTTTAATCAAGAAGACTGCCGAGTCTGGGCAGGAGAAAAATCTGGAATATTCAGCGGGCGAAGTGCATATCAAATGCTGCTGGATGAGGTAAGCGTCCCTCAAGACGTTGAAACCGTGCTAAACAAGATGTGGGTGTGTGCGTGTTAACGAAAACTCAAACTACAGATATGGAAATTTATGCTAAATTACATCCCAACAAAACAGAACCTCTTCCAAAAGAGAATAACGAATAACCCTTATTGCCTTCAGTGCCCACTGGATCAAAATAACCCTTATTGCCAGGGATTGTCAACTGGCAAAACAAGCCTGGCAAGCGTTGGGATACTACTGGCATCCTCACAAGTCAACGGTGGACTTTGCAGAATGGCTCTCATGGTTGTTCTTGAACAACCCTACATCAAAACACCCAGAGATTTCGGTTACAATTTTGGGCTATGTGGTTCGCCCGTAACAAATTCATAAACTAAGCATGCATTTGGTTCACGGAATATAAAATTAACAATGAGAATAAAATTACCGACAGAAATAAAATTACTGGGAATGTTGTATTTTGTGTTTGGTTCGTTTAACAGGAATATAAGACTACAATGTTTGGTTAAAAGAATAAAAGATTATTCGAATATATATTTTACCAAATTATCCTTATTATATATTTGTTTTTTAACAAGTTAAATTCTATTATAATTTTATTATAATTAATTTATATATTTTCTTAAATAAATTTAAATTCATAAAATTTATATAATTTTTTACAAAATTGAAAAGATAAATAAGTTTAATGAAAGGATAAAATTTTATTTTAACCTCTGAACTTCATATAAAATTCTAATTATATATTTTTTTTGTAAATCTAAAATAATTTAAGGATAAATTTATAATTTAATCTTCGTAAAATTATTTTATTCAACGACATAATAATGATATTTTTTAAAAAAATTAAGAATATTTTAGTCTAAAATGTCGGTAATTTAACAATACTTAAGGGAGGATAATTACATTCCCGATAATATATAATATACTAAAAATATTACTGTTGTGAATAAAGGATTACCGAGGCTAGAAATATTTGACAACCAAACGAGAGAATGATATTTCATTCAGCTAGTAATGTTAGGTGACTTGAACCAAACACGAACTAAGGTCAAAATTCTAGAAAGGAGGAAACAATTACCTTGGTTCAATCCTAATGCTCCGATTTCACCAAAGCAAATTTTATCATGAAGGGAGAAACTGAGACCCTAATCGCAAACTGGAAACCAGCCATTTCCCCAAATGCAAAGACAAATTTCGATACTCGGTTTAAACAAAATAAAAAAGCATGGTCAGGGGTAATAATAAGAGACCGTGAAGGTTGGATCCTAGGTGCATGCCGATGATTAAACCGAAATATTACCTCATCGTTACTGGCAGAGGCGAGGGCAGCAGAACACGCTGTAGAACTAGCGATGGACTTGGGGATTCAATAGATTGTGATTGAAGACGACTCCCGCTCGGTGATAAAGAAACCGGCTTCTGATGAACCTGACTCCTCGGAAATTAGTGCAGTGATTTAGGATGTTAAGAGGAAGTGTGAATCCTTTCGTACATGCAGCTTCCAGTTCACGGCCAGATCCGGCAACAAGGCGGCGCACATCTTAGCTGCAGCCACCGGTTTAGGTGAAGAAGACAAATTCTGGGTAGAGGAAGGACCTAGATGCGTGTAAGGCCAAATATCGTTGGACAGGAGGAACCACCCTCCATAGACGACGTTTTGATAGACAACAAGCCCGAGAGAATCTGGGGGATCTTCTTGCTCTGTTCGCGAAGTGAAGACATCACCGGAAAAGCAGAAGACGAAAGGCCAGCGATGAATTGAATTTTGTTTTTTGAAGTTTTAGGATTAGTTTCATTCCAATTGATGGGTAGTTATGCGGTACGGTGCCTAAAAAACGGTTAATATACGGTGTGATCGATTAAATAAGTGATCGGTTAAAATTTAGATCGGTTATATTATATTATTTAACCGAAAATATTATAAAGTACAATAACATAGATAGCGCTTATATAATATAATAGGTAGCGCTTATATTGGCCTATTTTATAAGTAAATTGGTATATTTATACCGATAGCATTACAAATTTACCTATTACATTATAATATGTTGAAAGTGTCTATACTTTTTTATAAAAAAAATCGATACTTTTTTTAAAGTTATGTAATTTATGTTTCAATTTTTTAATAGTGTTTCATGTTTCCACCTATAATATTAATTTAATAATTTCATTTGAATAAAAAATTATTTGATTGTTTTGATATTTTATAAAATAATATTTAGAATTTAAATTTAAAAATATTAAACTAAGATAATAATAAATATGTAATATATATGTTTATTGTTTTTAATTTAATGATAATATATACCGTAACATAAAAAATAAATCATTAGATATATATAATTACTAAATTGATATCTTAAAACTCACTCAAAAGATAACCTTAAATTAATGTTTTCCACAGTGAAATAAGTATGAACACTTTTATAAAAATGATAAATACTTTACAATATAAGCACTACCTATTACATTATATAAACGCTACCTATTACATTATATAAGTGCTACCTATTACATCATATTTTTACCTATTATATTGAAAGTGTTCATACTTTTTATAAAAAGGATCGATACTTTTTGTAAAGTTATGTAATTTAGGTTTCAATTTTTTTTAATAGTGTTTCATGTTTTTCACATACAATATTAATTTAATAATTTCATTTGCACAAAAAAATATTTGATTGTTTTTGATATTTTATAAAATAATATTTAGAATTTAAATTTAACAATATTAACCAAAGATAATAATAAATATGTAATATATATGTTTATTGTTTTTAATTTACTAAATTAATATCTTAAAACTCACTCAAAAGATAACCTTAAATTAATGTTTTCCACAATGAAAAAAGTATAAACACTTTTATAAAAAGGATAGATACTTTACAATATAAGCACTACCTATTACATTATATAAACACTACCTATTATATTATATAAGCGCTACCTATTACATCATATTTTTACCTATTATATTAAAATTGTCCATACTTTTTATAAAAAGGATCGATACTTTTTTTAAAGTTATGTAATTTATGTTTCAATTTTTTTAATAGTGTTTCATGTTTTCCACCTACAATATTAATTTAATAATTTCATTTGCACAAAAAATTATTTAATTGTTTTGATATTTTATAAAATAATATTTAGAATTTAAATTTAACAATATTAACCAAAGATAATAATAAATATGTAATATATATGTTTATTGTTTTTAATTTAATAATAATATATATCGTAACGTAAAAAATAAATCATTAGACGCCTATAATTACTGAATTAATATCTTAAAACTCACTCAAAAGATGTACATACCTAAATATATAGTTATTGTACATACCTAAATTTAATGATAATATATACTTGTAGTTATTGTACATACCTAAATATGTACTGCGAATTTAATGTTGTACCCACCCTTTAACTACCACTACCAATATCACATCCTATTGAAAGCAGCACGACTGAAACATGTTCAAAATGAACCTTTGCTTACATCTCCATCAACTCCTGGACCACTGAACTTGCACAACAAAATTTTTGCCATGGATAATACTGATGTAGACAATGTTAAGCCAACCGAGGAATGCCATGAAGTACATAATGTTGATGAATCTGACAGATTGGTTGGTCAGCTCTTCTGTTCACCGTGATCAAGCTTGGTACTTTTACAAGGGATTCGCACGGGAACATGGTTTAGTGCACGTAAGGAAACAACACGGCTTGACGTGGAAGGAATGTGAATACACAAGAATTTTGTTATTCCAAAGAAGGGTTTCGAGTATCAAAAGTCAATTGTTGATCGTCAAAGTGCTCATACGCCAGTCACAAGAACAGGATGTAAGGCTAGAGTCGTAGTTACAGCAACAAATACGATCAGTGGGTTATAAGTAAGTCTGATCAGAAACATAATCATGCATTGTGCACACATGCTATGACACCATTTATGCGTTCTAATAGAGCTGTAAGTAAGGCTGATATCGATGAGGTAACAACATTGAAAGAGATCGGTGTTGGCACGTCACAAGTAATGAACTATTTAACGCAGCATGAAGGGGGCTATCATAATGTTGGATTTACACATAAAGACCTCTACAATGCACTTCAAAGAGGTAAAGCAAAGGAAATCGTAGATGGGGATGTGAATATGCTTATTGCCTACTTTTATTATAAGAAACATGATGATCCCGGGTTTTTTTATGACATACTCGGTAGACGAATCGGGGGCATTGTATAATCTTATATGGTCGGATTCTACATCGAGATCGGATTACACATGCTTCGGTGATGTAATTGCGTTCGATACAACGTACAAAGATAATTTGTATGGTCGACCAATTATGCCTATTGTTGGTGTCAATCATCACCATAACACAATTGTGTTTGCCAACCCCAAGATGTAAATGTGGATTTAAAACTAAATGCATATTTATCATCAAACAAGAAACCCAGGTCAATGACACGTTCGAGATGAATCTTCCTTACTTTAAAACTCGTCTGCCATCTTTGTTTCTCCATATCGGATCTAAAGTTCAGAGTTTCGAAGGACCTGATTTCCTCAGAAGAATCGTTTGTTACAGAAGGAGGTTGTGGTTGAGAAGAACTGGGTTGAGAAGAGCTTTGAGAAAGACCGCGCTTCTAACGCTGACGTTTTGGAGCCATTTTGGTTGGATGCTATTACAATGGAACACAAACACATTAAGGAAAAAAACTCCAATATAGAAATCAATCAAACCCATAAAATATCGATAAATTTACCTGAATATCTGATCGTCATGTTATGATAACGCTAGTATTCTTCGGAGAGGAAGAGTTATCTTCTGTCTGCTTGTCTTTATGTTTAGGGTTTTTTGATTTAGAGTACTATATATAGTGAACGGTGGAAAAATACTTGATATTTAAATTAGTATCTACAAAACATTAAACAATGTCGATACATATTATATCAATTCTCTCATAAAACCGGTATACTTGTACCGGTTAGATTGAAAAATTACCTATTACAATTATACTTATGGGTTTCGATGTTTATGGGATCGAACTTTTTATATATGGATCGACACTTTATTGTTGCACCCTGTTTGCCATTCATTCTGGACTAAAAATATCGACACAAACTAAAAAAAGTGTCGACACATTATTTAGACCTATTATCTCATAAAACCGGTATACTTGTACCGGTTAGATTGAAAAATTACATATTACATTATACTTTTGGGTTTCGATGTTTACGGGATCGACACTTTTTATATATGGATCGACACTTTACGGTTGCACCCTGTTTGCCATTCATTATGGACCAAAAATATCAACATAAACTACAAAAGTGTCGACACATTATTTAGACATATTCTCTCATAAAACCGGTATATATGTACCAGTTAGATTAAAAATTACATATTACATTATACTTTTGGGTTTCGATATTTATGGGATCGACACTTTACGGTTGCACCCTGTTTGCCATTCATTCTGGACCAAAAATATCGACACAAACTAAAAAAAATGTCGACACATTATTTAGACCTATTATCTCATAAAATCGGTATACTTGTACCGGTTAGATTGAAAAATTACATATTACATTATACTTTTGGGTTTCGATGTTTACGGGATCGACACTTTTTATATATGGATCGACACTTTACTGTTGCACCCTGTTTGCCATTTATTATGGACCAAAAATATCGACACAAACTACAAAAGTGTCAACACATTATTTAGACCTATTCTCTCATAAAACCGGTATATTTGTACCGGTTAGATTGAAAAATTATATATTACATTATACTTTTGGGTTCGATGTTTATGGATCGACACTTTTTATATATGGATCGACACTTTACGGTTGCACCCTGTTTGCCATTCATTCTGGACCAAAAATATCGACACAAACTAAAAAAAGTGTCGACACATTATTTAGACCTATTATCTCATAAAACCGGTATACTTGTACCGGTTAGATTGAAAAATTACATATTACATTATACTTTTGGGTTTCGATGTTTACGGGATCGACACTTTTTATATATGGATCGACACTTTACGGTTGCACCCTGTTTGCCATTCATTCTGGACCAAAAATATCGACACAAACTAAAAAAGTGTCGACACATTATTTAGGCCTATTCTCTCATAAAACCGGTATACTTGTACCGGTTAGATTGAAAAATTACATATTACATTATACTTTTGGTTTTCGATTTTGGGATCGACACTTTTTATATATGAATCGACACTTTATGGTTGCACCCTGTTTTCCATATTGTAAATTTGCCTTTTACTTTAAAGTATCAACATGACCCTTAATGTGTATAAGAAACATGTACAACAACATACTGCTAACTTTTCTCATCTCATTCATAATTATATTCACATACAAAATTATAAATCGTATACAAAATTATAAACCTTATACAAAATTAACCCTACATTTACATCATTGCATCCTTTTGTTATTCTTATGTATCATGGCAGCTTTTGTTATCTCCATTCTTCGTTGATTTTGATTGTGGCTTACGAGATCGTTTAATATTCGCGATCGATCCCACTCTCCAACAACCTATATTCAAATTGTCAGAACGTTAAGTATTGTAAACTACAGCATTCAATCTACGACTTTTAACAATTTTACCACAAACGAATTTTTCTTTCCACTTACAAAATCACCAGTTGCCCCTGTAGAACCGATCGATTCCATCAACATCATCATATACATGCCGCAATCATGTCTGTTACAAAATTTGAAAACCACACATGTCAATTATGATGAATACTGCATAAATTAAGCTTTCTATTTGTGATAACATCTCATACCCATTCAATTGCTTATTCTTCTTATGCTCCACAAATTTGAAATTTTTCAAGGGATACTTTCCTAGAGATCCACAGGATTCAACCCAAATGCGTTTCTTATTATAAGAATCTAATATTTTAATCTGCATTAAAATATAAGAAGTTATGATCCAAAAAAATTATGCATTATAATTTACATAATGTCCTTTACATACATACATACATACATACCAATCTCTTAGCATCCTTCACTCTCTGTTTAGCTGCTTCAGTTGTAAACATACTATCATATATTGTTGCAACACGATCTACCATATCCAACACCAACAGATACCAATGTGAATTATGGTAGTTTATTGTGATCATGATCTGCAACAAATTTCACACCCAATTTGACAAAATTCAACATTCTATATCCGAAAACATCATTTGCAATTGGTATGGTGTCTTACCTTCTCACAGTCGGTGAATTTCACATAGTTATTCAGTATGGGACCCCAGAAGGTAGCAATACTCTCAACACTTTCTTTGCTGTTGGCATCCAACGCCTGCTGCTGCAATTTTGCAACAAACATTATTAATTTACTGTCTATAACACTACTTATCTCCATTTATTAATTTAACTCACCGCTAAGTGGTATGGAAGGTAGCCAATCCTTCGGAGTGACTTCTGAGAATCGTAGCATACTGTCAGGCGAGCAAATGATAACCTAACAAAATTAATTACACAATCAGAACATATTCAATAAGTTTTAACATTTTATACTTTCTACTTACCACACCGCCAACATTCCGTAGGCTTCAACGTTGCAACGTCGTATACACTAGCGAATTGATTTCCCATTGAGATTACAGAATATCTGTATGAATCATTAGGATTAATATGTTGTCATGAAATATTTAAATATAACTCACAAAGCAATATATTTCACTTACTCCGATTCTAACTCACTATTCCATAAATAATCACAAATTGCAGCTTCGATGTCATCAATTCCGCTTGGAATATCCGCTTTTTCAACCTACAATTTTGCATACAAATTTTTGTCACAACAACATAATAAAAATCAAATTAAATTTTCTTTTATTCAACTTACCTTCTGCTTCTTCTTCTGGGGTGCAGGACATTCTGAATCCAAATCTGCTGCTATAACACTCTCCGGTGTATAAATGACATCGACTTCCTTCCTCCTCATTTCTTCCATCTCTTCTTCTTCCTCCTCCCTCTTTTCTTCTTCATATTTTTTCAGTTCATCGTATTTTTTTTCTACATAGCTCTTCATCTCTTTTATTTCACCCTTCAATTGATCTCCTTCATCCAAGTATTTATCAACCACCTTCACCCCCGTAAGTTCACTCCTCAATTCCACAACCTTCTTCACCACTCCCTCAAATTTTTCACCCGTCACCATCTTAATATCACCCCTTAACACCCCAACTTCTTTCACCACTTCACCCCTCAACACCTCTACTTCTTTCACCACTCCATCTTTTTTCCTTACTACCCCCTTATGCCTCTCAAGTGTATCTTCGACTCTCTCAAGTTTCTCTTCGACTCTATCAAGTTTCTCTTCGACTCTTGATTGTCTTTTCATGATATCAAATTGGATTTTTTTGATATCAGCCAATTCAGACATCAAAATGTCGAAGTTACTATGTTTTCCCTCATCGTCGTCCCACTCATCGTCATCCCCCAATACAACCATCTATCCTTTCTTCTCCTCTGCCTCCTCTACATCCTTGCCAATAACCTTCAAAATTAAATTACAATATTAAGACATTGATTATATTCTTAATATTATTTAATTACATTTATTACCCTTTCTTGCTTCTTCGCTCTATCCAACTTCAACTTCACCATCACTTAACCACCTCTTCTTCCCCCATGCACGGATGCATGCCACTCCAGTTCTTTCATAAGCCGGCACTGCATCACAGCCCGACCAAAAATCGAACAGTGCAACCTGCATTTATAATAAAATTTATATTTTTATATAAAAACACAAAAAAGTTCTTCAACTCATTTACCTCTAAGATTGCTATGCACCCTTTGAGGTATCTCTGGCTGCCCTTTTTAAAGGTGATTATTGATTCAATCAATCTCGAATGGATATATTCAGTCCAATTGAATTCACCCTTCAAGCCTTCATCGTAAATGAGCTTCATATGTTCCTTGTTCGTTGACGTATTACCCGTTGGACAAAGAAAGATACCGACAAGGTATAATAGAACTCTGGCCTTCAGCTCATCCCCAACATAAGATCCACTTTTTATTTCCTCTTCAATTTCAGCATATGTCACCTTCTGCTTCAAACCATATTTGGAGGCAAGTGTTTTCCAGTCCTTACTCTTACAGACTTCTACAACACTTTTGCTTTCATTTTCTACCCCCAATACGGCTGCAGCACATGGGATCCCGAGAGGAAATGAAAAATCACCATACTTAGCAATACATTGTCTGACATCAAATTGCGCCATCAAGGATCGACACAATTCCCTCCGAATAGGTCGATCCCTTACTCCTACCAACGATCCAAAACCTTTTTCTCCCAGCACATTCAACTGACCCTTCTCCTTAAGGTGTTTAATTAATGAATTCACCCTTTTAATACTGCATCATGTCGACACTTCCTACATTTTTTAACAATATATAATGTTATAGTTCTTATATATTTTGTATCAACGTATTTACAAGTTTAATGAATACCTTATTTTCATGTGCTTTCCTCCGTTCTTTGTATTCTTTACTATCATTCCTTGACTGTGTGATGTAAGGTTCATTTTCAGCATCACTCATTGAATTCCATTTGGACCTCACATCTTTTGTCACCTAATATTAAACATAAACGTTTCTTAATCAATACATTAACACTAAATACTACTCAATGTCAATTTCATTTTACATACCGAACCGCTCTGTGTGCCATCTTCCTTCATCCTTTTGCATGCGGCCATACTGTTAACATTTAAAATTTGTAATCAATTTAAAGTTTATCGATACTTTAATCCAATTACCATTTCAACAATAATAACAAAAAGACATTGATACTTACTAGAAGTACATATATCCACCCTTTGGTTGCTTTCGAGTCTCGGCTTCAATTTCAAAGTCATCTGCTCCACCAATAATTTTCCAACCCATTGACTCCATTTTTCCTTCATATATCAGTTTACGCAAATCAAATTATTTTGTTACATACACTTTATTCAATATACAAATATAGATAACTACTCTTGTGGTAAAACGGTTTTCTTCAAAAGAATTTGAATGACCACACCAAAATGTGTCGGCACATTTATACAACCTATAATATCATTTTCTACCTATAATATTTAATAAAAGTATCGACATTTATATTTTTCCTTGAATATCACTTTCTACCTGCAATCGGTCCCAAATGCATCTTTACTCCAAAACCCCAAACAACACATAAAAATCCTATCACGATTACTGTAATAATAAAAAATTAGGGTTTCGACAACATATTTTTCGATTCGACTGCAGCAACAAACAAACAAACTTCGCTTTAGAAACGCCTTCTAAAATGCAGCAACAATTACGCTTCGATTTCAAAAACTCGTCCGTTCTATCTATTTTCAGAGGATATTTAGCTATGACCTTTATATTTTCATCGGATATGTTATTTATATTTAATCGATACAAATAAAAAAGTGTCGATACTTTTATGTCAGGTGTCGATACTTTCGAAAGGATAATTACCTATTTATTTGAAAGTGTCGATAATTTATTATACGTACTTACGAAAGTATCAACACTTTCAATATATCTGGTATCATTTTACCGGTTTTATCATTTTGATACCGGTTTTATCATATTTTTACCTGTTATATCGTTGTGGATCGATATATTTTTTAAAGTATCGACACATTATAGGCTCTAAAACTGCTTCTCTTTTAAATTCACAAAGTGTCGATCCTTATATAAAGTATCGACACTTTCAATATATCCGGTAACGTTTTACCGGTTTTATCATTTTGTTACCGGTTTTATCATATTTTTACCTGGTATATCGTTTTGGATCGATACATTTTATAGGATTTAAAACTGCTTCTATTTTAAATTCACGAAGTGTCGATCCTTATATTAAAGTACCGACACTTTAAATGTATCCGATAGCGCTTTACCGGTTTTATCATTTCAATACCGGTTTTGTCATAGTTTTACCTGTTATATCGTTTTTGGATCGACACATTTTTAATTTGGATCGACACGAACCGACAAGTTAAGTTTGCCGGTTGCACAATTTTTTAATATTTCTTCATGACTTAGACTTATTACATTATTATTAGTCAACATTTTCGCTAGCGCTAAATCGAATTTATTAAATATCTTTTAATGTATCCGATAACGCCGTATATTAACCGTATATTAACCCGACTTTCATGAGACAATCCCCAATTGATGCATTTTGTTTTAGGAACATATTTTTTTTTCATTTATTAGGACAGTAACAGTTGTATCCCACATAAGCGAGGGGCTTTGTTTGAGACATTTCCAATGTTAAATCAATAAAGCCGGCGTCTCAAGTTAAAAAAAAGTATGATTGGTCTGATAAAGAAATTTTAGATATTCGTAAGGAAAATAAAAATTTACTTATATATTAGTGTAATTTATTTTATTTTATATATTTATTGCATCACGTTAATAATTTTTAAAATATAACGATAATTATTTTTTTATGACAACATTATAATTAAATAAAAATAAAATTGATTAAATATTATATTTTTTAAATCTAATAAAAATGTGTACAAAATTTTTAAAAAATAGTTAATATTGTAGTTTACCCATAGAAGAAAAAGATAAATCGATTGAATAAAAGTAATTAAGAACAAATAAAATTGAATGAAACTTATAACTAATATATGTTATATCAGATATAACCAACTTTGTTTTTTTCTTTTTCATTTCTTTGAGAAATCAAATCTTACGATTCAAATATTGATATAGTTAGTTATTATTTTATATTTATAACAGATTTATAAATAAATATTTATATAATTAGGTATTATTTTATATTCATATCAAATTTATAAATAAATATCGATATAGCCGATAACATAAAAGATTCATTTAAAACCTAAAATAAAATAAAGATATACAAATTACAAATATATATATATATATATATTATTTCATTCTCTCATAAAACTCTAAATTTTCTATATATGTTACCACACCATCTAAATTTACAAATTAAGATTAATAGTATAACTTTAAAGATCCACTCAAAAGTTCACATATGATATTTATACCTAAAAACCTTAATATATATGTGTGTGTAAATTACAATAAAATTAAAAAGGAAAAATGCATTAGAGCGAGCATCAAAATTTTCATAAGTTACCCATGAATTGTTTTGGCCTGCAAAATCAAATCAAAACACGAAAAGATCAAATAAAATTTGCTTATCTTTGCCATCAAAATGTCGTAATGTTATCAGTGGAAAATAGAAAGAAAATGGGGAAAAAAAACTCACATTTCTTCCTTTATTATTATCACCAACCCTTAAGCTCTTGGAAGATTGAAGAGATGACAAATCAGTTTTCCGGTGAATCATATGACGAAGACCGTGAAAATAATCCGGCGGAGGGACTGAAGAGTGTGTTTCCGGACCTCTATAATCGATGTCGTTCTTCTTTCTCCGAAACATCAAAGCTACCTTTTAGAAAGAAAGAAAAACCCAATATTAAATCAATTAAAAACTTTAAAAAGAAAAAAGAAAAGAAATACAAAATCAACCTGTTGAAAAATAGGACACGGAAAGTAAGAGAAGGAGGAGTGAGGAGGAAAAGCAGGTGAGAAATTATTGGGTTTTGAAGGTTGAAACCGTCGGCATATTCACCAATTAAATATGTTTTTTTAATTAATTATTTGTATTCGATCTATTGATCGATTAATCTAGATCGGATATTACAGAGACGAGAGCGACCCTCCCTACTGCTCATTCACAAAACGTCAGAATTCGAACCTCTAACCTTACTTAAAGGACCTAGTGTCTCATCCTACTAGATTAATCGGTTGTTGGTATCAATTAATCATGTTTATGTATTGGATTTGGTTGGAACATTTATTAAGCATAACTAAACGCCACACACACCCTACTCTCAGTAATAGGACACAGCAAAATTAAATTTAATTATGAAAATTGATTTTTTTTTTTAATTTTAAGTTATCTGAGTCAAATTATTTAAGTTAATTTAAATTTTGAATTTGAATTATAAAAAAAACGACGTTGTTTTAGTTTTCAGTTAAGTAATTGGACTGTTTTACAATCTTGATCTCTCATTTTATTGGTTTTCAATTTCTCCTTTGTTTTAAGTTATTTTTAATTAAATCTGAACCACACTTTCCTAAAATCATTGTAGAATACATTTATAGTTTCAATTCATTTTTTGGGGAAAAAACTTGTTCCTTTTACAATTTAATCCTTCAATTTTACACGTTTGATTAATTTTCCTTCGTTTTAAGTTAATTTTGATCAAATTTAAACCACCTACTCCTCTACCGATATAAAAGGTATATGCAACTTAAATTCCTATTTTTAACAAAATAAATTCCTTTCCTAGCAATTTAGTCTCTCAATTTTACATTTTATTCAATTTGATCCTTCAACTAAATTTTTTTACAAATTCTTTTTTTCATCAATTCATTGAGTCCTTTATATTCCCCTCAATGTAGTCATCAAAATCTATTCTTTAAAAAATATTATAAATATATTTATAGATGTTGTTTGATTTATTAAATAATATTATAAATTTTATTTACACATGTGATAAGAAATATATATGTATAACTTATATGATTACTGGTTAGAGAAAGTCATTTAAATTGAAAACAAATTCTTCCATGATATTATAAATAGTTACAATTAAATTTAAAAAAAAAACTCGAACAATTAGACTCAATTTTTAAAAAATATAAATTTTAAATCATAAAATAAAACTCATCAACTCGAAAATTTTAACTTGACTCGATGAAATACTCTTTTTTTACTTTTTAGGATTTATATATATATATATATATAATTAATACATAGTTAACAAAATATATCACAGTTCGTAACACATCAATAACATATAAATAATAATGAATTATGTTATTATTATTATTGTACTGTGGCATGGGACAGGTCCATGTGTGTGTGTTAAACGAGGGACATGCCATGACAATGAGTCTAGTTGGCTGGATTTCACATTCTTCCCATCTACTCTTTTGGATTTGTATAAATTAATTGTTAAATTTGGAGATTAATTCACTCCCAATTTAAGCCAACAACACAAATGATTGGTGTTATTTAGGGTTATACAAGCTGAGCATGGTATTAAACTTGTGATGTTTATTAGTATGAAGTGGGGGTGTTCACAATGACAAAAATAAATAAATAAGGAAAACAACTAAAGATATCATTGAACTTTATCTGTTCACTCGTTTAGATCACTAAACTTTTGATTTTATCAATCATAGCACTAAATTTTAGTTATAGATTCAAGTACGTCACTCTGTCGTTAAGTCACTAGTAGGACAATGACATAATTAACAGTTGTTAATGTGACATGTCATTCCAAAACAACATTGTTTTGATACAACTGTTATGACACCTAAAACGACGTTGTTTTAGACATTAAACTTTAAGAGTATATCGATTTTACCACTAAAGTTTTAAACAATTTACTTTTTTGGCATTGCACTTTTCGTCTGTCGTCGACAGTCGATCATCGATAGTATTTCGTAGCAAAATGGGTACCAAAATATTCATATTTCACTATTTATTCTTCTTATATGATTAGTTTTCCACGAAATCCACTCAAAATCGATAAAATTAAACAAAAAAAATCTACCATTTATTTTAGATGTTTGAAGATTTTCTTAGATAAAGTGAAAAATATTGTTTCGAGAAGACGAACCACATACTTCAAAAAAAAACTCATCGATAATATTTTGATATTGATCTTACTATGAAATATGACTGATGACTAGTGGTGCTTGACCGTCGACGACAGTCAGAGAGTATAGTGTTGAAAAGGAAAACTGTATAAAAGTTCAGCGGTAAAATCGATATACCCGTAAAGTAGAAATAATTGTTAAAACACCTAACAATGTTTTTTAAAGCGTGCATGTGTATGGACTTCATGAAGGTTGAACTAGAAATAAATTGTGTTGATGTGTATAATTTTTTAGTCCATAAATCATTGACGCTAGAGTAGGATAGATCATCCTTAATTTAATAGTCACTTATTTTGTTGATTGTGTCAATCTTAAAATTTTATTTATGTATATTCCATACAAAAATTGTATATTATTAATTCATATATACTCACCTTAAAAATATCTCTGGATTTGTCGTTGCGTTAAAGGGGAAAATTATTATGGATGCAATGAGATCTTTAATGGATCAACCCTAAGAGAGGTGGATTTGTCATGTGTAATATAAGTTCAACCCATTTAAATCGAGATACGTTAGTAGGAGAATGCTTTTTACCTTACCTCCAAAAAAAATCAAACATGTGCTTGATATTGAAGCTTTGGATAACGAATAGTATGTTAGTAAATTTGTATGAAAAAAAAGTAATATTGAAAATTATAATATTTTTATATTTTTAAAAATTAAAATTAAATTATTTAACTCAATTCAAAAAAATTTATGTAAAATTCGTTTTTTTAAAGATTAAGTTTTTTTTTTTAAATAACTTACGCTTTTGAGAGGAGGAACACATTTTATATAATTTTTCCTTGTGAAACAAATACCGAGTTCAAAAACTATGAGAATTGCTTCTAAATTAAGGACTTAAATTGATTCTAATTAAAAGAAGAGTAAAGTATACAAATGGTCCCTTAATTATGGGATACTACTTTGTTGAATCTCCCAACTATTAAAAGTTACAAAAAGGTCCCCCAACTATAGGGACTTATTTTGTTGAGTCATTCGACTATTAAAAGTTACAAAATGGACCCCCGGCTATAGAGAGTCATTTTGTTGAGTTACTCGACTATTAAAAGTTACAGAATGGTCACATGATTGTTCATTATATTTCAAACTCGTCATTTTCTATTAAAAAGTTAACAACAATCTGAGCTGGACGTTAACCTGTTGACTGAGATATGATAAAATCTCATCTCATAATCTCAAACGAGTGTCATCCCTCAGTCAGCATGTTAACATCCGGCTCAGACGACCTTCAATTTTTTAACAAAAAAGGACGAGTTTGGAACATAATGAATAGTTGGGTGATTATTTGTAACTTTTAATAATCGATGGATTCAATAGAACATCTCCTTGTAGTTGAGGGATCATTTTATAAATTTTAATAGTCAAAGACTTAATAAAACAATATCATATGATAGTAACTCAATAAAGTAGTATCTTAAAAGAAATCGAGTGGTTTGATTTTTATTTCAAATCAAACTTAAACTTCTATTTTTTTTTTGAATTAAAAGGAAGTTAACACAGCCTAGCGCAAGCTAAACATGCAAGCTAACGTTGTGGCAGTGGAGAAGATCTTCGACCTCAGGAGGAGGGGACTGGAAGGAATGAAATTCGAAGGACAGATTCCATGCAAGCTTAGTCATATCATCCGTAGCTTTATTTCACTCTCATGGTCCATTGACAGATTCCACGGATTAACTTTGATTAAGAAGATCGATTATGTGTGGTATCATTGACGATAAACCTCCTGATTCCTTCCCCCAATCAAGGACGGATAGAGCCTCCTTACTGTCTGTTTCCACGATTAGTGGCGACAATCATAATTTCATAATAACGAACTAAAGAAGAGATCTTATTCAGAATCAAAGATAAAATTTGTGCGAATGCCGAAGATTCTGAATAATCCATGAATTAACTCGAAATTAAAAAGTTCATATGCATTATCCAATTTAATCACCGCATACCAAACTGATTTTGTCGCTACACAATCACGAAGAATATGGATAGCATATTTAAATAATGAAGTTAATTTACCTCAAGCAAAGCTTTGAGCCTTGATTTTTGAGGTCGAGTAATTCGCTACACTCGGAATACAAAACTGAAAATTGGGTAAGAAAGGAGGGTAAAATCGACAGTTCAAAGATTTTAAGGACTCTCGTTTAGCTTTGCAAAAGGTTAAAGGGTATCAATGGGTTTTCCTAGTGAGTGAAGTCAAGTTAGGGCATCCAAATCCTACGCAGATATTAAACATGAGAAACCCTAGCTAAACAAAGCTGAGACTAGGGCTGTAAATGAGACGAGACAATCGCGAGCTACTCGAGATCGACTCGATCAAGGCTCGATAAATACTCGGATCAAATGGACTCGACTCGAGCTCGAGCTCGACTCGATTTCTTAACGGGCTGAAACGAGCTACTCGATATTCGACTCGAAAAGCTCGTGAGCTACTCGAAAAAAATTATATTATAATTTTAGATTTTTAAAATTACATTATTAAAAATACATTATTAATAATTATAAAATTTTAAAAATATATTAAAAATTCTATAATACAACTAAGACATCTCATCCCTTATAATTATATGATAGGGTTTATGATTTAGGTTTTAGGGTTATAGTTTAGGGTTTAGGGTTTATGATTTAGGATTCATGTTTAGGATTCATGGTTTATGGTTTAATTTATACACAACTACTTAAAGAAGACAATCCTAAACAGGGACTAAATTATTACCTAAACTAAAGTGTGCTTACACGATACATGCATGCATACGAATGAAATGCAAATGCACATACATTAAGATGAAACAATATAAAATTAAACCTACTATTAATAACTTAAACTCATATTTTAAAAATGCCACGAAGAATCAAAACAATATAAAACTGAAAATTGACATACAAAGTAAAAATTACTCATTAAATTAAACAAGCCAACTAAGGGATTACAATGTCAAATAATTAAAATTACAAGACACAATTAAAAACAAGCACAAATTGAAGGAACACTAAAGCAAGATATCTAGGGTAAAAATTCTTACCCTAATTCATTTTCCCCTCAAAACATTCCCGGGCTAAAACTTCTCCCCCTCGCCGTTCTCATCTCAAACATCGTCCACTCGCACAGCCCTAGAAGAAACCCACAGCCACCGTGGCCTAAACGCTCCCCCAAGACTCCGGGCGACAAAGGCTACCTCCTATCGACGAGAAGGTAAGGTCTGTTATCTGGCCACTGCTAGTTTTTTTTTCTTTTTCTCACAATCAGTGAATACTTATAAAGAGCATAACAATACCGTTGAACGGCGAGGTTCATCCCAAGTTCTATCAGTGTCGTATCTTCCATGATATCGCCCTTTATTACTTGAACCTTTAAGAATCTTGGTCAGCCAACCCATCTCTATCAGTTCGGATTCTGATTTTCTTGCTAATTTTGTACATTTATGGAGTTTTGTTTAGCACAGTTTAACTGCTTGGAAAATTGGAGGAAATGAATCTATTGTTGTCTTCTTTTGTGTTTATTGGAGAAGTACTTGTTAGTTCTTTAACAAGTATTTTCGATTAGAATCATTGTTGCAATCAATTGGAAGCGTTATCATGATTGTACATACCCATTGCATATATGGACCATGGTGAGTGTTTTTTATTTGAGATTTTTTTATGGATTTTGCTGATGCACGAAAAAGTTTCTTCTGAATCCGTAACTCAATGGCTATTGTTTCAGGTTGATTACACTGCTGTGTTCGTTTTTCGTCTTTTGATGTTTGTAGATAACGGGCTAGCTGCTGGAATGGGTTTGTAAGTACTCATCTTTTACTCTTAAGTAGTTCAAATGAGACTGCTGTCATGCCACTCAACGTAGCTACTAGAATGCCAATTACCCATTACAGTTTAAAAATCTATTTTTACTTTGTACTTTTTGATTCGCAGTTGCAGTTACCTGTAATTCTTTCTTCTGTAAAAGGTAGTATTCCGATAATAGTTGCTGTTTTACATGACAGGTAATTATCTTATGCTTGACTTCATTTGCTTCTAGGGATTTGGGATGGCAGCAGAGGTATGCTCGTTTTTGTGGAAGAATAGTAGTCCTCTCGATTCTGTCTATGTTACTCTATCCATTTCTTTGGGCCTGGACTGTAATTGGCACTCTATGGTTCACCAATGCTAGGAATTTTGTAAGTGTTTATTGCTTTCATGGTTGTCAGCATCGTTCTCTTCTGAATGCTATCTTATCACTAGAGTTTAGGGTTAACATGGCAACATATGCAGTTGCCGGAAGAAGGTTAGAAATATGGTTTCCTTATTTGGTTGTTTTTCAGTTTCTGTGGACTGCTCTGCATTGCTTGTATGTCTATTGGGAAGGTTAGTCATGCCTATACTCCATGAGTGCTTCATGGAGGTGATGTTACATCTAGTGGTTTGTATGAGCTTTTGCAAGACGTTTTTAGTGGAGAAACATATGTACCGCGTGTGAAGTCTGAACTTGATACATATTTGGATGAGGGGTGCATCTTTAGTCAAGATGCGAAATTTGATGTCATTGCTTGGTGGAAGGAGAAGTCAAACAAATTTCGCATTTTATCTAGGATGGCAGTAAAAGTATTGGTTGTTCCTATTACTACTGTGGCTTCTGAAGCCACATTTAGTGCTGGAAATCGTGTAATATATCCTTATAGGTCTTCCCTTACTCCAGAAACAGTTCAAATGTTGATTTGTGCAGGTGATTGGTGTAGATCCCTTAATGGAGTGAAAAGAAAGAATAAGGTAAATGTATTTTCTTATAACAGAGTTTGTTTACTTTTTTAAATATATGTAGATTTATTTGAGTTTTTAAATTATTGCAGAATGATGACAAACAACCGAAAGAAATTATTATATCAGTACCTTCGAAAGAATCGATAATGTGACAAATTAAAAGGTTTAATATTTGAATTTGTTAATCTTGTATTTTTTACTTCATATTTGTAATGATTTCATGCTTTTTTATAGAATAATTTATTATTATTTATTGTCTTTTACTCTTTTTTTATAGGTGTTATGTATTGAAGTTAGGGCATGTTACTGTTATTTTTATTTTGGTGAATTTGGGTTTTGTGGTACATGAACAGGTAGATTTGAATATTTTGTTGTTGGATTTCATGTTTTCTATGGAAGATTTGACTTTGTATTTTGAGTTTTGAAACACTACTTTTATGGCAAGAGTTGTTGTTTTGCTTTGGAGAGGATTGTAAATGGTTGCCTGCTGTGGGCGCATATTTGATCTTATGTGTTTAGAACATGTTCTACAACCATAACTACTCTTATATGCGTCCTATAATGTTTCTAAAATGAGTTCATATTATCATAAAAAAATGTATTGGTGATGGTTGATTAAAGGAAAAATTATTTATATATTTTAAATGTAATATAAGATTTTTGTAGGTTCAAATTCGAGTTCGAGTTTGAGCTTGAATCGAGCTCGAGTCTCGAGTTTCAATCGAGCTTTTAATTTTTTTTTTATTTTGAGCTTTTTCGAGTTCGAGTCGAGTTTCAATATTTTCTTTCGAGTTTGAGTCGAGCTTGAAAATTTTAGGCTCGCGAGTTTTCGAGTCGAGTCGAACTTACATTTAAAGTTTTCGAGTTCGAGTCGAGCTCGACAATACTCGAGCTTGACTCAGCTGGTTTACACCCTAGCTGAGAGAGTGATACTTAAGCTAAAGCAAGCTACCATTCCCCCTCCCTCTCTCTTCATTTCACTTGCTTTCGACGATCTCTTACACCGAAGACGTCGAGAGCATTTAGTCTAGCGATTCTCAGCTACTATTTTCTTTAAGCTTACAGGTATACATCCTTTTCTTAACTGATTATTGTTTTTATTTGATTGAAGAGAAAATATGACCTGATTGATTGTTTGCTGATAAAATTAGTTCCATTTTTATTTGATATAGTTGTATAGTTTATGAAAAATTATTTTTTATTGTCCTCCGTTTGATTTGCTTGTTTTTACTGGATGATAGAGTAGTTTACGATCTGATCCTTTTTATTTATTTATTCATTTTTCGGTTTTGATCGATGTGTTTTTATGCATCTATGTTTGTTTAAATTTTACGAGTTAAAGAATTTATATCATATGTAACCATTTTTTATAACTGATCTATTGAAGCAAAATGCAATCCAAGTGAAATTTCTTAACGAAATTTTTCAAAATGATCAGCCGTTTTTTTCTCAGGCTTATTTGTTTTGAGTGGAATTTTTTTATCGGTTTTATGGGAAATGATATTTTAAGATCTAGTGGCTGTTGTTCAGTGGAAAGAACTCCATATCTATGGAGGACCTGGGCTCGAATCCCAGGGCCACTCTTTATCGTCGTTGAATCTGTTGGATTTTAACTCAGATAGACTGGTTTTCTAACGTAAGTTGAATTATTCTTTATATATATTTAAATCGGATGTCAGATTTGTTATTTCTTATTCATAAGTACGCATTTTATTTTTCTTAGGCAATTGAATTGAGTTGAGTTTGATATTGAATGCTTTTTTATGATTGGTTTTGTGATACTGTTGTCTATTTTCAGTTTCTCTCCCAAGTTTTATAATGGGTAAGGAGAAGATTCACATCAACATTGTGGTCATTGGCCATGTCGACTCTGGTAAGTCGACCACCACTGGTCATTTGATTTACAAGCTCGGTGGTATTGACAAGCGTGTGATCGAGAGGTTTGAGAAGGAGGCTGCCGAAATGAACAAAAGGTCGTTCAAGTATGCCTGGGTGCTGGACAAGCTTAAGGCTGAGCGTGAACGTGGTATTACCATTGATATTGCCTTGTGGAAGTTTGAGACAACCCAATACTATTGTACTGTCATTGATGCACCTGGACACCGTGACTTTATCAAGAACATGATCACTGGTACCTCACAGGCTGACTGTGCCGTTCTCATTATCGACTCAACCACTGGTGGTTTCGAAGCTGGTATCTCTAAAGATGGTCAGACCCGTGAGCATGCTTTGCTTGCATTTACCCTTGGTGTCAAGCAGATGATTTGCTGCTGCAACAAGGTAAACTTATTGTATTATATTGTAATTGTCGTATTGGTATTTCTTTTTGGATTAATGTGGTGATTTTGCAACTGGAACTGATATTCTATTGTTGTGTGGTATAGATGGATGCAACTACCCCGAAGTATTCTAAAGCAAGCTATGATGAAATTGTTAAGGAAGTATCTTCTTATCTTAAGAAAGTTGGATACAACCCGGAGAAGATCCCATTTGTTCCGATCTCTGGATTTGAGGGTGATAACATGATTGAGAGGTCTACTAACCTTGACTGGTACAAGGGTCCCACTCTCCTTGAGGCTCTTGACCAGATCAACGAGCCGAAGAGACCCTCTGACAAGCCACTCCGTCTCCCACTTCAGGATGTCTACAAGATTGGTGGAATTGAAACTGTCCCTGTTGGTCGTGTTGAGACTGGTGTTCTTAAGCCCGGTATGGTTGTTACTTTTGGTCCCTCTGGTCTAACCACTGAAGTTAAGTCCGTCGAGATGCATCATGAATCCCTCCCAGAAGCTCTCCCCGATGATAATGTTGGGTTCAATGTTAAGAATGTTGATGTTAAGGATCTTAAGCGTGGCTATGTTGCATCAAACTCCAAGGATGATCCTGCCAAGGAAGCTGCCAACTTCACCTCTCAGGTCATCATCATGAACCACCCAGGCCAAATTGGAAACGGATACGCCCCAGTCCTCGACTGCCACACTTCCCACATAGCTGTCAAATTTGCTGAACTGTTGACCAAGATCGATAGACGATCTGGTAAAGAACTCGAAAAGGAGCCCAAGTTTTTGAAAAACGGTGATGCCGGGATGGTGAAGATGGTTCCGACCAAGCCCATGATTGTGGAGACATCCTCTGAGTACCCACCTCTGGGACGTTTTGCTGTCCGTGACATGCGCCAGACAGTTGCAGTGGGTGTCATCAAGAGCGTTGAGAAGAAGGACCCCACTGGTGCCAAGGTCACCAAGTCTGCTGCCAAGAAGAAATAAGATGGTTACGTTTGGGAGCAAATAGCATTTATCATCCAACTTTGGACTTAAATTTTCTTTGGTTGCTACTTTTTCATGTTGTCATGTTGTGCTACAAACTGCTGTTGAATAGCTTTTATACAAATGTTGCTTGATATCCTATGTTTTACATTGATTGCTGCTTTAGCTAAGGCTTTAGAACAGAGGATTCGTATCATTTGTTTATTACTCTTAGTGCCTAAAATGTTTAATTTTGGAAACAAATTTAAAACATAATATAGAACTGGAGATATTAAGTTACTTTGGCAGGCTGAGAGATGGGGTCGCTCCATATCTTTTAACAACACTTCCTAGCCTAGGTAATCTTATATTCTCCCATTCCCCCTATTTTATCTAAGCTCAAGGGTTTATTGCACTAGTTGTACTCAAATTAAGACTTCAATTTTAAATTAATCATTAAACTTTAAAACATTTTAACCTCATTTGTAAATTACAGATGCTATACTAATAAAGCCTTTCTGTTATTAAACTCGTTAATTTGTAAATGTCATGGCACCTATGATCTGAATTACGTTGTAATCTAAACATGAAAAAGTAATAAAAGAAATAATGAACTATAGTTATGACCACTTAACTATTGTCTATTTTCCTCTTAGGTCACATATCTTTTAGTCTTGTCAATCAAACCACCTAACTTTTTAAAATTGTCAATCAAACTATTGGTTATTAACATTTAAGAGGTGATATGCCTGTTAACAAATTAGTAAAATTATATATATAGTCTTTAATATTTATATATTTTATCCATGTAGTTTTCATTTTAATTCAATTAAATAAATTTAATATCTAATAAATTAGATTCGGTCTTGAGAGAAAAAAGGTCAGGCTTGAACCATTGGCCAAACTGCTTATTTGGTAATGAATACAACAAATTTTATACAACTTATTGTTACTAAGGGTTAAATACAAGAATTTGGACCTAAGGCCTTAAGGAGGAATAGAAGCACCTTAGTCACTAGGCCTAAGCACATATTTAGTAAAAGTTTACAATATATAATATATATAATTAATGATATAGTATTTCAGTGATATACCCCATTAATTAAAAAACAAAAATTAAATTTGATTTTTTTTAAATTAATGGTCAAATTTAACTTAAAAACATAATAACGAATGGTAATGACTATTGAAAACAAAATTCATCATTATACCTTGTTTTTTAATGACAATATTTTTCATTAAATATTAAATTATTATTGAGTGAATTTTAATTTAATTAACATTAGTATTCCTCTAATATCCTCATAAACAATAAAATTTTATATTTTAATATTTATATATATATAATGCAAAACAATACTTAACACAAGTATATGAGTTAAAACTAAATATATTTATATTAATAATCTCAAAAATATGCTTATATCAAATCTGGCACTTGTCTAAATTTAAATAACATATAACTAATATAAATCTGTTCATTATATCAAAGCATGTGTTATATTTAAAAGCACCCATAAGTGATCTTATTAAATTTAGTGTAATAGAAACATAGTAATTATAGATCGAAAATTAAATTAAATAAAATTTACGTTAGTAATTGTCATGGTTTTCAAATGTAGCGGTTCTGAATTATATATAATGGGATATGATATTGTTACATAATGTAAATTTCTTTTAGTTTTATATAAATTTAAGATTGTTGAATGAATGAAAATAGATGACTGAGATTAACAGCAAGAAATGAAAATATATATTTACTAAAAAAATAAGAAGTCAATCTCAGCCGTCTATTTTTACTTATTTAACAGTCGTAAATCTGTGTAAAACTAAAGAATTTTAGTTTATGTAAGTGGATCCTAACTCATATATAATTATGTTTTATTAATTAAAATTAAGATTATATAAAAATATTATAATTTTTTACCAAATATATGCTTTGGCCTAATGGAATGGTTAAGATGCACCTATTTTTCCTTGACGCCCTATATTTGAGTCCCTACATGACTAGTTTTACTTCTTCTTTTTTACCTAAGTAATAATAGGTTACATAAAAATTGTTGTAATTTATTACTATATAGATAATTTGGCCTAGATTTTCAAAATAAAAAGAATAATAATAATTTGGCCTAGTGGTTTAAACGTGGCCATTCCCCTCCCAAGACGTTTGTATACATTCACGTATATATTTCCTTCTATTCGAGCGGAAATGATACATGTTATCATCTAATTAAATATTAAATTTAATTAATTAAATTAAAATTCTAGAAGGGGTAAATATTGAGAACTAAATGTATAATTGCATTATTTTTTTAATAGTCATATTACCTCCTTCATACGGGTGTAAATGAACTGTGTTTGAACGTGCTCATTTAATTGAATTAAAATCATAAAATGTTCGTGTTCAGTTCATGCTCATTTAAATTTTTAATATCATGTTCATGCTCGTTTATTTTTTGTTGGCAAATGTGTTCGTTTATATGTTCACGAACATGTTCATTTAGCGTTCACGAACATTTTTGTTTATCGTTCATTTATATGTTCAATTTTTAATTTTACCTTTTTATTTGCAAGTTAAATAAAAATGGTAAAATTATGTCAATATAGCTTAAACACTTTTAAATTCACAGTTTAATTTTTTTAATTTTACTATGTGTTCAATTTAGTACATACCTTCATTAATATTTAAAATGTAAAAAATAAAAGGAAAAGGATAACCAGGTAAAGAAGCTTGTTCATGAATATAAACGGACGAGTCGATAAAAGAGCTCATAAACGAGTTTGTTCATGAACATAAACGAACTGAACACACATATGTTTGTGTTCGTTCGTTTTTTAAAATGAATAAAAAAATTGTTCGTACTTCTTTGTTTAACTTAATAAACGAATATTATACGAAAGATTCACAAACAATTTATCGAACACTCTGTTCATTTACACACATACCGAGTCCTCCATTAAATGTTACCAACCAATGACTTGATTAATAAAATTAAATAATTAGGTGGTCTGATTAAAAAAGATAAAAAATCAATTGTCAAATTAAAAACTGGTCATAAGTATAGTTTACTCAAATAATATATATATATATATATCATGTTACACAATGTAAAACTCTTTTGGTTTTATACATATTTAGGACTGTTATATGAGTGAAAATATATGACTGAAATTAACAGTAGAAAATGAGAATATATTCACTGAAAAAAAAACAAGGAGTCAATCTCATATATCTATTTTCATTCATCCAACGGTTCTAAATCCGTGTAAAACTTGAGAGTTTTACATTAGGTAAGTGGATCATAATCCATATATATATATATATTAATTAAAAGATAAATTAAGCATTGATACTGAGAGCTAAATACCGATATCCCAGGAATAGAAGAAGAAAAGCTTGAATTGATGTTCTTGGAGTGAAGATTACAACTCTTACCTCTTTTAAATCGTCCAAGATTTTGGCTCTTTAAAATTCTCATCTTTGATGCACTCGCAAGAAGAAAGGAGGAAAGAAATACGATGAAGAAGAAGACAAAATGAATGGCCTTCCCAACGTGTGACATAATGGGTTAATGGCCTCTTTAGTCTTCCCTAATTAGATCTCAATCCAAAAAATCTCTTTTTTATGGCAATTTGGGTTCAATTCCAATCCAAATAAGCTTAAACTTAGCCCAACTATTCTAATTATCCGATTATACCAACTCATAGCCTATTCGGGTCAACCGGATATCATTAACCTAAAATGACGTTACAACTACTATTATGAATGTTTTCTCTAAGGCTTAAAACAGTTAAATAAAATCTCTCATTTTTATATTTTCACATATCGACGTAGATTCTCCTAAAAAAATACCTTTAAAGTTTGAATCTCCTTCTCATGAACCAACATATGAGATTGTTGTATTTTCATGCTTTTCCTCTCTAATTTCCTTAGTTTAATTTTTCTAAAGATATCCTTTGAAAATATCAAAATAAAACCTTAAATCTTTGTCCTCGTCCCTCACCAATCGCGCTATTTCATCTTCCAATGAACCCGAGATCAAGATATAATTTTATTCTCATTTCGACGAACCTTTCACCATTGTGATTGAAAGATCATCATCATGGTCAATACTTTAGATTGTCTTTTCGTTTGCTTTCTCTTTTCTTTTTCTTTCTTTCTTATTTTTTGTTGGTTCAAGTCTCCATTAATGGAAATGGTTGAGTCGGGTCTTGAATTTAGAGAATATAGAACAAAGAATAATACATTTGCTATATTAATTATTTCTGTAGGCTTCAATACTTCATTTATATAACGCACAGCAGCTTATGCGGTTAGCTTTAACAACCTAATTACCTTGTTCAATCATCTTGAGCCACGTGTCAGCTTGCCCCCTTTCTTTCATTTCCATTTTCTTCCTAGCTAGTGATCTACGTGGATGTGGATTTTTATTTATAATTAAGTTTTATTAGTTGAATATTTTTATTTATTTATTTGACCCAATGCTTGCGTCTTGATTTTAATTATGGAGCCCAATGATTGATGATGCAAACGTGTATCCATGTCTTATATTATTTAGACGTGATACCAACAGACTTTATGCTATAATTTAATTACTAATTCATGCAATTATCTTACTCAAATTAAAACAATTGACCCACTTCCAAACCTCCCTTGCCAGCCCCCCAGGCCAATAATAATAACAAATAATATTAGACGTTTTGTTTTTTTATTTATTAAAAAAACATCAAAATATGGATTGAAATTATAATAATCTGGTCATTAGGTAAAAACGAGAATACGCACAACGCAATTTTAGTAATAAAAACACGCATAAGACGAATGACTGTATTTACATAATTTATATATGGTGTCAATAATTAATTTTTTTAACGTTAACTAGAAGATTAGAAATACACATAAGACCTACAATGGAAGAATTCAATGTAACTAATATAGGAAATTAACGTTAGTTGGCTACATGATCAAGGGGTTGAGTGAGGCACACATTAGCCTACTGATTAAGATATAATAAAATTATATTTTAATGATATTTATTGGTACCGTCGCTATTTTTAAGCATTGACTTAATGACATAATATTTCAAATCTGACTCGACACCATAATATAAATGAAAAGTTGATTCTATGATAAGATTTTTATCATATCATTGTCAACAAGTTAACGTCTAGCTCAGACGATCGTCAATAAATGACTAGTTTGGAACATATGATTAACCGAGGATCATTTTGTAACTTTTATTAGTTAGAGGACTCAGCAAAACAACACCTTATAGTTGAGAGATTATTTTATAACTTTTAATAGTCGAATTACTCAAAATAATACCCTATAATCAAGGACCATTTGTGTACCCTACCCTAAATGACTCTATTAATATAAGAGTAAAATGATGATTTTATATAATAAAAGATAAAAATAGACAAATAATTACTAAAACAACTTTATACTTTTAAGTAAAAAAACAGTCTTATTTAAAACAAAAAATTCACTCTTTCTAAAATAGATGGATACAAAAGAGTCTGTTTGTTTGGCTGTAATTGATTTTCGAAAATAAATTACTGGAATTTGAATTACTGAAATTTGAATTACTGAAATTTGATTTACTGAAAAATGAATTACTGGAACTTGAATTCTGGAAAATGAATTACATTTCTGAAAAAAGTTTTCCGGAAAATGTTTTCCGTAAAATGAATTACATTTTTTTGAAAAACATCTGGAAAACGTTTTATGATGTTTGGAAGATGTTATTTAACATTTTTTCCATTAGTTGAAGAGTTTTTAAAAAAATATTTATTACAAATATTAAATACAATAAATAATATTATTTATCATAAAACTTTTTTATTATTAAAAATAATTTATTTATTATTAAATAGTATTTTTATAATTTTATTAATAAAAATATTAATATTTGTATATTTTAGTGAAATAAAAATATTATAAATATTATAAATTATTTATTAAAGTAATATTCTTATATTATATTTTAAAAATATTAATTAGTATATTTTAAATATCTTTATTAAAATATTATTTAAATATATAAATAATATTATTAATTATTAAATATATAAAATTTTTTATTATATATTATTAAAATAAAAATATAATATCTTATATTATTATAATATAATTGATTATTTTATATAATATTAAAAATATAATATTATATTATTATAAATATTAATAAATTAATAAATAATATTTTGATGAAAATGATATTAAATATTTTATTAATATTAAATTCATAAAATAAAATTATTTTGAGTATTTATTCATTGAAGTGAAAAGTTCAGAAAATGATTTATGGAAAATGAATCCGTAAGTCATTTTCCAGAAAACAAAAAGGAAATTTTGTTACTAGGAAAATGAATTACGTTCAGGAAAATCAATTACGTGAAACAAACACTGAAAAATATTTTTCGAAAAACGAATTACGTGAAACAAACACGAGAAAATATTTTTCGAAAAATGAATTACGTGAAACAAACACAGGAATTCGAGAAAAACAAACTCCGTAATTCTAATTACGGAAACAAACAGACATAAGACATTTCAAGTTTTGTTGCTCATAATTTACCCACTACTCACTTCATCCTTACTGCTTTTACTTTTTTTTATAAAAGTTATAAAAAGTAAAAACAATTATTCAAACTCTAATTCTAAAAAAATATTGATCTTTTTTATTATTGAAATCGTTTAATAATATAACTTATACATTAATTTTAAAATCTTTATAGAAGATTACCTAATGTTATGAAAAATAAAATGTTACGAAATTCATTGACATTGATATTTCTTTTTTTCACGAACGACATAATATAATATTAGTCCGATTTTAACCAAGTTGAGTTGAGTTTTAAACTGAAGCGCCATTAAAAGTTTAAAACCCATAGGAAAAAGAGAGCGTGCTTTTTTGGTTACCAGACTTTGTGAATTCATTGGGCCCAGTGCGGTCATTACACAACAGCTGTTCCTCCTCCATTTTTGTCTCAAAAGCCTTCCCTCCTCGAGATCTGTTTCTGTTCTTCTTCTCAACTTTCTTCAGATCTGGGCTTTACATTTCAGGTACTGTTGCTAATTCTGTTTCATTAACCCCTATTCAAAGACGCATTTTCAAGCTTTTTTTTCTTTCAATTTGTTCCAACTTACAAATATATTGTGGAGATTGGAGTTTTCTGTTCTTGTCCTTTGTTTGGTTGATGAGAAAATTCTGATAGCTGAACTGGGAAAAATCCACTTTAACCTGCATTAATTATATTTAAATTGCAACTTATTTAGATTGTGTTAATTCCTTTTAAAGGATAATATCAAGGAAAGAAAAGATGGGGAAGAAAGCAAAATGGTTATCTTCTCTAAAGAAAGCCTTACACCCATATTCAAAGGAAAAGAAAAGCCAGGTTTGGAGAATTCCAATTCAGCTCAAATTTCATGTTTAATTTTTGCTTAGCTCACATGTTCTTATTTTCTATGTTCTCTTTGTCAAATTATGGTTTTGGTCCTTCTTCTATACTCAAATTTGGAATTTAGTCCATGGAAGGCTGTTAGTATAATTTGGATCGATACAAATATTTAACACTGATTACTTTTTCTGTTAAAATGCTATTGTGAACTTTTTATGCGAAAAAAAAATCATTTTAGCAGATTAGTTTAAAAAAGTTGTTTTAAGAGAGAAAAAACCCACTCTAATATTTTAACCAAAATAGAATAATGTTAACTATATGGACTAACTAATGATGTTAGACAAATAAATGATCAAATTATATCAAATTAAAGTACAATGACTAAATATCGAATTTTGAGCATGGCTGAGGGAACAAGATAATAATTTGACCCCTTTTTTTTAATACATCAGAAAGAGCAGAATTTGGAGAAGCAGTTGCATTTGGGTCCTAGTTCTAATGCAGACAGTTTAGAACCTGTTGATCTGTCCCCTCCACCTCAGCCAGAAGAAGCGAGAATAATCGATCTGAAACAGTTGCTGCAGCTACTGATGATGTTGTCGCTCCCACTGCTCCAACTCAGGCTGCTGTCGCGGTTGTTCGACGCCAGCTTAATAGAGGTTCTCAGTTTGCTGGAAAATCTATGGAGGAAGTGGCAGCAATCAAAATTCAGACAGCTTTTCGAGTTTACATGGTAATGTTACTACAGATTTTTTGCTAGTTTTCTCCACAATTCAAAACTGAGATTTAAGCAATAGATTCACTGATCATATATGGTTTATTCTTTTAAAGGCAAAAAGGGCATTGCGTGCTTTAAGAGGACTGGTGAGGCTGAAATCGTTGATGGAAGGGCCTGTGGTGAAACGGCAAGCAGCGAGTAGCCTTCGGTGTATGCAAACCCTTTCTCGTGTGCAGTGTAAGGTTCGGATGAGGAGAATCCGGATGACGGAAGAAAATCAGGTTCTTCAGAGGCAACTTTTGCAGAAACATGCAAAAGAGCTTGTGAACTTGCAGGTAAATTCGATATATTGTCGTATTCATCGCTCGAATCGATAATAGTGTTAGTAGTCTAGGCTTATATCCTGGAAAATGTGATGTAGAAGCTGGCTGCTGCAAATTCGGTTTGAGTTTTTCTCTGAATTTGGGTCTTTTATATACGGCATGTAACATGGCATTTTAGAGTGATTTCTGTTATGTGATCATCAAACCGCTTAGTTTTCTAGGCGGAAAAGTGCCAGTTGTTACTGAATTCAATTGATTTTGAATGTTTAAACAGATGGGGGAAGACTGGGATGATAGCCTGCAATCAAAGGAACAAATCGAGGCGAGCTTACTGAGCAAACACGAGGCTGCAATGAGAAGAGAAAGGGCGATGGCCTACTCATTTACTCATCAGGTGATCTTTTTCTTTTGATTTTATATATGCAGTTGAATGCATGAATGAATGAGGCAGGAAGTCGTAGTGTCTTGGTAACTTTGAGCATTGCAGTAAACTTGAAATCCTAACAGATTGAAGCACAACAATTTCGTTATTATATGTATGATCTCATCATCGGGAAATAGCGATGAAGTTTGAAATATCCCGATTCCAAGTTCGAAAGAGTTTCTTTCTGCAAACTGTATATGCTGTTTCTGATATCTACACAACATTTTGCAGAAAACTTGGAAGAACGGTTCGAGATCTATGAATCCGTTATTCATGGATATGAACAATCCAACCTGGGGTTGGAGTTGGTTGGAACGATGGATGGCAGCTCGGCCATGGGAAGGTCGTAGTACGGCAGGAAAAGAACCAAACAATGACCAGTCATCGGTAAAGAGTGCACACGTCGAAGGAGAAATTAGCAAAGCTTATGCACGTTACCAACTCAATTTGGATAAGCAATCCCCAAAAGCGAGCCAAAAGCCAAACCGAACTTCAGGTCTCCCATCCCCTTCTACAAAGTCAGCTTCCACACCATCCCGAAAGCTGAAGTCTGCAAGCCCTAGCAGCAGTATTGTCGGTCCGGACGATGACACAAGAAGCATTGTCAGTGTGCAGTCCGAACAAAACCGGAGACACAGCATTGCAGGCTCATCAGTGCACGACAACGAGAGCTTAGCAAGCTCACCATCACTTCCGAGTTACATGGTACCTACTAAGTCCGCAAGAGCCAAAACCAGGTTGCAAAGTCCCTTGGGACAGGAAGCAAATGGCACACCAGATAAAGGATCGATTGGGTCGACCAAAAAACGACTCTCTTATCCGCCTTCGCCGGCCAAGCCGAGGCGACACTCCGGTCCTCCGAAAGTTGACACCGACATTATTAATACAGAAGTTGCTGTGGTGAATGGAGGAAGCAGTTAAGTAATTTCTTGAAGGAAAGCAAGGAGAACCTAAAGTAGCTAAAACAAAGAAGCAGAGGGGTAAATTATATAGTGATTTGATTTTCTGAATCTTTTTAATCCACACATGTTTATTATTAATTTATGTTTATGCCTTCTTTATGTGAATGATTAATTGTGAGATTGACAGCAAATCATGTCCATTTCTAGTTCATTGATAATTTGATCAATTTTCTTGTGGTGTGTTGTATTGATTTGTATAATAAATATACATACTTCTCGTTTGTTTTGACATTCACCAGTCGCCACTCTTTAATTGTATTTTCTTTGGGCTAAACTACCTGAATGATCACTCTCAACTTTTAGAGTACTTACATTTTGGTCACACAAATTTTTACCTTTACTCAAATATTGGTGTCATCTATTTTATCCTTATTGTCAATATCGCTAAAAATTAAAATTATTAACAGAGAAGTTGATGTTAACATTTTAATCAGAATAATTTATTATTTTAAATTTTTTTATTAATCTGGGGTGAGTATAGAGGTGCACAAAAAATCTGAATATCCGATTTTGCGCAAAAAAATATTCGAAACTGGATTTGGAAAAAATCGGTTTTTTTAAACCGGATCGGATATTTAAAAACCGGATTGGACGATCGGTTTTTTTACCGGATTAAAAACCGGTTTGAAAAAAACGGGATAAAAAACCGGTTTTTATCCGAAAAAAATCCGGTCTGGGGTTTTAAAAACTAGCCGTTGGGGGGTTTTGTGACCTTTTTTTCTAACAAAATAATCATTTTACCACCTTAAACATGTATAAATAGGTTGTGATGTATTTGGTTGATTATAACTTTCTCAAATCTTATTGCACAATACCTAAACATCTCTCAAATCTTATTTTTATAATTTTTTTGATCATGGCTACAAACCGGTTTTTAAAAAAAAACCGGTTTTTTTTCAAACTGAAACCGATTACACCATCCGGCCCTCCAAACCGGTTAGGATCCGAACCGATTTTTTTAAAATCCGATTTTTTGGCTAGGTGAAAAATCCAGATCGGTTTTTATCCAATATGGATCGGTTTTTTATCCGACTTTGTGCATGTCTAGGTGAGTACAAGGTAATATTGTTCAAAGTCTCCCAATAATTTGACATTAAACGTTCATATCATTGGCATACATGATGCTCGAATCCGGAACCTCAAGAAATAATAATATTTTTTTAATTATTGTGATAGATTGATTTGTGTTATTAATTTTTAACTTTTTATAATATGACAGAGATGATAAAATACTTAATGTTGACTTGAATGTGTTATTGTGATATGTTAAATTTGACTTAATTTAATAAAAGACAAAAATTTAAGAATAAAAAAAGTAAAAATCTAAAGGTTAAATTAATAAAATTAAGGGGCAAAAAGGTTATTATACCTAAAATAAACTATATATATATATATTTTTTGAAGACCATGTTAATAATTTAATATTTCCATATAAATTAGTAAACATCTATTCTTATTCCACCCTCAAACGGTGCTCCCAATTAAACAAAACCCTATTATTTTCAATTTCCCCTCCTTTTCAGCCTCTTGATTGCTGCTCTGCTGCCGCCGTTCCCCGCTTAAGCCCGAAGCTGCCATTGCTGTAATTCTCGTATTCTTTAATTTCCTAATACTGCATTGATGTTATTTGGATGTGGAGTGTCTGAGTATATATAATTTTTTTATTGATTGAAGTGAGAACACAAGAACAATCCTAGTCTTTTGCTTCTAACTTCTGATCCGACTCTTTGATTTTGATCCATCCCATGATAAAGCATGAATTCTGTTTACAACTTCATTCAACCAATGATTTTTATCATACAGCTTGTTAATCTGTCTAAGCTCATACTCTATAATTTCTATTTTTTTTAGAAGGTATCGGTTACTGGAAATAGAGAACCCTTATTCATTCATGAGTCTTTAGGGGTGGCGGTCAGTGATACAGCTACACTGCCTCTTTTTGAAACCCTAGCTTAAACTAGTTTAGTTTACAATGGCGACGACCCCAGTTCCTCAAGATCAAAGAAAGCGCGCTTAGAAGAGGCATTGGAGCGAAGGTTTGCCGTTGCCAAAGCCGAGCTTCTTCAACAACAGAAGAAGAAGAAAAATAAGACATTTGTTGAGGAAGATGGAAAAGGAACTCCTAGCAGTAATTCTTCTTTTCTCAACACTCGCATCTCAACTCCCTCCAATTCCTCATCAAAGAAAGGTTTCCCCAAAATTTTCAGTTATCTTCCCGTCCTTTTCCTTTTCAATGTTTATTTGGCTAATTTATGTTTCCCATTGGTGTTACGTTCAGGAAATTTTCCTTTCTTGGGTCCCTCTAGTTTGCAAGGTAGTTTCTGTTTTCTAACATCGCTGAATGTGGACATTTAAGTATGTTATATGTCTTGGTTTTGATATGGCATGAATTATAATTTTATCTATAGATGTTGAAGAAAGTGGTGAAGTGTATTCCAAGCTTTCGGAACCAATACATGAGAATTTGCTACCTGCTAATTCCAAGGTAAAATTTTACTATTTGATTAGTGGCGTCTAAGACTTCATAGTTCACAGAACGAATGGTAATCGTGATGTTTCTTGTCGTAGTTTTCCAACAAAAAAGGAAGCATGGCTGATAAGATATTGCATGAGCTTCTTCAAGGTGGGGATTCAGCTCAGAAATATATGCAAGGATCTAGAAGCATCAAATTAGACAATTGGATCCTTCTTGATAATTTAGTGAAAGGGCGAGTTATGTCTACTGGCTCTCAAATCAGGGCTTTGAAGACCCACTCTAAGCGCTGTAAAAGACATATGTCGATGAAGCAACTTAAGAAATCCGGAATACTTAAACTGCCTCAAGATAAACAAAAGTGAGTATTCTATCATGGATATGGTGGTTGCTGCTCTTTTCCCTGCTTTTTGTTGTAGGATTATTATTATGAACCTTTGTGTCGCATTGTTCTTCACTAGGAGGCTAAGTTCAGTAACCAGGATGATCTCTTTCCATTTTTACATCCTTTATATGGAATTAATGTTTTTAGACATTAATTGGTCCTTTTCGAGAAAGAGTGAGGATGTTAAGAAGTGTTTACATCTGTGAAGAATGCTTTGAGGTTTGTTCCACAATTTATAGAAGAATAGGGACAAAACAGCAGATCTCCTTGTTGATTGTTAAAATGGGAAAAAATGAGATTGCCACAAAAGGATTTTAGTTAGTAGTTCTTTGTGAATGTTATGTGTTGATGTTGTTCAATTGTTTAATTTTTTAAAAAAATATTTGTTATGTCTTTAATATTCAGGTTTGATACATTTAAACCAATGCATGAAATGTGGAAAGGCTGCATGAGTCAACTTCTTAAAACTACTGGGTAAGACAGTATCTCATTGTGCTTATGTTGGTTATTCAGTAGTGTGGAGTTTGAGGGTAGTAATTTTTGTCGAACTGTATGATTGTTAAATGATTTTTTGGTCTGATTCTATATCCATTCCATAACTGCAGGAAAAATCAGTTGGCTCAATGTATTATTGGTGCGGATCTACATGGTGCCCTCATTCTAGGTTGGTTATACTTAACTTCTGGATCAATGATTCATAATATTTGGGCAACTTAATATGTTTCTCAGGATGCAAAATTATTTAGACTATACCCACTTCAAGCAACCAACTTTATGATGGGAACAGTAGGGTATTTGAACGAATAATAAGTTTCTTTTGCGGGTTCCACACATTTCATATTGCTATGAAAGAACTTATAACCTTTTCTCATTGAAGTAGAATGATCCTGGAAATACAATAGCCCATTTGATAGGAGCCACTATAAGTTCCTCTATAGGTACCCTTTATCAATTCTTTGATCACAATTTCTCTAAATCAATTCAAAGAGCAATTCTGTAGTTATCAATTCTGTCTTTTTTAGCCTGAGCACTTCATTCCCCTTCTTTTTATAGAAAGCTTTGCTCTAAAATGGGTAACCAAAGAATGATATTTTGGTTTAGACCATGACCACACACAGAGGCTTAAATGATGCAGTAATTACTATTTACTAATTATAACTAATGAACTTCATCTGCAAAACATGTGACAATCGTTTCTCAATTTTGTTTAATTTTATCTATTTTGTGGGTATTTACTGTAATCTTCTGTATTTTCTGATAGTGGCCGAGTGCAAGGTAACTAGTTTCACTGGAGTGAGTGGCATTATGATTCGTGAAACTGCGGAAACATTTGGTATATTAACCCAGGACAATAAATTCAAAGGTAATTCAGCCATCGATTTGAAAGCCGTACTATTTCTGATATTGCTAATTATAACTTGTTTCTATCTGAGTACCATTTATTTTGCTGTACCTTCCTTCACAGTCACTTGCATATACTCGTGTGTATATATATTTATAAATGGTGCTCCGAAATAAATATACATAGGTTTCTCAGCTGTTGCCTGTTTATATGTGTATGTACATATATAGATATACATGCTAGCAGTAACTTAGTGTTGAAGCCATCTTTTAGAAATTGATATGTGAATTTTATTTGGTTGATGTAGGATTTCCAGTTTCTTGTCTTTGTACTCTTTGTCCATATAGTTTACTATGAGAATAATGATCATTGAACCATTAAATGTTGTGCTCTTTGCAGTTGTGCCCAAAAAGTTATCAATCTTCATATTCCAAGTTGACTGCTGGAAAATTACATTACAAGGTGATAAACTCACTTCGAGAAACTTGAGTTTGTGATGTTTTGATATTTATATTAAATATCCCATTATAGGTTTTCCGTTTTCACTCAAGTTCAGATAGGAGACTGTTAAAGTAACTCTTTTTTAATCATATTGATATCAAGAGAATATACTAAAAAGAAGAGTTGTGGCGCTGAGGCAATGTACAGTTCCTTTACAATTCTAAGTTTAGAGAAAGTTGTTTTTTTGCCTATGTCCTCTAAAATATGATGGAATTGCCAGATTTCTAAACATTTTGTTAATAGTATGAAAATGAATATTTTTGGCTACTCTTTTACTGCACGCCTATTGATTATTATATACATAAATGATTGTTGAGTTGCCTTGTTTTACAAGGTTTTCCTCTGAAAACAACATCCATATATGAGTGTGGATTTGAGAGGAAATGAGTCACTATTACATATCATTATATGGGTACACTACCGTTAGTGTCAGATAAGATCCCATGGCTTCTTTTTGGGTAGGGAGGAGTAATTAGTAGCTTTTGTCATTGTTTTGTTACCTTTAATGGAAAAATGAACAAACGTAGTTCTCATGGTGTTTGTTTCAGTTCCTTTGTTGTCCGAAGGGAATGATGAAAGAAAAAGATCAGGAGCAATAGATTACTATTTGTTGCTTTCATTGCAAACAAAGCAAAGGCGTAAAGCATTAAAACACCCTTTATTATTATTCATTTTGCAACCTTAGCTTACCTTATACTTTGATATCCTCATAAAGAAGTAAATAAAGGGTTTTATTCCAATGCAAGACAAAAAATACGAGTGTTTTCTAATTAATTGGAACACCAAAATCATCAGTTTCCTTTTTTTTATCCATTTCAGATTGCCATTGATTGAGTACTTGCATAGTAAATATAAACTGATAAAACAATGTTGATTTTTACTGTCAAAATCATAATTTGACAACCAAAATTGAAATAAAAGGATAAGCAAACGAAACTTGTCTTGGGAAAATGGTCCCTAGAGGTTATAATTTTTCTAGGGATCCCCCATTCAACAAAATGCACATGTGAATGCTTGGTTGAAACTTGAATTAATTCATGTCAGTTGCATTGAATCATTAGGCTGCATTGTCGATGCCCAAGGAAAGTTCCAAAAGGGAAATTTTTGGATTTTCCAGGAAATGCTCTTACTTATTCCACAATTTATACAAAGGTCAGAGAGCTAAATGGTAAATTGCACATAAGAAAAAGGATATGTCAAATTGTGGTTGTTGTCCCTCTACTATATTCAATTGACATAATTTGATCCTCTCTGTTCTTTAAAAAGAGCCCTTCTAACATGATAAAATCTATGTCAACAGAAGAGATGTTTTCCAAGAAGAGTTCAGGTCAATATTTTAAAAAGTATTAATTATTTAGACTAACCAATGGTGTTATAATTTCCTTTTTTGATATATAAGATAGGAGCGAATTTAGAAATATTTTTTAGGCTGAACTCACATATATTAGCAATACAAATTTTAAGTCGGACTTTGATTATAATTTGTATGTGGGTAGGCACAAATAAAATCTCAGGCCAAGTAGAATCAGAAAAATGAATAGCTAACCGAAGAAAATTTAAATTTTAAAGTGGGCAGATCCGTCACTGATACAAGATTTGAGACTAGTGCCTAAAGCTAAAATATTTGAAATTCACAGCACACAATTCACGTCATGCTTCAATCCAAAAATTTCGTTCAAGAGAGCTGTCCAAGCTTCACGAGGGGTTGCTCAAGTCTTAGGAACCCATGTTACCAGAGAGGCTAGCCAAGATATCAGCAAAAGTATTAGCCCTATACTAGTAAATTGTCAAATTATATCAAATGGATTAAATCCCAAAATTAAGCATAATAAATGGGTCAAAACTAAAATTTGACCAACAAAATGATTTGATTTTAGACTTATTTGGATATGATTTCTTAAACTGAATCATCAGAATCTAGATACATTTTGGTATGATCTGAAGGAAGGTAATCTTAAATTGCAAGTTGGCATCTCATTGCATGGAACAGCTGAATTCTTTATGGCAAAGACTGGTTATGATTAATCATAAAGAGCAAGGTCTATTTAGCATAGTGATGCCAAAGAGATAAGACCATGATTTTGAAGATTGTTTTATCTTTTTTGTTGTCAATATTCAGTGGAAAAAAGACAATCAATATGTCGTTACTTATGGCTGTAATAAACCACAACGTCAACGCTATATGCTTCTATAGTTTTTAAAAATGGAAAAAATGGCAGATTCAGACCAAAAAAAAAAAACAAAGGTAAAACCTTTGGATTGGGACATGGGGGGAGGAGCCTCAGCAACCAATGTGGGCACATGACTGAGGAGTGTAGTTCTTTTCTTTATATGAAAACGTCCCAATAAGGCCATTGCCTTTGCTTTTGTTGCTTAACGAAAACAGTGAAAAGCAAGATTTTTCTTATAATTAAAAAGAAAAAGGAAACACTTTTAGCTTTAGGAAACTGAGCAACAGCTGAAAGCTGAAACACAACATAACATTGTTTGGGTTTTCTTTAAGGTTCTTTGTTTACAAGCTGCTGCTGCTGCTTTTCTTTTACAAGCTGAAACACTATATGCTGTTCTGTTCTGAAACAAAGTTTTTTTTTTAAAGTTTGATCTTTTGTTTTAGTGATATTTTTAAGGCTCAACCGTGAGTTTCTTTCTGGGTTTTGCTCACTTCCTCATGTAGAAGATGAATTACAACAACTTTCATTGCTTTTTATTTAAAAAAATGAATTCATTTGATGGAACCCTTTTGATGTTTCTTTCTTTTAAAACTGTCATTTGGTTATGGTTGGTGGTAGTGAGAATTGTTTCTCTTTCAAGGAATTGTATTATTTGTTTGTTTGTTAGGTCTGCCTAATATATCACCCCAACCTTCATTAACTATTTGCTTCCTCTTCCCCTACATATACATACATACATACAAACATACATGCATATATGATTTTTCTGCACTATTTGCAGGTTTTTGAGGCTGAGGACATATGTAAATCCTTCCCTTTCTCCGATTTGATTCGAGGGAATACATTTAATCATGCAAACGCAGAAAGCAAGGTATGGTCGTCGTTAGTCGATGTGTTTATAACATTCTAATCAAGGGAAACTAAGCTTGATGAGTTAAGATTAATATTGATTATGCTTTTCATTTATCAAAATCCATGCCAACAAGGATCTAGAGACGCTTTTTTGTATGTTATTGGTGTATTTGTATGTACATTTTCATCCCCAAGCGGAACTATCATTCTCAGCACCGAGCAAATATGCCGGACCTGAAGATAGTTCACCGGTTGTTTTACTTGTGCTTTGAATGTTACAACCATCAGCTTCATTGATTTTCATGTTGTGACAGTGGAACAAGCTCTGTAGCAGTGCCTCGGAGAAAATCTCCTTCAACTCCTCGAACTGCTCGGCAATTGAAGATACCGGGATTGGATTCCGGCTCTGTTTCATATCCGAACCCTGCAGGTAAATGCCTAAAGACCAAAGTCCTAAGGGTACCGAGCATAAAGTAGTGAGAACTCGAGTATCTGAGGTATTCTTCAGTCACTTATTACAAATCATAGAACATATATTTGTTTACTTATCTATCTGCTTATGTGATTTCCACTCTTGTTGTGTGAGCTCTAGAAGAGTCGATCGAGCCGAGTGACTGAACTCGAAGCACAGCTCGATCAACTCCGAGCTGATTTGAAAAAGACAAAGGATCAACTGACTGCATCTGAGTCATGGAAGAGGCTAGCCCTTAAGGAAGCCGAGGATGCCAAGAAAAAGCTATCGACAATGTCCGCCAAGCTCAAAGAATCCGAGAAACAGTTGCTGGAAATTTCTACCTCCGAGGACGACCGCGTGCAGGAACTCTGTAAAATCTCACAAGATCGAGATAGAGCGTGGCAGTCCGAACTCGAGGCTGTCCAGAAACAGCACTCAATGGACTCTGCTGCATTGGCCTCTTCTATGAACGAAATTCAGAAACTTAAATTTCAGCTTGAAAAGGCATATGAATCCAAAGCCATTCAAACCAAGCATGCCGAGTCCGCACAAGCTGAGATTCAGAACTTGAGAATAGAACTGACCGAAACTTTCTCATTGGTCGAAAAACTTAAGTGCGAGCTCACTGATCGTCGAGAATCCGAAGCCCGGGCTCTTGAACTCGTTAGCAAAAGCCGAATGCAACTCGATGCAGCAAATAAAACAATCGAAATGATGCGTTCTAATGCAACCAAAGAAACAGAAGCTTACAACACATTACTATTGGAGTTGGAACAATCAAAAGGCAGAGTTAAGTCATTAGAGGTAATCGTTAGCAAGCTCCAAGTAGAACTCGTTGGCAGTGGCAGCGTCAGGGATCGCGAAGTTGATAAACATCAACAGAACGAAGAAAACGAGGACATACATCAGCTCAAAAGCGAGCTTAACTTCGCCAAGCTCGAAATTGGTCAGTTGAGATCGGCATTGGATGCAACTGATGTGAGGTACCAAGAAGAATATATTAAAAGCACCTTGCAAACTAGAAGTGCTTATGAACAACTGGAATGCATAAAAATGGAGTCTTCCCGAAGGGAGGCCAAACTCGAGGCCGAGTTGAAGAGAACCAAAGCCGACATTGAAGAAATGAGATCGAACTTAATGGATGAAAACGAGGGTCTGGACATGAAGATTGAGAAAAACCAGTATGACAGAAGAGAATCAGAACATGCAGCGAAGTTGAAGAAGTTAGAGGCCGATTTGATTGAATTGAGAGAGAACTTGACGGCCAAGGAAACCGAACTGAAGACAGTAACCGAGCAAAACAAAATGCTCGAAAGGGAAATCGATAAAAGTGGAATGGAGAGTAACAAAGTTAGTGATGAATCAGGTGGATTATTAGAAACAGCAAGGGCTGCAGAGCGAGCGGCATTGATGAAACTTGGATATCTAACGGAGGAAGCCGATAAGAGTAACCGAAGAGCAGCTTGGGTGAGCGAAGAGCTGGATGCAGGGCAAGCAGCGAAGGCAGAAATGGAGACGGAGTTGAGGAGACTAAAAGTGCAGGCAGACCAATGGAGAAAGGCTGCCGAGGCAGCTGCGGCCATGATTACTAACAATGGGAAACAAGCAGAGAAGAGCCTGTCTTTTGATATCAACTATAAGCCAAGAATTGCATGGGAAGACATGGACGACGATGACGATTCATCAAAGAAGAAGAATGGCAACATGTTGAAAAAGATTGGTGTGCTATGGAAGAAAGGGCAGGAATAAGATCATTGCAGGATGCATATAATTCTGATATAAATATTTTCACGGTAAATGTGTAGGTTTAATACTCAGCTTTTGTTCTGTTTTGGTCACTCAATTATTATTTTTTTAAATCATATTTAAAGTTTAATTTTAATCATCCGTCGTTAAAAAATTAACAGGACTATTGATGTATGAAATCAAATGATAGTTGGATTAAAAAAATAAAACTAAAACATAACATTAAGTATGAATTAAAAAAATAGTTGGATGATGAAAACATAACAAAATGATAGTTGATTACTAAATGTGCAGTTTACCCATATTTTTATGAAAATTCTGTGTTTAATTTTGCTCTTAGAATGTCTGCTGATTCCAATTCAGTTTAGAATTAGGATAAACTACACAAATCATTAATCAATTTTTTTATCACTCCGATTTTAATTACTCAAATTTAATTTTTTTAATCTAATAATTTAACTTTATACATTACTCGTTTTTGTTCACTCTGTTATTAACTTTATAATGAAGTTATAATATAATCTAATAAAATAATTTTTTATTAACAACGTTGGCACTATAGCAATAATTCTTCCCTTCCCTAAGTCATCTCATTATCGACTACTTCAAGTTCTTCCCAATAGCAGTCTCACAAGGGTTCGAAACTTTGATTCTTCCCAAGCAAATCCACCATGAGATTCCAGGCATAGGAGTTCACGTGCTAGTTAATAAATTAATATAATTATATATTTAATTCTTATTTCATATACATGTTATCAATTTGGTCTTAATTTAATTTAATTCAATAAATTATTTAAATCAAATTATTTATTGAATTACATTAAAATTAGAACTAAAATGATAGAATGTGTAAATAATGAGAACTAAATGTATAATTATATCAGTTTGGTTAACTGTTATGGGGTGACTTGATTGAAATTAATTAAATAATTAAGTGGTTTGATTGATAAAATTAAAAGATCAGTGGTTAGATTTAATAATTAAGGGGTCATGTGTGTAGTTTACTCTTTTATATACATGGTTCCTTTATAGGGTTAGAGCATTGAAGGTTTAAGCTCGGCGGCTGTGGGTTCTACTTGTTTTCACTTCCTATCTCTCGGAACCCTCATTCCTGTGAAAAAAGCACTCAGCCAAAATGGGGTATGTTTCATTTTTCTCTATTTCAACTCAATCCTGTAGCCTTTCTATTCGTTGTTTACACTGCTCCTGCAGATTCAATGGAAGAGATTTTTTTTATTTAAAGTTTTGGTTTTTAAAACGTGGGATCGGGATCTTGAAGTCTAGTCTTAACTTTGTTCTTTGTTTAGGGTTTTTTTTTTGCTTTGAATGTATTGCTCCTGCCTTTGGTTCTAGATGTAATGGAAGTTCTAATTTTATTTTGAATTTGACCATTTGCAGCTCTAGGTTTTTAAGTATTGAACTGAAATATGATTGGGTATATAATTTCTTGATATTTCATTAGTTTATGGAATCTGGATTCTTGTTATGATTGTGGAGAATTACACCTGAATAACTCTTGTTTTGAATTACTTTATAATTTTCCTTTCCACCATAAGTGTAATTGTCTCCACCGTTAATCATTTATTAGACTATATATATAAAAAAACTATAGTTTCAGGTGTAGTTTTTATTTTAACTTTTGTCTACGTTACCTAGATTCTGCATTTCCCCTATCATATTTTCAGTAATTTAACCCATATGGTCCTAGACCAATTTATCGGATTGATTGTAGATTTATCGAATGTCATTCTGGATTGGGATAATTTGAGTTTAAAAACTTTTGGGTTTCAAGGTGTATTGAGGGTCGGGTTGTTACAAGCTCAAATTATTTTTGAGCTCTGGTCACTCTCAGTTAGTTGTTCACACCATTTCCAATTTTTTGTCTGGTTGTTACAAGCTCAAATTAACGGTGTTTATCTCAGGAAGACGCGTGGTATGGGAGCTGGGCGCAAGCTGAGGACCCACCGCAGGAGGCAGAGGTGGGCTGATAAGTCATACAAAAAATCCATCCTTGGAAATGAGTGGAAGAAGCCATTGCAGGTTCTTCTCATGCCAAAGGCATTGTCTTTGAAAATATGTAAGAGTGGAAAATTAATTTTAAATATTCCACGGAGAAGCTAATTCGTCGTTTTGTATGAGGTTCATACAATGAAAAATTAGCCTTATTGCTTGTGAAATAGGAGATTGTGTAATAGTAGAAATCATGATTTTCAACTCTGGACAATAGGAGTGGTTAAGATTAGTTGGAATTCTACCTAAGTTGAATTTCCTAAATTAGTCGTTGTTTGTCCATCGAATCCTATGTTTGGTAAGAATGTTCCAGGTTGGCTTTGGGAGGATTACAATCTTAGAATTATAAAAAATAGTAAAAAATTCGGGTTTTCGGATAATCCGAAATTTGTTTATTACCGATCCGATTTGTTGATCCGATCTGAAAATTTGGATATCTGATCCGTTTTTTAATTTTCGGATAGTTCAAATCGAGTATCCAATTTTTTTCGGATTATTGGATCGGATACGGGTCGATAAAAAACAAGTTTCGAATTATTCGAAAACCCAATTTTTTTTACTATTTTCGATAATTTTAAGGCTCTGTAATTCTCCCAACGCCAACCCGGAACATCCTTACCAAACATAGGATTCGATGGACAAAAAATGACTAATTTATGAAGATCCAGTTTAGGTAGAGTTCCAACTAATCTTAACCACTCCTATTGTCCAGAGTTAAAAGTCATGATTTCTACTATTACACAGTCTCCTATTTCACAAACAATAAGACTAATTTTTCGTTGCATGAACCCCACACAAAACGACGAATTAGTTTCTCCATGGAATATTTAAAATTAATTGCTTAGGCAGAGTTCCAACTAATTTTAACCACTCCTATTTCATATATCAGAATTTTCCAGGGAAAAAAATAAATTAAAACAAATTTATAATTTATTGCAAAAACAATTAATTAATAAATTGGTAGCTTGACTCTCTAAAAAATTTAGCCCCAGCGGAGTCGTCAAGCTATCGAGACGGTATTTGTCAGGCGAAAACAAGTGTCGTTATTTTCTAAATCTTGTCTCGAAAAAGTAAGTGTTTTTCTTCTGGCATAAGATAAAACACATATTTGAGGAGTCGCAACCAATCATTAATCGAGGTGTGATTGGTCATCAAAATACTTAGTTATTTTAATAAAATTTGTAAAAATATTATTTAAATAACACAAAAAGGGTCTGTTTACTAGAAAATGTGTTTAGAAGTTGGTTATGTGTGGGAAAAGATTACCATCCCCACAACACCCAAAATTGATACATTTGTTTATTAATTAATATCTTTGCAGTAAAAATTTATAAATCTAAGTTTAATTTAATTTATTATCCCTTTAACAAACATAAGGGTACTATTTTATACCAATAATCATTTAAAATATATTCCTAATCAGTTAAGGAAATATTTATGATTTTTGTATAAAATAATCCAAATACATGTAATAATGATAAATTATAAAAATACAAAAATTTAGGTTACTATTGCTAATACTTTATATTTTAGGCCCTAAAATTGCAAATAATCATATAATTATTTAAAATATAAAAGTTAAAATTATAGTGGTTAAATTATAAAATATCAAAATTAATAGTGTTAATTATAAATATTACAAAAAACTATGTACTATCAATGTAATTTAATCATAAATAATATTTAGGATCAAAATATAACTTATTAAAATTATAAGAACTAAAATTTATATTTTACCCTAAATATATAAATATATTAGTTAATGACTAAAATAAAACTAAATAAAATTAGAAAACCAAATTGAAATGCACCAAAATTGATTTCCAGTGACTAAAATTGAAAACATTACAAATCAAAAGGATCACAGACGAGATTTTTCCATTTTGGAATTACTTAGAAGCCTCTCCCCAAAACGGCGTAATTTTGAGAAGGTATAAATACCCCAAAATTGGCCAAAAATGGTTATTCCTTCTCAATTTTTTTTTTCCATTTTTGCTTCTCTCTCTAAGGAGAGAGAAGCTTTCCCTTCTCTCTAAACTCCTTCACCAGAGGGAGAATCGGTCACCGATCGGTCATCGTCGGTCATTATTTCGGCCACCGTCAGTCACTATTCACAGTGGTCGGAAAATATAAAATACCTCAAATTTTAAATCGAAACACCCTAAACCCGAAACCACCCTAAACCCGAAACCACCCTCATTTATTCCTTAAAAATTTCAAAACGACCTAGATCTATATTTTTACCTTCGGTTAACGACGATTTTCGGCGACATTTGAGCTCCTCGGTAAGTTTTCTTTCTCTTTCTTTCGGTTTGTTTACTGGTTGTGGATCGTTGCTTGTAGCTTCATTTTTCTATTTCTTTCCCTCTATCACTTCGTTGTTTCTCTGTCTTGTTGTTGTCTCCTTCCGTTGATTGCCCCTCATTATTTTGCAAGTTGAATGACCTTTTATAGGCTTCAGAAGGCCTTAGACAACCGTTCATTCGGTGAGTCACCGGATATATGATGGTGACTCACCATAGGATACAAAGTATGCGGTGATCCTTCATCTTCTGGAGTGTTCGGTGCGACGGTGACGGCGTGGCAGTCATTAGTTGGGACTTCTGGAGGCGGCGACCGAAATCACCCTAGGGTTGGTGAGGGTTGCATCTGGGACGTTAGATCTTTCCAGATCCAACGATTGTGAGAGATGACGGCTGAAGTTGATGAGTGGGAAACCTAATCGGGTTTGGGTCGTCTGGGCTTGGAACGGGTCTGGGCCTAGATCCGGTAGAACTTGTAAAACGGGCTTCGGGTCATATTTTTAATTTTGGGTATCGGTTTATTGATTTGGGCTTATAGACTTATTGTATTATTTTTAATAATAATATAATTATATAATAATAATAATAGTATAATAATAATATAATATTATTAATAGTAAACAGGACAAAAACTACTGTCGACAACATAGCTGTCGAGACGATATTTGCCCGGCGAAAACAAGTGTCGTTATTTTCTAAATCTCGTCTCGAAAAAGTAAGTGTTTTTCTTCTATAAGATAAAACAGAAATTTGAGGAGTCATCGCCAATCATTGATCGAGGTGTGATTGGTCACCAAAATGCTTGGTATTTAAATAAAAATTTGTAAAAATATTATTAAAATAACACAAAAAGGGTGTTTACCAGAAAATGAGTTCGAGTCAGTTACGTGTGGGGAAGGATTATCACCCCACAACGCCCAAAATTGGTATATTTTTCATTAATTAATGTCTTTGCAGTAAAAATTTGTAAATCTAAGTTTAATTTAATTTATGATCCCTTTAACAAACATTAGGGTAATATTTTATATCATAATCATTTAAAATATATTCCTAATCAGTTAAGGAAATATTTTATGATTTATTGTATAAAATAAATAAACCAAATACATGTAATAATGATAAATTATAAAAATACACAAATTCTAGGTTACTATTGCTAATACTTTATTTTAAGCCATACAATTGTAAATAATCTATAATTATTTAAAATATAAAAATTAAATTATAGTGGTTAAATTATAAAATATCAAAATTAATAGTCCTAATTAAATATTACAAAAAAAACTATGTACTAGCAATGTAATTTAATCATAAATAAATTTAGGATCAAAAAAATAAACTTATTAAAATTATAGGAACTAAAATTTATATTTACCCTAAAAATATAAATATATTAGTTAATGACTTAAATAAAATTAGAAAACCAAATTGAAATGCACCAAAATTGATTTCCAGTGACTAAAATTGAAAACATTACAAATCAAAAGGACCATATAGGATTTTCCATTCTGGAATTACTTAGAAGCCCTTCTCCAAAACGACGTAGTTTTGAGGAGGGTATAAATACCCCAAAATTGGCCCAAAAATGACATTCATTCTTATTTTTTCATTGTTGCTTCTCTCTCTAAGGAGAGATAAGCTTTCTTTCTCTTTTAAACTCCCTAACGAGAGCCGATCACCGGTCGGCCACTGCCCAGCCACCGTTAGTCACTATTCCAGCCACCGCCGATCCATTCGCGGTGGTCGAAAAATATAAAATACCCAAATCATATCGAAACACCGAAACCCGAAACCACCCTTTCTTCCTAAAAAACTTCAAAACGGCCTAGATCTACATTTTTACCTTCGGTTAACGACGGTTCGGTAAGTCTTCTTTCTCTTCCTTCCTTTCGGTTTGTTTACTGGTTGTGGATCATTGCTTGTAGCTTCATTTTCTATTTCTTTCCCTCTATCTCTTCATTGTTTCTCTGTCTTGTTGTTTCTCATTCCGTTGCTTGCCCCTCATTATTTTGCAGATTGAATGGCCTTTTATAAGCTTCAGAAGGCCTCACACAACCGACTCACCATAGGGCAACAAAGTATGCGGTGAATCCTTCATCTTCTGGAGTCTTCGGTGCGGCAGTGACGGCGTGACAGTCACTAGTTGGGACATCTGGAGGCGGTGATCGAAATCACCCTAGGGCTGGTGAGGGTTTCTGTTGGATGCATCTGGGCCGTTAGATCTCTCCAGCTGGGCTTTAGACTTATTGTACTATTTGTATAATATATAATATAATAATAATATATTATTATTAATAGTAAACAGGACAAAATTAGTGTCGACAGCCACCCCTCTTTGCTTATTCTTGTGTCAACAAGAATAAGGCAAAGAAGAAAAAAATTAAGTTTTTGTCTAGTTGACTTCTCTTTATTAGAAATCAAAGTTTGACTTCTTTTTACTAGGAAGTCAATAAAAAGTAAACATCATGCCTGAAGGTCTTATGGATGACCCGAAGGATTTAATTAATCACCCGGAGGATTTAATTTTCTAGAACATTAAATAAGAAACTTTGAAAATTGCTTTCTCATTTTCATGCAAAAACATCCTACCCTGAGGTTTTACAGATGACCCGAAGGTTTTATAAATCACCCGAAGGATTTAATTTTATAGAACATTAAATGAAAACTTTGAAAATCGCTTTCTCATTTCATGCGAAAACATCATACCCTGAGGTTTTACAGATGACCCGGAGGTCTTATAAATCACTTGGAGGATTTAATTTTCTAGAACATTAAATGAGAAACTTTGAAAATCGCTTTCTCATTTGCATGCGAAAACATAATACCCTGAGGTTTTACAGAGGACCCGAAGGTTTTATAAATATGTGGAAAATAATTTACTAGGTAAGAAACCTCTTACTTTTCAAAATTTCATTTTTAGAAAAGATTAAATGAGAAACTTGAAAATCGTTCTCTCATTTTCAAAACAACTTGTTGTTGGGTAACATACCCCAAAATAATGCTTCCTCTGTGGATTGCTTTCATCTATTCTTTAGATGTCTGCCTCTCCTAACGTACTTCTTGTATTTGGGATTTGGATTCTACCTTCCATTTGTAAGGTATTTTGTCCCTGCATCTTCATGTGAAAAATGTATTTATGCAAATGCAATCAATGTATTAATGTGCATGATCTTTTATGCAAATGATATTCTTATGAATGCGTGAATATCGATTCAATCTTCATTTGACTTCAAGTGGTGAATTTGATCTTCTTTCACTTGATCATTCCTTTCCAAGGCTTATTTCAAACATCAGTGTAGTAACATATACTATCAAGCTTGCTTTTCTGAATAGCCATCTAATCAACTTGCATCTTCGTGTCTTCTTTGTCTTCATTTGCATTAAAGTCTCAGAATAACTGTTTTATTTATGAAACTCTTGCTTCAATCAGAACTATGACATTGGTGCCCCACTTTGTCCTTGATAAAACTGGTTTTCTTTGCCTGAACTTGTGTATAAATCCCATAAAGCTTTTATCTTTGAAAAGATAATCTATCATCTTTGTAGAGCATTGTTTGTTCTAATTTGACTCTTGAAACACATCACAAGGAGGATTTATCCTAATTCCTTTCATGTCTCCACATCTAATCAGACCTCGAACAAGGCTATTTAGACCATATCATGTTGAGATGTTTAACAACAACCTGTTGTTCAACCTCATTGGCTCCACTATTTCTTGTTGTTAATATTCCAGTGCCCCTTCGTGGAATGAATCTTCATCATTTCTCATTTTTGAATCTTGGGGTTGAAGAAGATAAACTTCATCTTGAGTAAAAATGGGAATACCATATGACCACAACATTGGTTCAACACCATAATTACTAGTTTGTAAAACATTTGATAACACATTCATCATTTCCTGTGTCTTCTACCCAGATTTCTCAACCAGGGAACTCTTTGCATGGTGTTCAGAGCTTTTGTATGACTTTACAAGGACACTAAATAATAAACTTGTTGGGAATACCAGTGGGATGCCTTGACTTGTCATCATCAATGTAGGTGAGATTACCAGGATAATACAACTATCACTGTTTCACCATTTTCATTCTTCATACCTTTCTGTTTCATTGGAAATATTTGTTCAAATCAATGATTTTTTTTTGAAGGATAATATGGGCTATCAGCATGCCCCAACATTTGTTGATACGAACGTTCAAAATGCGTTCAAAATTGTTTCTTGTGATATGAGCCTTTAAAATGCCCCCAATATTTTCATACTGATGTGAGCATTCAAAATGCCCCACATGGATCATTTTTGTCTGAAATATGCCTTCAAAATGCCCCAATATTCTATTTCTGGTTGGAATGGGCCTTCAAAAATGTTCCACATTTTCATATTGATGTAAACCTTCAAGATATCCTAACATTCAAAAATACCCCCAACATTCCAAGTCGTAAGGTTCACTCTCAATGTCCATTGGATTTGAATCTCATGATCCATACGAGGTCCAACTTTGATAATGTCCCATTGTGGCTACTCGTGGTTCTATTCATGCCTAAATCTCTTTATCTTGAATACTCTCATTCTGGTGTTACTAAACAACAGTGTTGTTAAGTAACTTGAGGGATTCTCTTCATGTTGTCACAAACTTAAGAAGTGATCAATCCTTCTGACAGAAATGTCTGAGATATGTGTCTCTCCCGAATAAGGTAATCATCTTCTTCTTGATTGGTCACATTCTTGTATTTTTGCTATACACTAGGATATGTGCCCCTCTTTCGAATAAGGTGATCATATTCTTCTTGACTATTTGTCACAAAGGGAATGTTATAAGTCCAATTATTCAGACTTTTTGGTGTCTCCGGCCACTTGCTTTCAAGAATATGAAATGCTTCATCATTCTGGTATCGCGTTTTCTTTTTCTCTAATAGAGATAGAATATGCATCAATTTGATTCAAGATCCTTTCTCATTTCAGACTGTCTTATTTGAAAATGTTTTTCCTCTTTTCTTTATTAAAGAATGAAAGAATTTTGTAAAATATTACCCCTTACAGGTTCACAATAGAATCAAACATAAGCACGAGTTCAAAGAATATCAAAAGAATCAACAGCTTTTTAATGCTTGAGAGTTATAGTTCTTTGACAAGTATCAAAATTTATGGGTTAGTTTTAGATTGGCTTTTATATTTTCTATGGTTAGATCTTATTGAAGATGTCACTCATTTCTCACTCTTTGTGAACATTATCACATGCCTCACTTTCTTGACTTGGTATTTTAATCGGATGCAAACAAAATGACGCAACTAGCATAGCCAGTTACTAGACTTTCTAGAATACCTCTATTTTAGTTCTCTGAAATCTTCGATTCAACCAAACCAGTGCGAAAATATTGGTCTAAAAACGAAATTTCTATGTGCACGTCTGTGAAGTTGACTATAACAGGTAGGGCTGATGAGATGAGATCGAGATCAGACTCGATCGAGACTGACTCGAGCTCGACTCGACTCGAGACTCGAGCTACTCGATTCGACTGAAAAGCTCGCGAGCAGCTCGAAATATAATATATTAAGATTTTATTTTTTTTAAATAAATTATTAATAATATTAATATTTATGTATTGATTTTTTTTAAAATACAGTAAGATTTTCATGTATTTAAGGTTCATGTTCGAGTTTGAGTTTAAGACTTCAATCGAGTTAAGTTTAAGATTTTTTTTTTCATTTCGAGCTGCTCACGAGCTTTAGTTCAGGATTTCGAGTTCGAGTCGATCTTGAAAATTTTAAGCTCGCGAGTTTTCGAGTCGAGTTGAGCTCAGCAATACTCGAGCTCGACTCGGCTCGTTTACACCCCTAATAACAAGTGTTTTTTTCCCTTACAACAACTTCTTGTTTAGTAACCTTTTTTCCATTTTGGCTAGCTGAATTCAGCTTTATTGTAATTAGCCTTCATTAGGCTAGTTGAAACTTTTCCATAAAACTGGGGATATTAACCAATTTCTCTAGAGGGACAACTTTATTGCATATAATAGTAATATAACAGGCTAGTTGAATATTATCCATAAAGCCATGGCGATTAACCAATTTCTCTAGAGGGAGAACTCAAGCTTTATTGTATATATAATAATATAAAATGGTTATACAACTCTAACTTCTTAAGCTTGTTAAGAAGAACCTGTTATAGTCTAGGTATTTTGGTGGAAGTCAGAAAATCTCTTCGTTAGAGTTCAATTCCCAAGCAATTGACTTTACCTATTTGTGAAGATTTCATCATCGAACATCATCAATAGAAGAGTAATCTAGTTGTAATGTTACACAAAAGATGCCCCATGTTGTACGCTCCTATATGTAAATACCGAGCCTTTTGTCTAATTCCTTGCAATAGGAGAAGACTCTCTCATATTTGTAAGAGGGTATAGTGTTTGGGTGTATTTCATCTGAGGTAAGGTCAAGGTCTTTGTTTTACCAATTTTCAATTTTGATACTTTGTCAAAGATGTATAACTCTAACCATAAAGAGTTTTTAATCAATGATATTCAAAGAACTGCAAGATTGTAAAATTGATTCAATGCTCATAACCTTAAAAGCAACACAAATTTATTTATTATACAAAAGGCGGAGAAAGGAATAAAAACATGTTTAAACAAGATATTGAAAAATAAGATAAAGCTCTATGATTGATAAAATGATCTCTTCTTTGATTAAGATGCCCCATTACTCATCTAATGTGATAATAATTGATTTAATTGTGTTTTGATGCCCCACTTGAGTTTGTCATCCATTGTTTCACTAATTCTCATGTTAATGTCCCATTATCAACAAGCATCTCTATCTCCTTTAACAATGACCTATAATTTCCCGTAGAATTTCCAAGTACCCCTAAGTGGAAATCACATAATGCTGAGTTAATCGATCGATGGAATCGGCCAAGAGGGGGGTGAATTGGCAATTAAAATTTTGGTGGAAGCTTTTGCAGAAAATTGAAAGTAATTGCAAAGCGATTTAGAGTGGTTCGACTTTCTCAACCAAAGTCTACGCCCATTACCTTAGCTATCCACACTAAGGATTTTCTAACAAATTCACTAATTTGTTCTTTCTTTTGAGGCCAAAGAGATAAGCTTACAACTCCCTCAAGAATATACCCCAATTCTTGAGAACACTCTTTCTCAAAGAGAAGATTACAAATTTGCAAACTTACAAGGAAATCCTCACAAGGTAGATTGTTTGCAGAATTCTAGAACAAAGAAAAGAACACTAAAAAATGAATACGATTGAGTACAAGTAGTGTTCTTGAAAGCAAAATGAATATTGAATGAAAAATAGGTTTGAAGTGCTTTAACAATGAGTTTGATATTTTCTCTTTGATTTTCTCTTGGTTCTAGTTTCTTGTTGTTTCTTGTTGTTGATCAATGGCTTCTAAGTTTGTTTAAATACTCCTTCAATTGATTCTGAACGTTGAGGATGATTAGTGGAGTCAATAGAGATGTTTAAGTGTGAAAACAATTAATAAAATCAGTTGGGAGCGTCAGTGTATCGATGCATACACAAGGTGCATCGGTGCATCAAGTGCAAAATTCAAATATTTTGACCGTTGGAACACTTAGTGTATCGGTGCACTAAGTGTGCATCGATGCATAAAATACATTCGATGTTTCAAAATAGCCTGAGTGCATCGATGCATGTCTTGTGCATCGATGCATCAAAATGCATTCGATGTTTTCATAAAACCCTGAGTGCATCTATGCATGGTATATGCATCGATGCATAAAATGCATTCGATGTTCAATTCATGGATTGGTGCATCGATGCATGGATTGGTGCATCGGTGCATCAGCGTATTCCTTTGAAAAATTGATTTTAGGCTTGATTTTGGTTCAAAATACTTTGTAAAAAATTGTTTCAAAAATATATTAAGTATAACACACAATTTTACACATTTAGTAAGGTTCAAAATTGATCTTGAAAGACTTGGAGTAATAATTTGATATTCGATTAATTGAATCGAATATACTTATAAAAATCTTTGTAAAAATCTTAAAATTCATTTATACTTAATTTGTTATATCGAAACATCAAAATGTTTTCAACACATACACTATCTTGATCATAGCTATGAGCAGAAGGGTTTGGTGGAACTTTCATTGACCTCAGTGTGATGTATTGATCTTTAATCAAATTAGGGTATAGATCTGAGATAGAAGTTTGGAACACCTTCAAAGTATTTCTCAACAGTATAACTTTCTTTAGTCGATCTAAACCACTAATTGCTCATTTTCTTTTTACGATTGCAGGGGTTCTGGATGTGACATTCATTCACATTATCATCCTTCGTTTCTTGATCAGCTGGACTTTTGGATGCGACTTTTAAGTTCCCTTCGCTGATTGCATTTTTAATCAATTCTCGACTTATCACAAGATATTTAAATTCATCCTTTGAACTTGCCAGCATTAACTCATAGAAAGGAGTTGGAAGTGAATTATAAAACATATATGATATCTCTTCTTCTATCATGGGAGGTTGAACTTGTGCTGCCACTTCTCTCCATCTTAAGGCATATTCTTTAAATCTTTCATTGGCTTTCATCCTTATTTCTTGAAGATACTTACATTTGGGAGCTAAACTTTTAACATATCGATATTGCCCCAAAAATGCACCAGCTAGATCAATCCATCCCTTGATTTGTTCTCGGTTCAAATGATTGTACCATATAACTGCTGGCCCAACGAGACTATCATGGAATGAGTGAATTAACAAATCATCAATATTTAGGTATCATTTCATTTTTCTGCAAAACATTCTCAAGTGGATTAGGGGACAATTGTTGCCATCATATTTCTCAAAATTAGGCATCCTGAATTTATGGGGAATAACCAAATTTGGAACCAAACTGAGCTCTCTTGCTTCTAGTTCTTTATGTGAGGCGTTAACACCTTTCATATTTTTGATTGTTTCCTCCACCTGTTTGAATCCCTCCTAATATTGTGCATAGTTAATGAGGCTATTCTTTAGGTTCGAGTGGGATGCCCCAGGGTATATTATCATTCTTGATGCATTAATTTGATATCATTGTTATTTTTTAGCAGTCATCTCTTCATCAGCAGTCTTAGTTACCATTACTTGGACCTTATGATTTGATCAATCTTGCAAAGATCCTGATGCTTGTTGTAACCCGTCAAACTGTTCTTGCAGCTTATCTCGTGATCCCTTATGAGATTGATCCATTGTTTCCATGATGATGACACAGTAATATGAATGAATGATCTCGATTTTACTGTTACAAAACCTTTCATGAATTATTTACATGCTCTTATATTAATGACTTAAATAATAAATGTGATGCAAAATACAAAAATGCTGAAATGAGAATGCAAATTGTGCAATGCAAATGCATGTACGCAAAAGGTGTCATTCGAGAGTGATTATCTTAAAACAACTTTCATTGAACACAAAAGTTTCTATACATCAAACAAACTTTACATATAAGGGATAGCTTTAACTCTCAATTTCTCTATTTCCCTCAAAAGCCAAATTAACTTCCACTCATGCTCAAGTGTTGAGTTGTCAATCTGCTTTAACTCTTGCGTAAATTCAACTAAATCAATCAGCTTGTGGGCCACATTGCTTGCTTGTGCAGCAGCTTCTTTCATGACATCGTCTTTTTCTTGAATCTTACATGTCATCTCTCGGAGTTGTAAACAATGTTGCTCATTTTCCTTTATAAGAGAGTCTTTGTGTTCAAGAAGTTCTTGTACAAGATCTCCATAATCATATACCATCTTCATCAATGTGTTGTTCTGGGTTCTAGTGGCTTTTAACTCAGCATCAATCTCATGCTGATGAATCTAATATGAGGCTTCCATGTTAGCTATAGCCTTCTTCAATATCTAATTTTCAGCTTGACATTTTTCCCAAATTAATGATGGATTTATTGCGCATTTCTTCTGTAATCTGTAAGTCATAAGAGAATTTCCTTGCTCGATCTTCATGTATTTTTTTATTCTTTTTCCATTGCTCAATATCACTTTTCAGTTTAATGATCCCTGTTGTCCATTCTTATGGGGTGTTTCCTATGCCAGCATTTTTAAAGGCTTGAATGATTCTTCGAAAATCATTACGCATGGTTTCAACCTCTGTGCTCAATTTCTTGTTTTTATTCTTCCAAAAACATGTTTGAGCTTCATAAAAACTTCCTTCCTTCTAAATACTTCTATTGATACTCCTACCGTAAAATACTTTTGGTACCAATCTAACAGGATCTTTAGGTACATAGCTTTCCATTTTTTTGAGAGCTTCCTCAAGATACCAGTCATTGGCTGTGTTATAGTTCACTTGATCATGAAACCCTTTGCCCATATGAAAATCATGTGGCGAGAGTAGCTAACTATGAAGCGGATGAATTTGCCAAACAAGGGATAGGTTAAATAATGGGGAATTATTTGGGTTGTTATTTTTCTATTACTCGTATATCGGGAACATTTGGGAATGAAATTTGTTTGTATTTGGTCGAGTAACCTAGGAGGTAGTTTTTGTGTAGGGTATAAACTTTTACATATAGGTAGTGTTGTTTTGCACTGCGTTGAGTGGGCTATCATCGTTTATTGGTGGTTGTGTGATCGTATTGTACTTGGTTCTTATGCAATAAAATTTCTAAGGCACTCTTTTCCTCCTTCCAATGTCCGTTGAGTCTTTGTTGCTTGACGGTTATGAAGGGAGTTTTTAACGAGACCTTCCTTTTTATCAAAAAAAAATCCCTCTTTTCCTTTTTGGTGCTCTTGCTTTCATTAACTCGAGAATCAAATATTTGTACTAATGAATTTGTAACATGCAATGGTATTGAAGCTAAGCAGCCAAACTCTGCCATCCGAAAGTGTGCTAGAGTTCAACTGATCAAGAACGGAAAGAAGATTTCCGTATTTGTTCCGAATGATGGTTGCTTAAACTACATTGAAGAGAATGTTAGTATTCGAGTGAAAACCTTACAATATTGTTAATCATTTAAGCATGTTAGGTATGTTGTTGTTATGACCATAATGTATTTGGTGTAGGATGAGGTGTTGATTGCTGGTTTTGGACGGAAGGGTCATGCAGTGGGCGATATTCCCGGTGTCCGGTTCAAGGTCGTGAAGGTCTCGGGTGTTTCGCTCTTGGCACTCTTCAAAGAGCAGAAGGAGAAGCCTAGATCTTAACATGGTAACTGGCATCTAATTATGATGTGATATTTTTACAAAAAGAATCGAACCGAGAGCAATGTTTTGCTTCTATGCTTTTGTTGACAATCTTTTTGGTTAATAGTTTGGTTATTGTATTGAATTTTCCTCGAGCATTTGCATTTTGGTGTTCGAATGAGTAAGGGATTGATATGACCTTTTAGTGCCTTTTGTTTAGAATTGTTTAGGCTTAGGGCATCGATTTGGATATCAATTTCTTTTTTTTTTTAAACAAATTAGTGGAATATAAAAAAACTCCAACATAAAAAATTCATTCAAGAAAAATTCGAAAATATAATGTAAAAATTAACTTACAGTAAATTGAACAATTTAAAATTTTATATACTGTAAAAGGTTTTATTGAAAAATAAATATTCAAAATTATACCTGTATTTTTTTACTGTAGTGTTTAATATCATGGTTTTTAGAACCGGACCGGTTAGCGAACTGGTCATGTTACCGGTTCACTGGTTCAACCGGTCCGACCGGTCGGAAGAACCGAACGACGTCATAATTATTTAAAAAATTAAATAAAAATACCAAAAATATTTAATAAAAAATAATTTTTTATATCACAAGTCATATTCAAAGCAAATCATAACATATATAAGTTAAAAACCATAAAATCAAGTGAAACAAAATGATTCAAATTAACCACAACATAATATTTAAGGTAAAACATATTAAATAATAAATATAATTATATAACTATAATTAAAAAATAAATTTGGGGTTAAAAAAATCATAACAAAATGATATTGTTTGGTTTAATTTTTTTTAAAAACAATCCCACATGGCTAAGAAACATAGAAAAGCATCCCAAAAGTCTAAAGAGTAAAAATATGAGAACAAAACAATCTCACATTGCTAAGAAACATAGAAGCGCATCACAACTAACTTCTATAAATAATAGAAGTAATTTGACATTCAAAATCATGGAGCCTTTTGGTGAGCATTGAGTGAACTATTCTTTCACTTCAATCAAACTCGAATTTTAAGCTTCAATCGAGCTTCTAATTTTTTTTTGAGCTCAAGCCTTTTTGAGTTCAAGTTTCAATATTATATTTCGAGTTTGAGTTGAACTTGATAATTTTTAGCTTGTGAGTTTGAGTTGAGTTGAGCTTACTTTTAAAGTTTTCAAGTTCGAGTCGAGCTCAGCAATACTCGAGTTCGACTTGGCTCGTTTAACAAACAACGTTGTTTGGTTTAATTTTAAAAAAAAATAAATAAAAATCCCGATTTTTTCCAGTTTTTTTTTTATTTTCAATCGGTCCGGTTCGAACGGTTCATTGGTTCTGGCCGGTTCACTAATAGCGGTTCAACCGGTTTAGATTGAACCGGACTAAGCAACGATTCCCGGTTGAACCGACCGATCCGGTCCGGTTTTCAAAACAAAGTTTAATATATATATTTTTAATCAAAGTATGTATATAATGTTTTATTTTTTTTATTGCTGAGTTTTTTAAGCTTATAACTTTTTTCCAAGCTCGTTATAACAAATGGAATCAAAGTTGAGACTAATTTTTTAGGAGTTGAAGTTTTAATTTTACTTGCGAATAAATGAATCTTTATAATCAAAGTGTTTGAAATTAGTTTTTAGGCTTGAGATTTTCGACTTTTGCAAAATATGAGAATATAAAGGCATAGACCAAACTTGATGCACCAAGAATAAATGGATTTTCGAAATCGAACAATATAAGACTTCAAAATCCTCAAATTCTAAAAAACAAAACAATTTTTTTTATAATTTTTACTTTCCTTTTCTGTTTATTTCTCTAAAAAATTAAAAAAGAATACATTCAAAAGTCACATATCACACATTTATTGAATAGTTTTTTAAATAGATAATTTGAAAATAACTACAAATAAAATGTTAAGCACCTAAAAAACTAAGAAATCTAAAATAAATAGTTTGGACACTTATTTTATAACAAAACTTTATAAGACTATAATTTAAAATCCAAATTTGAGTTTTAGAAAGATGGAAAAAACGAGATGTTCTCTGTTCATGCCCTAACTTACACTTACTCTCTGTATTTGATATGCATATGTAATAGATGGTGAATGACCTTTATTTCCTGGCAGTGCAAATGAAGCATGAAAAGGGTAATTTTGCAAGATTCCATTACAAAGCAAATTTGCAGATATGATTCATGAAATTTGTTTGCCACAAAAATATAAATTGAGCACTTCAAGTTCAGCCCTGAAATATATCTCGTAAGACACTACCTACATGAAATAAAACGTCAGATTCAAACTTAGTAAAATTCGAACCTGGGACCAACTTATCTCCATGACAAATATCATATCCGAACCTGGTGAAATTCGAACATGAGAACTATTTCTCCTGAATTACCAAAGTTTATCACTGAATCTACAAGACTTGTATCGAAAAAGTTCCAAATAAGAAAAATTGGAATGGAAGAGGCACATACCAAGGTAACTTGAAACAATCTGAAGCTAGGCAGCTGCACTTAGCTATTATTCTCAGGAAAGGTAGACTCTAATGTGGTCGTCTTCTCGGCTGTTTCCGATCCTGATAATATATCGTGGTGCATCCGTATTGTAAAAGGAATCCTTGACCGAGAAAGGTATCCTTGAGCCACAAGTAATTTCAGAAGTCAGCGGGGATGGAGTGGTTGGAGTGGGATTTGACAAACTGTTCTCAAACTCAGAGATAGGTTCTTTCCTAACAGCGCCTATTTGGTCTTCAACAGGAGTTTCTTCCTTCTTGTTGGCATCATAAAGGAAAACTGTTTCAGTCTTGGGGTATGGATAACTGCATGTCTCATTTTCAGCTGCTTCTTTTGATGCAATTGTGTTTTGAACATCGGCATTGGAAGCTATATTAGCAGTTGTTTCAAGTACTCCATCGAGAGGCACAATCTTGGTATCCTTTATGCAAGCACCATCCTTGCTTTCCTGGACTGCTACTTTCTCAGCAGAACCAATACCATTTCTGGGAGAGGATTTATTCTGAAGTTTTGGAGATATACCATGGCTGGTTTTGACGTTTCTTGAAGAACTTGGTACTGTTGTTCCAGCAAGTGGAGATTTTTGAATAGATAAGGAAGAACTTGATTTTATAGCAGAGGAAATTTGCTTGACATCACCTTGGGGCTTCGAATTGCAGTAAGAGTCCTAACAGGTTGAAGCTTTCCAATCTTTGCCTTATTTGAATTTACACTTGGACTAGTGGTTTTTGCTCCAATTTTAGGCAAGCCACTAGGTACACCGGGATGAGACAACATACTCCCATTTGGAGTGCGTCCCGATGATCGGACCTGCATTATCATGATTTCACACAGGTCAACAATTTGACCAACAAAACAAACCGGATCATAAATGAATACAAATCATTTAGATTTCAGAATTGAATAGGCATAACTAGTTATATACTCTTTTGTGCAGAAGATCAAGATTCTAAAATGAAGATTTCTGTCTGGTTGTTCTTGAAAACAGTTGAAGTGGAAACCAATTTTGATACAGAATAAGAATGTAAAGGAGTTCAAGAAATAAGAACTAACCCCATCAAAAAATCCAAGCTTTGGTGATGGCATGCGGAGGCCAGAGGGTTTCATTGAAGCTGGATGAAGAAGTTTACTAGTTCCAGAAGAAACTTTGTTTTCACTTTCATTGAGCGAGCCAGTAACCTCAGCGCCATCTCCCTGTGAGCACTCACCAGTAGGATGGTTCTGCAAGTCCAAAACTTGGTGAGCATCACTATTTATAGCAGGTCCGTTGCTGGAGCCAGAGCCAGAGCCAGAGCCAAGGCTAGCTCTTGCAACATTAGAACTTTGGTTAGCAGCAGAGATAGATGATGATGACTCTGAAGACCATTCACTGATAGAGCTTGCTGAATATATACTGGAATATTTCTTGGTAGAAGACTTCAAAAAAGTTGGGAGCTTTGAACTGCCTGCTTGAACTTTACTTTTTGGTATAATTCTGGAGTCATTTTTAGGTTTGATCAAATTCAAAGAAGATTTATTAGTTCTGTGAGACGAAACACTGACACAACTTTCAAGTGAGGAACAAGAAGAATTCAGCTCCGTTTTGCTAGAGGCTGGGGAGCAAAAAGAAGATTTGGAAGATGGTTTAGGCCTAGGCACAATGCTTCTTGCACCACCCAAAGGAGTTTTTAATGTCGTAGTTCCTCTACCTGCAATCGTTAAAATTAATTGGAGATTGAATTAAGCTGAAAAAATGAGCATGAAAACATCCCCTGTTTCGGAAAAGTTAATTTATACAAATAGTAGTTTGAATTACCAGTAACTGTTTTTGTATCCTTTTCCATTCTGACATTCTTAGCACCCAAGGAAACCCTTTTTGGTGAAGGACCAACGCTGCTTAACACCTTTGGTGGCTTATGAAGAGACGAAGTTGATTCTCTACTCCTAGCAACCGACTTTACAGTCTTAATGTTTATAGAACCAAAAAGAAAACAAAACAAAAATCAGATTCCAGTGGTAGTAAATAGCAGTTATATGGTTGCATGTTTAGCAGCTGCAACAAATGAATATTTACAAGCTTATAGCATAGTTTCGTATGAACTTGTATAACATAAACAAGCCATTTAATTTACCTAAATATTTAGATTTAGAACTTTGTAACTGACCTACAATACCATATATTGTTGAGTAATATTATATCTATCATAAATAGAAAGGGCAATATAACAAACAGGTCATTTGCATGATATTAGAAATACATGCCTGTGAAATTTGTGGGCGGACAGCCTGCTTCAATGTTTTTGCAGAGTCTTTCACGCCAACGTTAGGCTTCTTTGGAGTAACTTTCTGTTTCATCTGAATTTTTTAAAATGTTATTGGAAAGAAAAACAATAAACTAATCAGTAATGAAATTTTACTGCAGCTGACATTTCTTGAGTGTACCTTATCTTGAGTAGTAAGTTCTACCTTTTTTGAAGCTGCGAAAAAAAAGAGAACATGACTGTCAGTTTGAGGATATTTTCTGGCATGAACACACATCTAGAACGTTAAGTTGAGCTCTAGACATGAGTGCAATGTAAGTATGTAAGTTGTATTTGTGGGATCAAAGAAAAATGATTGGGTGTATCAGCATAAAACAATGCAAAGACAAAAGGGGAATAAACTATACTTACATGACACAGTTTTACCATCTGTTTTCAACTCCTTTTTGCCACTAGAATTTGCTGTAACAGAAACTTTGTTAGATTTCTGGATTGAAGCTCTTACATCCTCGAATAAATCAGCCTCTAGACTTTCCAATGTCAAAGTTTCCGAATCCAGCGTTGTTAATGAATCATAAGACTTGTTTACATCCTCTTGAATCGCAGGCAATGTTTGTATTTGATCTTTCTCGTTGCCTACCAGCATGCTAGACAACTCCTCCGGCTCCAGAAATCCTAAAATATAGAGTACAAAACGTTATCAAAAACCAGAAATTTAGAATCATAAATGGTCAAATGTAAGTAAAATCCACGAACGTGTACCTTCACTAGTAAAGAAAGCGCTATCCCATGCTAGACTTTTGCGTAAATTATATTTTCCATTTTTACTTGTCTTGTTTTGTTCTGGAGACTTCAAAGGTTCTTTTGCCTTTTCTGCTTCTTCATGGGAGTCATGGGAGCCTGATGAGATTTCAACGCTCTCGGGATCCATGGCGAACCTAACAGTTTTGGTTTCACTTCCTTTCTCTGTTCAATAAAAAATCCGATTTTCATGATAAAAAGCAAAAAAATGCGACATTAAAATAAGATAAAGCTTCAAATTTAACACAAAAAAATTCAAAATAAAATATTCTGTCATTCTAATCAATCGTTGATAGAGCTGGTCTTTCCTGTCGCAATTTAATTACTATCAGACTATGTTGATTGCGTTCAGTGATGATTTGTTTCTCAAGTTGATATGATTACATGGTGTACTCACAGCAAATTTTGATGAAAATTTCTAAAAATGAAAAAATTAAGACTTTTTAAGAAGCCCGGCGCCTAAATTCTCTAATGTTAACAAGAAATTGCTTCCAAAAATCCAAAAGGAATCCAATGTTAGTTAGTGTAAAACCAAGCTAATGTAACGAGAAAATGCTTTCAGAAAACGAAAATAAGTTCGGGGGGAGGTTAACATCTACTACTTCATTTACCTCATTATTGGTAATAACTAATAATTGGCTAAAAACATTTAACATGATTAGCATAAGGTACTTTTCTCCAGTAAACAGAACAGAAACAGCTTTAAATTAAAAGATACTCAAATCAAGCAAAACTAACTATTTGGAACGGGGAAAAGACTCAGAAAGTTAATTAAATTCGATGCAAACCTGAGGATTGAGGAATTATAGGACCGCAGAGAGGCGAATGGACGAGGCAATCGTCTTCGGAGGAAACATCGATGAGGCTTAACCCTTTGATATTGAAATCGCTTTGCTTCTCAGAATCTACCATTTGCAGAGAGAGATTAAAAGCTTAATCAGTTTATTGAAATGAATTGAAAAGCAAGAGGACTGACAGCCACAGGGAAATCAATAAAGGAAAAGCGAAAAAATTTTGAATTTGGGAGAAGAGGCGGTTCAAAATTAAATAAATAATAAAGAAAAGAAAAACTGAGCGTCTGATGCATAATATAGCACTGTCACCATGTGTGTGGTGATCAGGTTATTTGAACCGTTGGATTAGGTCTCGTCCAACGGTTGTCGAGATTTAGATATATATTCTTTTATTTTTAAATGTATTCATGTATGCAGGTTTAGATTTATTTTAAAAATAATCTAATTATTAATCATAATAATCAATATTCTGAATTATGAATGAATTTTCAAATTGTATATTTTATTCATAGCAATCCATTTTCAAATTATAATAATCTGGATTTGATTGTTTTGAATTTAAATTATTTTAATTTTTTATCAAATAATTTTTTTGTCAAATCATTTAAAATTTTGTCATTTAGATTTAACACTTTATTCATATAAAGTTTGAACGTAAGCTGAAGTAATTAACTTCCCATGCTTATTACAACCAATGGGAACAAAACTAAAGCAAAGTGAAGAGTCAAATTGGTAGAATTTGTAAAGGCGAGGGTTAAATTTGTTAAATTATTTAAAAATAATATAAGAATAATATTATTTATAAATGTTAAAGACTAAATGTATAATTATATGGAATAACAGTTTGAATTCTATTATTGTTTTAACCAGCAGTAACTGAATTAAAACTAAAGTATACCTTCAATAATCAAATTTACAAAAATTTTAATTTGATGATCAAAACATAACATACTCAATAGTTTACCAATATGATTTATTTTTCAGATGATGAGCGGTAAGGTGATGATGAGAAGGTGCTGCTACCTTCAAATCTCATGATTACAAAGCCAATGGGGTTTTAAAAATATGCATTGCCAATGATCACAGATGCTGGAAATATGAACATCTTTTACTTGAAAAGCTGTTTCAAAAATATGCATTGCCAACTGTTTGAAGAACCTTCTTCCCTGGAGATTTCCCAGACAAATATCACCCTTCATGATTATTATTATTAACTGCAGATCTTTGAGATTTCCCATCACATTGCTTAAATAGTGGTAATGAAACTGTTGAATTGTTCAGTAGGCTTGCAACCCTGAAAGTTTGCTTAGGCTGCAGAGATTTATCATCAACCTCCGCTGAAGCACAAGTTTTGTTATGTTTCATTGCTGACTCAACAGGTGAAGTTTCCATAGCCTTTAGTTTTTTAGCAGGAGAAGAAGAAACTTGTCACCAGCCTTGGTATTCAGTTTCCTTTTACTAGATTCTCCCTGGATCCCAGCGTTAGCAATGATCTGAGTTTTAACCTCAGCATTTGCCTACTTGGGAATGCAAGAACAGGCTAGACTGAACCCTACCCGTCTAGAAACCTCGTCCAAAGCACAATCCACAGCCTAGTGAAACTCATCCATATCGTTCTGCTTCATTCCAAGCAAATGTGGTGCGAAGCCTGCCATTGTGGAACAATATTCCGGGGCACTTGAATTTCATTTTAAGAAAATATACAACTTGGTAGTAGAGATGCACATAGCCGGATTTAAATCCGATCCGGATCGGATAAAAACCGATCTCGTTTTTTCACTAAGCCGGTTCGGATCATAACCGGTTTGGAGGGCCGGATGATGTAACCGGTTTCGGTTTGAAAAAAACCGGTTTTTTTAAAAAACCGGTTTTTAATCCGGTAAAAAATCCGGTCATCCAATTTTTTAAACCTCAGACCGGATTTTTAAACCCCAGACCGGATTTTTTTCCGAATAAAAAACCAATTTTTTATCCGGTTTTTTTCAAACCGGTTTTTAATCTGATAAAAAATCCGGTCATCCAATTTTTTCCCAAACCGATTATACTATCCGGTTTTAAAATATCCAATCCGGTTTAAAAAAAACCGGTTTTTCCCAAAACCGATTTCGGATAATTTTTGCGTAAAATCGGATATTCAGATTTTTTATGCACCTCTACTTGGTAGATAGAAATAAGAAATGGTTTAAGAATTTTCTGATTTTGCTTTATTTGTGGATAATTTAAACATTGTAGGTTATCTTCTTAAGAAGGGGCCAAAGGTATATCAGGTATGATGTATTAATAAATTGAATGATACTAATAAAATCTTGAATCGATTTAATATTTTACATTAATAGAATGAGAAATACAATAAACCGAATAAACAAATATTGATCCTATAAAGCATTATAAAAGTGTGCAAAGTTAGTTCTACAATTTCGAAAAATTATTTATTACACCACTAGTTGAGTGTTTAGGTTTCACAAACAAGATTAAAAGGATGGGAGTATACTCCTTGGAACACACCAAGGAGTAATAATAATAATAATAATACCCAAAAGAGTAAAATCAGCATCAAATAAATAATATTGTAAATTGTATTTGAAACTTACATCGTTCAGTTTAAAAAAAAAGGATGAATAGGAACACACCAAGTGTCCCAAGTAATATCATCCCTGATAACTCAATTCTACAATAATACCATACGAACATTTACACCATTTCGTCGACGATGAATCTATTCCAAATAACTGATATGCAAATATTACTGGAAAAAGTAACAACAGCTTACACGATAAGACGATGTGAACCATCCAAAATATCAGCTTTTCACATTAGAATACGTAGTTACTGATAGTTTCAGTATTGATTCATGATAATGCAATTTCGATTATGCAGTTGGCTTAAGTAGGATTAGCCTCTCACTCATTGTCTTGCATCAGAGGCCATCATATGGGCCTGTGACTACAAAAGTTGAAAGATATTAGAACTGACCAACCTAAACCTTATTTCCTCTTAAATTTAAGGATCATTGAGTACCAGTAGAGAAGAGTTTTAATGATAGAAGATGATACAATATAGCAACAAAGAATCAACACAAGTAGTAAATAGCTGCTAAACTCTTTGAAGACACCAATTTCAAGCATGTGAATCTGAGCATATTTCAAGCTAGTATAGCATCCTTTTCTAAAAGTACTTTTAAAAAGATAAATATCTATTTTAGACATGATGTTATAGAATAAAATAAAAAAGTTAATATATAAAATAAGGGCAAATAGATAATTTAGCTTTTCGGATTGGTTTATATACCCAGTTTCAAATGCACGTTTGGTTGGAAAAATTATCTGTTATGCATTTCTTATTGCTTAAAAACCTGTTTTGGCTTGCAAAGTTGTTAATTAGCAACAAACTCATTTCTCTTAGTAGGTCTTAACTTTTGCACTCTGGACATTCCGATTACATACTATGCAAGTTCTTCACCGTTTACACAAGATATAGCTTTCATATAGGATGATCTTATGAAGTACCTATGTGTTGGTGTGATTTGATATATTACACAATCAAGGAAGCAAGTACTTCAAGATTATGTTGTCTTTAAAAAGAATTGGCATCATTTAGATCAGTTCTACTTATGTCAATAGGCAAATACATGATATCACTAACAGTGTTCAGAATAATGGTTCACCTAAATAGATAAAGACATCTAGAATGATCCACCACATCAATGTTTGGATGTGTGGATGGATAATTTAATTTTCGTGCTATTCATTATCAAGATATGTGACAAGCATTTAGCAAATAAAAATGTCATCCAGCTGTACCTTGAAGGCTAAGTTATGATTGTTGGATAACCATAATTAAAGCACCTTATGAAGAAAATATGTAAGAGACATTAGTGTGTTTATGCATTAATACGTTCCATGACAGAGAGAAAAAGATAGAGAGAGATTACTTGAGATTGTGAATTCCCATAATAAACATCTTGCGAGAACGATCCTTGATGTGCAAGCTGCGAGAATTAATTACCAAAAGATGAATAGGATGTCTAAGTTTGTCCAGTTTATCAGATGGATCAGAAAATCAGATGGCATGGTATGTATAGGAATGACCATCATTCAAGAACAAAAAGGAACAAAAAAGGTGCAATATGCGAGAACCAAGACTAAAATGAATGTAGAAGTAAAATAAATCTTATACACAACCTGGGCATTTGGGCCTGGTTGGACATCTTTCTTAGCAAATGTATCTCCACCTTTAGCTGAACCCTTTGTATCACCCTATCAAACAACATATTTTGGAAACCACAGCCATATCAGAGAGGTAGCTTGGAGGGGACAAGTGTAAGGCAATATCTAAAAAAGTAGTAGCTTGATTTGTAGAAGAATATTGACTCACCTCCATCTGCAATGACCCAATTGACCATCCCAAGTAAAAAAGAAAAAAAAATCTGTTCAGTACAACTCATTGGAAAGTTAGCAATCAAAGCCAATAACAGAAGTTAGAGGGTACGTAATTATTTAAAACCCCCTTTGGTTTCAGAGAAATTGCAAGAAAAGAAAAAAGAACAAAACCTGGAAATCTCACATGTTTCAACATCCATAAGCCAAATTTATTTCCCTTTATTTTCAGATGGACTATGATCATATAAACCAACATTTGATGAGATGTGTTGCTATTAAACTATATACATGGAAAAAGATTAGTTAACTCTGTACTTGGAAATCTCACATATTTCACCATCCACGAGTCAAATTTCTTTCCCACTATTTTCAGATGGACTATGGTCGTATAAACCAGTATTTGATGATGGAATGCATTACCTATTAAAACTATATGCATGGAAATCGAGGAAATCTCACATATTTCACCATCCATAAGCCAAATTTCTTTCCAATTATTTTCATATGGAATATTATAATATACACCAGCATTTGATGAAATGTGTTACCTATTAAACTATATACTCGGAAATTGAATAGTTAAATAAGCAAGTGGCAAGCCCATTTGTGAAGTTATCCAATTATGTCCGAGACATATAGACTAATAACAAACTTAATTTACTTTCATCACAAAATAAAGACCCAAAATAACCATAAAGAAGAAAAAAATAAATCAAATAACAAAGAACAGTTTTTTCATTAATCACCTCTCTATATTTGGCAAGATAAATTTTAAGTGGATCGATGTAATCTTCAAACCCTAACGTTGCCATAGCCCAGAGCAGATCATCCCCATTAATTGTCTTCCTCTTCTCCTTCTGGCACTTGTCGCTGGCTCTGAAAATCAATTTATGACCAAATTTACAATTACCAATAAATTTCATATTATGAAACTAATAAAGTCAGCTAAAAAGTTAATAAAACCCTAAAGTAAATAAATAAAATATTGAAAAAAAGAGGAGAAAAAAAGAAAAGAATCAAACTCGCTAGTGATGAAGCTGATGAACTCCGAGACGCACTCCTGTACGGTCTCCTTAGCATCTTTAGCTACCTTGGCGTTAGCAGGAAGAGCTTTCTTCATGATACGGCTAATGTTAGCGATAGGAAGGAATCTCTCCTGTTCTCGCACGTTGTTGGATCTGGGGCTCTGCTCGCCGCCGCTGTCGTGACTTCCGCCGCCAGAAGTCGCCGGAAACTGTTCCGCCGCCATAGAGAGGATCCTAGCTCCAACAAATCAGCGGAAATCATAATAAAATAATAAAATCTCTAATTCCTAAACAGAAAACCTAAAAAAAGGAAGAGGGAGATTAACCTCAAGTGGGGGGCGGATTAAATGAATAAAAAGAGAAAGAAAAAATGAAAAGGGCGGGAGTGAGAGAGATTGGATTTCAAGGGAAAATCTGACGCTGGAGAAGGAAGCAAAGATGAGTCGGCTCAGATCAGATCTGATGAGAGATCGAGGTTTTATCAACACCGTTCGTTGCGTTTTCCCCTTTTATTTTTTTTATTTTTTTTGAAAAATATCTATTTAAATAATATTGACTATTAAGGGTGTTCCGTTCCGTTCTGGGAGGCACGCCTTTTAGGTCCTACTCTGCTCTCCCATTTGACCACGTGTTAGATGAATTTACCTCTGTCGAATCAAAAGCTATCGTTCCACTTTTCTTTTGATTATTTATATATAGCAAAGCTTATTTAGAAACTACCATTGTGGAATCTCCAATATCGAAAGTGCAAGCCATGGAAGGAGTTACCTTACGCATTGTAATATCAGTTGATACTAAAAATTTTCAATTCCTTCTATAAATTTTTAAATAAAAATTGAGTAAATTACTTTTGTTGCAACCCCTTCATATTCATTATTCTCGTGTCTCATAGTCACCTAAGAACCCTAAAGCATTTCTGACTCTTTTACACAAAAAGAATTTCGAAATACATTTTAGAGAAAGAACCTCAAATGTACAACATTCCTTAGAAAGTCGTGACTAATTTATGTGATATCTAACAAGTTCACGTAACATATCATACCCAAATCCATCGTCACCTAATCATATTAACTTAGCCTACTAATATATAAATAGTCATTATGACGTTATGGATGACACACACAATAAGGCCACTATAAAACCTATTGAACATGATTGAGAGACAAGTGTTAACCTCAATAAAATCACATCACCTTTATTCATCTTTACTATATCTCCTCTTGGAGACAAAGTTTATTGACGTCGGCTAACGATCAATTTCTCACTGGTAATCGTTCTCTATCCAAAGTAGAATGAGTTAAACGCTTATGGTCGTCAAAACCCATTTGGTGTAATATCCCAAACATTGGGTCAGTGATTAAAGTGTAAGAATTTAAAATTTAGTGGCTTGATTTTGATAAATTGAAAAGTTTAAGGACTGATTTGGAAATTTTGTCTAAGATCTATTATCAAAGATTGAAGGTTGGAAGGGCAAAATGGTCTTTTTGGTATGAAATGAATTTAGTTTTCATTTTTGAGTTCAATTTAACATGTGAGGAAATGAAGAAAAAAAGAAAAGGAATAGTCTGGAAACTCTTATTTTCATCTTTTCTTCTTCCTTTCTCCATCGTGAACATCCATGCTATGGTAAGTGATTTTAAAGTTGGTTGTTTCTTTCAATTTTGAATTGGTTTTTATTCTTTGGGTGGTATAGAAGCTTAAGAAAGCTTATAGATGACTAAAAACTATGAGAATGATGAGTTAATGATAAATTAGTAAAATGGGTTTTTTAAAGGAATTGATGAAATTTAAGTAGTTATTGGATTTTAAAGGTATATTTGACTTGTCAAAAAGTGTGAATAAGGAATTTGAAGTGATAGGAAGGATTGGAAGCATGGTTGAAGATTGAATATGATTTTTTAGTTTTAAGTGTTCTATGGAGAAACTTAGATGTTTAAAAGGGGATTAATGGATGTAAGTAAGTTAGGATAAGTGTTAATGAGTTTAAGGGCATGAATGGAGTTAGAAGTATGATATTTAGGTGAATTTTGGGTAAAATTCGAAGTAAAATAAGGGAAATCTAGGCAAGGGAGTACTAGAAGAACAATATTGACACCATGTGAATCGGATGAACAACATCGGTACCAAAGGGGTAGCATGTATACTAGGGTATCGATACTATAATGAAAAAAGGAATTCCAGAATGCAAATTGGGTATCGATACTAAGGTAGGTATTGATACCATAAAAGGAAAGTATCGGTATTGGGTGTAGAGTATCGATATTGTCTAGTCTAAAATTATGAATTAGGTGTTTTATTTAGTTACGCAAATGTTGATTGGTTAACAATTAATTAAGCTCCGATATTCATCGTGATCATGTTAACGTGTAGATTCGATTGAAAGAAAGTGTTGAACGAAGTGATGTATAAAGATAGAATGAAAGTGAAAATGAGTTGTTTAGGACATACGTTAGACAAATGTGAGTGCTATTTACTTATTTTATATATGATTGGAAAATAGCTTGCAATGAGCCAACCTCAAATGTTTCTGAACAAAATGATTTGTATTATGTTATGGTTCTAGTTAAATTGTATTTCAAAAGCACTGTTTTGATTTCATTACTATAAATATATGAATTATGTGAATATGATCTATGGGAATAAATGATAATAATAATGCTATATGAAACACGATGAGTATATGATCTATGTGAATAAATGATAAGTTTAGTAATACTATGTGAAATGCAATAAGTAATTGTTTTATGTGAATAAATTATAAATTGAGTAATGTTATGTGAAGTACTATGAATATATGTTTTATGTGAACAAATGACAGTTTGATTAATACGAAGTAAAATAATTATATGGTTAAATCTCAAAGTATATGTTATGAGAATTAGAGGTATAGTTAGCATGCCAAGAGTCGAGGGTTCTACGTGGTCCTTCGGGACAATTCTATGTGATCATTTGGGACAAATTTTACGCGGTCATTTGGGACAAATCTATGTGGAACTTCGGTGCATATTCTACATGGCATTCGATGCAAATTCTATGTGGCAGTTTCGACTGCAATTATAGTGCATAACCTCAATGTACTCACTTACCTTGAGTTATCAGTGATATACATTGGGCTAATTAAACAAATGGATATGAATTAAACAATGCTTAATAATATATGTTATGAAATGTATTGTGTTTTTGTAATTAATGTTTCTTCTGAAATATTTACATAAATGTTTTAATATTTTGTTATACTCATTTATGCCTCACTAAGTCAATGACTTAGCGTGTGAGTGTTTTCACACGTATGTTCAGCAAAGTAAACAAGGGCATGACAACATATCTTTGAAGAATATCATATCAGAATGATTTTCATAGTATGCGATTTGGTATTTGAAATTTGGTTGGCATGTAGTCATGTACTATAAATGTATAAATAGAAAATGTTCTGATATGTTTTGTAAAAATATTCAATATTTGTTTTCATTGTCAAATTTTAGTCATGGCCTATGCGTTTCGACTAAGTCTAGTTGTAACACCCCCAACCCGTATCCGACCAGGATACGAGTCCGAAGTGTCACATTGACTTTTCAAAAATTTATTCGTATAAAATAATGAGTAATTTAAAAACTTTTATAACATTTAAATTATTCAAAACATTTACAAAATTATTCAGAGCTTATACAATATATTCTTTTGATTACATGCCAACTAGAACTTTATATACAAAAATACATATTATTCACCTCTCTTCTGATCTGACATTCGGTAAGGAGAACTGACATGTCTTGTTCCTCTTTACTTTTCTTTTCGCTTTCCAAACCTACGTGTGAAACAATCACATGCTAAGTCGATGACTTAGTGAGGCATATAAAACATATAATATTTCATATAACATAAAGCATACATAAACATATACCATCATTATCATAATCTCTATCATTATCATTAAGAAACACACATAACATCATATGGTTCATGTAACACATTTCAAACCACTTACCTTTGATAACCATTTATAAACCCATCGTATACATATCACATTCAGTATGCTTGTTTAATCACTTTATTAGCCCATGTACACTAGTGAGAACTTAAGGTATGTGAGTACATTGAGGTTGTGCACACATATGATGTCACCACAGCTCGATCAATGTCCCGAAGGACCAGTCCATAGATTTCGAAGAACCTAGGTAATCAGTCCATATGTCCCGAAGAACATAGGTAAACAGTCCATATGTCCCGAAGAACATAGGTAAACAGTCCATATGTCCCGAAGAACATAGGTAAACAGTCCATATTTCCCGAAGAACATAGGTAAACCCTCGACCCTTGGCATGCCAACTATACCCTAGCTCTCATATCACATAACATGGGCATTATCATTTAACAGTTCACATTACTTGTCATTTCTCTTCTGTCACATACCACATGTATGAGTAACCATGTATTCCATATCATATCACATGTTCATATAAGCTCATAGCTTCTTTCACATATACATGTAATCACTTAGTCTATTTTCATGTAATTCTTTTCACTTCTCATATGATTTTATATTCATATCTCACATAGCTCATATCACCTTGTATTGTTTTATATAAACAAAGATTTCATATCTTGTTCGTATATATTTTCTATATAACTCATATATCTCATAGTTCTTTCACATAGCTCACTATCATATTTTCATATCATATATCTTATAATAGATTCTTATATCATCATTTGTTTCCTTTCTACCTATTCATAATCACATAACATATACAAAGCATATCATTATCTTTAGTCATGCATACATACAATCAATGTAATACAGATAATCACATAATCATGTCCATGACTTCATGCATATTACTCTAGGAAATAGACTCATCACAAGTCTTATTTCCATTAAACACTACATATCACTAGTATGCACTCACCTTGGCCTCACTAGTCAATTCCAATCTCTTATCATTCCCTTGATCGATCTTACTTGCCAAATGTTCCGGAATTGCTTTACGCGCAGAATCTACATAAATGTACATTTTGAGGCAATCATTAGATACCTACACCTTGTAATTGGATACTAGCAACTTAAACGAACTTATTAAACCAATATTCACATTTTTCCTTTAGGGGAATCGATTCCCTCCTGTGGGGGAATCGGTTCCCCTATGAGATTCTGGAATTTCTGGTTCGCTTGAGGGGTATCGATTCCCCATTGAATGGGTACCGATTCCCTTGAATGGGTACCGATTCCCCTTGCCCAGAAATCATATTTTCAGCACGAAATTTACTTCATTTCATCTTAAACACTTCATATTTCAACCTCTCTTATATACTAAACTCAAACACACATACTTAAGCCCATTTGTACTCATTTAATCCATCTTAATTCTCAAAATCCTCTCCTCTTAATGAAATTCAAGAATTATACTCAATTTTCAACATGTTCTAAATTCCTTTCTATCACTCCAAATCTCTTAATTCAACTATTGACAAGTCAAATTCAACTTATCAACTTTATTTCAAGATTTCATTCAAAAACTCAAAATCTTTAATCTCTCCTATACTTTTCATCTTGTTGTTTTATAACCAATTAAGCTTTCCTTAAGCTTAATTACTATCCAATGAACAACACCCAACCTTTAGTTGAACAAATAATCAACTAATGAAGAAACTTACCTTTGCCCTTGAGCTCTTACGGGAGGAGAAAGAAGAAAGGAAGAAGAGATGAAATGTTTTCATCTTCCACGTTTCAATCTCCTATTAAAGGGGATAAAAATATCTTTATTTTCAAATGACCATTTTGCCCTTTACTACTTTGGATAATTACTAAAAACTTCCAGGGATTATCTCCACATAAATCATTGAACTTTTCAACTTTTCCACTTTAATCACCAAATTCTAAAATTTTACAATTTAGTCACTAACCTATAATTTTGGGATATTACAAATCTCCCCTCCTTTAAAGAAAATTCGTCCTCGAATTTTCACTGCACACCTTGATAAGAACATGTCTGTTAATATTCTCATGTTGTTTCCTTTACTTAATCTTTCTTTCCCTTAGTTCTTCAACTACCCTTTTTTTCTCTCTTTTTTTTTACATCCTTATCATGTCTCTTATCATATAACCAATAGCATCAGTTCTTATCACTCAAAATCATTAATCAATCAAATTCCTTATTAATCTTTAATTACCTTTCAGTAATAACCAACCTTTATTCCATCATCGCTTAATTACTTCTTACACTTTCTTAATACATATAAATTATTCTTTATTCCTCTGACTAAATCTGCTTGACCAAGAAACATAATCTTTATTTATTCAAAATCAAAATCTCCTTATACATAAATCATATATTTTCTTTCATGCTCACATACTCTTTTCCTCTCACTTGTACTCATCTCTGATTACTAATCTTTATCATCTCTTCATCACTTTGATAATCAACACTCCTTGCACATACCTTATTCTTCGTAAAGTCCTTATTCAAATCATAATACACATATACTTGACTTCCTTCAAACATATTAATCCTTTACTCTTTCCGGTCGAAACTAACTCAGCATTAATTTATTTGACTCATTCAACTCACATTCTTACTCATTCACAATGCAATTTTCCTGGGTTCAAACTCAGGCATTACAATTTCCTTTATCTTATAAATCAATCATCAATGCACCTATTCTTAAACCCTTGCAAAACAGTACCTATATCACTTGATCCTTTTAAAATAATTTTGCTTTACCTATTTTTTAGCAGAACTTTTAATCCAATCCATTACTTTCCCTTCTAACTTAACTTCATATTCATTCTTAACTCCTTATTTAATCTTCCAGTACCAGACTCTACTATTCAAGTGTATCTGTCTTTCATCAAGTTTTGATCCTTTTCTATGGAATACAACTAATTCAAATCGAGTCTGTAATTGACAATCATAATCTATGTCTCTCTTCGATAATATCGATTTTTATGAGATACGAATTCTCTTAATTCTTCTGAGATCTCTCTAGATCTTCAATACAATTCATCACTTCTTGAAAAGAATAATTTTTTTTAAACATCAATAATATTTTTTTTTCGTCTAGGCACAAACCCTCCATACCTCACTTACATACATCATTTTTCCTTCAAATAACTTAACAACAATTTCTTCAACTTATCAAACTATATTCATATCCCTACACGTTACGATTCCTCTGTTTTCAAAATCAAGCATTCTAACTTTCTCTGTCTTATAAACTGATTGTTGATATATTGATTCTTAAACTTTATAACTTTCCTTAACCATATGAATCCTTATCTCCTTCACTACATCACATTTACATGGTCGAGATACACAACTATATCCATATTTGTTTCATATTCGGTTAACTTATCCTAATAATATCTTCAAATCCTTTAATTTCAATACACTTTTCGTCACATAAACTGGTTAGCCAACGCTAACTCTTTTCATCTAGAATGCAAACCATTATAATATCCACATTTTGCTCATACCCAGTATTATCTCTTTGTTTCAAATTCATCACACTAATTGCATTTATCTTATAAACTGGTCACTGATTCACTTATTCTTGAACTCTTCTACAATTCTAGCCACATCCTTAGATCTTTTAACTTTCTTATGGTGACACTTTCATTCACCATATTTTATCTTATCTACGTAGTAACGAAACTTCTCAATTTAATTTCTCATCTTTGGAGAAATGAACACCTTCTAGCATTATCTTCATATCATTTATCCAAAGGTCTGTAACAACAGAACCTTTCTCAAATTCACCCTTGAACTCGGGTGCACTTAACTCTATTCGATACATTCATTCTATGAGTTAACAAAGTATACAATTTAAAACACATCGGAATATCATTCAACATCATGAATCATTCTCTAATCTTATACAGGCATTCCCTGAGGTTTTCGCTCTTCTCCCTGCCTGGCCAGGGCAGGTGAATGCTATTACCTTCAGGTCTATCGCCTTGTGCTTCACTTTGGAAGCTCTCATATATTCATGTGCTCATATCCTTACTTCTATCACATATCACGTGTGCATATGATCATCCAATTCATATCATATAACGTATGTCATTTGTATATGTTCACATATCATCTATCATATTATATAAACATATATATATATCTCATAACTCATTCTCAGTATTCACTTATCTTATATAACATAACAATTTAACTCTATTAACAAGACAACACACTTCTTACCCTATCAGATCATAAATTTTTTTTCACTTTGTGTTGGCATGTACACTTTTTAAAACACTTTCGACTTCGTTTTTAGCCTAGAATCGGCTAAACCGTAGCTCTGATACCATTAAATGTAACACCCCCAACCCGTATCCGACCAGGATACGAGTCCGAAGTGTCACATTGACTTTTCAAAAATTTATTTGTATAAAATAATGAGTAATTTAAAAAAATTTATAACATTTAAATTATTCAAAATATTTAAAAAATTATTCAGAGCTTATATAATATATTCTTTTGATTACATGCCAACTAGAACTTTATATACAAAAATACATATTATTCACCTCTCTTCTGATCTGACATTCGGTAAGGAGAACTGACCTGTCTTGTTCCTCTTTACTTTTCTTTTCGCTTTCCAAACCTACGTGTGAAACAATCACAATCTAAGTCGATGACTTAGTGAGGCATATAAAACATATAATATTTCATATAACATAAAGCATACATAAACATATACCATCATTATCATAATCTCTATCATTATCATTAAGAAACACACATAACATCATATGGTTCATGTAACACATTTCAAACCACTTACCTTTGATAACCATTTATAAACCCATCGTATACATATCACATTCAGTATGCTTGTTTAATCACTTTATTAGCCCATGTACACTAGTGAGAACTTAAGGTATGTGAGTACATTGAGGTTGTGCACACATATGCTGTCACCACAGCTTGATCAATGTCCCGAAGGACCAGTCCATAGATTCCGAAGAACCTAGGTAATCAGTCCATATGTCCCGAAGAACATAGGTAAACAGTCCATATGTCCCGAAGAACATAGGTAAACAGTCCATATGTCCCGAAGAACATAGGTAAACAGTCTATATTTCCCGAAGAACATAGGTAAACCCTCGACCCTTGGCATGCCAACTATACCCTAGCTCTCATATCACATAACATGAGCATTATCATTTAACAGTTCACGTTACTTGTCATTTCTCTTCTGTCACATACCATATGTATGTGTAACCATGTATTCCATATCATATCACATGTTCATATAAGCTCATAGCTTCTTTCACATATACATGTAATCACTTAGTCTATTTTCATATAATTCTTTTCACTTCTCATATGATTTTATATTCATATCTCACATAGCTCATATCACCTTGCATTGTTTCATATAAACATAGATGTCATATCTTGTTCGTATATATTTTCTATATAACTCATATATCTCATAGTTCTTTCACATAGCTCACTATCATATTTTCATATCATATATCTTATAATAGATTCTTATATCATCATTTGTTTCCTTTCTACCTATTCATAATCACATAACATATACAAAGCATATCATTATCTTTAGTCATGCATACATACAATCAATGTAATACAGATAATCACATATAATTATAACAACACATAATCATGTCCATGACTTCATGCATATTACTCTAGGAAATAGACTCATCGCAAGTCTTATTTCCATTAAACACTACATATCACTAGTATGCACTCACCTTGGCCTCACTAGTCAATTCCAATCTCTTATCTTTCCCTTGATTGATCTTACTTGCCAAATGTTCCGGAATTGCTTTACGTGCAGAATCTACATAAATGTACATTTTGAGGCAATCATTAGATACCTACACCTTGTAATTGGATACTAGCAACTTAAACGAACTTATTAAACCAATATTCACATTTTTCCTTTAGGGGGAATCGATTCCCTCCTGTGGGGGAATCGGTTCCCCTATGAGATTCTGGAATTTCTGGTTCGCTTGAGGGGTATCGATTCCCCATTGAATGGGTACCGATTCCCTTGAATGGGTACCGATTCCCCTTGCCCAGAAATCATATTTTCAGCACGAAATTTACTTCATTTCATCTTAAACACTTCATATTTCAACCTCTCTTATATACTAAACTCAAACACACATACTTAAGCCCATTTGTACTCATTTAATCCATCTTAATTCTCAAAATCCTCTTCTCTTAATGAAATTCAAGAATTATACTCAATTTTCAACATGTTCTAAATTCCTTTCTATCACTCCAAATCTCTTAATTCAACTATTGACAAGTCAAATTCAACTTAAAATTCAACTTATCAACTTTATTTCAAGATTTCATTCAAAAACTCAAAATCTTTAATCTCTCATATACCTTTCATCTTGTTGTTTTATAACCAATTAAGCTTTCCTTAAGCTTAATTACTATCCAATGAACAACACCCAACCTTTAGTTGAACAAATAATCAACTAATGAAGAAACTTACCTTTGCCCTTGAGCTCTTACGGGAGGAGAAAGAAGAAAGGAAGAAGAGATGAAATGTTTTCATCTTCCACGTTTCAATCTCCTATTAAAGGGGATAAAAATATCTTTATTGTCAAATGACCATTTTGCCCTTTACTACTTTGGATAATTACTAAAAACTTCCAGGGATTATCTCCACATAAATCATTAAACTTTTCAACTTTTCCACTTTAATCACCAAATTCTAAAATTTTACAATTTAGTCACTAACCTATAATTTGGGATGTTACACTAGTGGATCACATTCATGATTATTAAAGACATTTTTCCTAAACCGTTATTCTATCAACGAAAAATCATATTTATAAATGACATTTATGAAATTATAATAAATTATACTATAAAAAAAAAACCAACTCATAATTATGAGAAAAATAACAGTTTAATTAAAACATGTCTTTAAAAATCCAAATTACAATAAACCAATATAAATTAGCAAAATGAGTACTCATTATAAAATTCAATACTTTTAAAATAAGACCCATGTTACCATAATAGAGTCAACTTAAAAGATAAAACATTACAATATATGATATACTTCAAGAGATATGTTGATCCTCCAAGTGCTTGATCCGAGTATCTAACCAACAGTATCTGAAAGGGGAAAATATTTTCGAAAAGTGAGCTAGGCTCAGTGTGTCCCAATAGTACAATAAAATCATAGTAGGTACAATAATTGAGTAATAGTTCAGAAATTCATCATCAAACCATAATGAAGTTTAACTTTTAAACTCGTAATTTAAAACCCTTCTCCTGTACACCATCTGCAATTCCCCATAACTGCGTCCATAGGGCTTACCTTAAGCATACAGCAGAAAGGAAGCCAACCTAAAGATAGGCTTTGGGGCCTATATCCTTAAGTCCGTAAGTCCGTAGGGATTACCCTAAGCACACAGCAAAGTGAGCCAACCTAATGAAGCATCTTGAGGCCCGTGAGCCTACCCAAGAGTCACATTAGGTCCATAAGGTTTACCAGCTTGATCAAAGCTGTACCTCCGTAATGCAATCCAACCCAAAATTAGTATTTCAAAAATACTATTTATGCAGTAAGCATAATTTACATAATTCCATATTCAATATTATCATATACCAATGAAAACCAATAATCATATATCAGTCATATTCCATAAACCATCACCAGTAAATAGGTGGATTAATAAAACATTAAACCATAGCTTTCAATGCACCATATTTCAAAACATATAAAACAATCAAGTAGTACACAAGGAACACACCTCGACAATAGGTTCAAATAGTAGATTTAGTGATTGTTGGCCTCGCCACGCTATGCTACTATTTTCGAACCTAATCCATAATAACACTATATTACTAATGGGTAACAAAATTAATTTCTGAAATCATAAAATTTACGGGTCTTACGGGTGAATACTGGCACACGCGGCTTAACTGATCTAGAGGAGCTGGGTTGAGCTGTCGAACGGTCATGAGAGTCTCTTGTACATTCAAACATTAATAATTTATCAGTCCCAAGTCTTACTCAACCATTCAAAGCTTAAACTCTTTAGTACATAAGCATTTTTCGGGTTTGACTATCAATTTGAAGGCTTTCGAGTCTGAATTTGACCAAACGGAGTGCGTAATCGAAATCAGGGCGTCGAACAACATAAAGTATGACTTTTCAAAAATTCAAATTCTTGGTCAAAATCAAAGTCAATGGGTTTGACTAATGATTTGGAGGCCTTCGGTTTGAATTTGGAAAAACGGACTTCAGAAACGGATTCGGCACGTCGAAAAATGTCAGAATAGGTATACTCGAACAAAATCAAAGGTCGTTTAATGGCCGTTTAAATCCGGTCAAAAGGGTTCAATAGTCCACATTCAAAAATTACAAAATATCACTTTTATTAAAAATAATTACCAAAATATCACCGTTTTACAAATAATTCCCAAAATGTCATCGTTTTAAAAATAATTACCAGAATGTCACTGTTTTTATAAAAATTCCCAAAATATCACCTTTTTCAAAATAATTCCTAAAATGCCATTTTTTCAAAATAATTCCCAAAATGTCACTGGGTCGGGTCGCGTCAACGGGTCGGGTCAACAGGTCGAGTCGGTCAACGGGTCGGATCGGGTCAGACCGGTCAACCCGGTTCATACCGGTCAAAAGATCACCCAGCCGTTCGCATATTTCCCCACGCGTAGGGGTGGCGTGTGGGGGCGCGTGAGACCTCCTCCAGTCTCCAAAAATTCCTGCAAAAATTTCCAAAAATTATTTTAAGCGATTTTGAGTCACTTACCAACCTCGGTTCAAATTTTTGAACGGTGAAGAGCTCGATTTGAACTCGATCGGAACTTTGACCGCTTCACCTCCCTCACGCGCCGTCGCCTATGGAGACAAGGAGGACACCGTCGGACTCGGAACGACTCAATGAACACGATGGTGCGGGAGGTGTCGAAAACCAATCAAAGATCGGAGATGAATTTAAGATTTTCTCGGCGGTGGTGCTAAAAAAATGTCAAGACTTTGACTTGAAATTCACGTCGTTTGGCAGCGTTTCGCTATAATTGGTTTACTGGGTTTTGTTCACGGGTCGAAGATGAACACGACGGTGGTTTTAATTTTAGGATTGGAGCTCGGACGACGTCAAAATTGAGCTTGAAAGAATGGGTACGGGAGAGCAAAATTTAAGCAAATTATCATTTGTGTTTTCTGATTTGAAATCAGAAAACACGCTTATAACACTAAAGCTGTCGATGGTTTTAGGGTAAATTCAGGGCTTGGTCCCTGAATTTCCTTTAGTTCTAAAATGCCCTATAAGTTTTCATAAATTTTAATTTAGTCACCAACTTTCACCAAATTACACTGATTTAAATTTTTTTTCCGGGTTGTTACAATTCTCTCCCTCTACAAGAAATTTCGTCCTCGAAATTTACCTTACGAGAATAGTTGAGGAAACTGAGCCTCCATTGACTCTAATGTCTCCCAAGTAGCTTCAGAGGGGCCTCGGTTACTCCATTGAACTTTTACCATTGGAATACGCCTATTCCTAAGAACTCTCTCATTTCTTTCTAAGATCTGAATGGGCTCCTTCTCATATGACAAATCATGTCTCAGCTCTACTTCTTCAACCTGAATGATGTGACATGGATCTGGACGAGATCGCCTCAACATTGATACATGAAAGACATCATGAATACGACTGAGTTGTGAAGGCAACTCAAGCTGATATTCAACAGGTCCTATCCTCTTCAAAATACGAAATGGTCCAATAAATCTTGGGCTCAATTTACCCTTACGCCCGAACCTCAATACTTTCTTCCAAGGTGATACTTTTAAAAAAACTTGATCTTCAACTTCAAACTGAATATCTTTCCTCCTTTGATCTGCATAAGACTTCTGTGTATCAAATGCCTCTTTCAGACGGTCACGAATCAACCTGACTGTGTCCTCCGTCTCGCGTACTAAATCAGGTCCCAACGTCTTCCTTTCACGCAACTCAGTCCAATAAATAGGGGTGCGACATTACGCCCATAGAGTGCTTCGTAGGGTGCCATACGAATGTTGGTCTGATAACTGTTATTGTAAGCAAATTCAGCCAACGGCAAAAAGTTCTCCCAGCTACCATGAAAATCAATTATGCAACCCCGCAACATATCCTCCAGAATCTGAATCACTCTCTCAGATTGACCATCAGTTTATGGGTGAAAGGATGTACTATAATCCAATCTTATTCCCAAAGCCGTATGCAGAGCCTTCCAAAATCTCGAAGTAAATCTCGGATCTCGATCAGAAATAATAGACAATGGAACACCATGCAATCTGACAATCTTCGAAATATAAAATCTCGCCAGCTTGTCCAAAGTATAATTTACCCGCACAGGAATGAAGTGAGCTGACTTTGTAAGTCTGTCAACAATCACCCAAATTGAATCCTTTTTCGAACGAGTCATAGGTAAGCCAGTAACAAAATCCATAGTAATACGCTCCCATTTCCATTCAGGAATCTTGATAGGCTGTAAGAAACCTGATGGATGTTGATGTTCTGCTTTAACTTGCTGACAAGTCAAACACCTAGCCACAAAATCCGAGATGTCCTTCTTCATGCCGACCCAATGATACCTCTCTTTCAAATTCCTGTACATCTTATCTCCACCGGAGTGCATAGCATATGGACTACTGTGAGCCTCATTAAGAATAATCTGCCTCAACTCATAATCATCAGGCACACAATATCGACCCTTAAAGCATAAAACTTCATCCTGATCAAGGGCGTAATCTGAGCTTATCCCCTGCTCTATTTGCTCAAAGATGGATAGCAAGGAGCTATCAAGGGGCTGCTTAACTTTAATTTCATTAACCAAAGTCGGCTTAACTTGTAATTATGCTAACAAAGTGCCATCGTCATATAAATTCATCCTGGTCATTAAAGACCTCAACTCCGATACCGCCTTTCGACTCAAAGCATCCGCTACAATGTTAGCTTTACCAGGGTGATAATCAATCACATAATCATAATCCTTTAGAAGTTCTAGCCAGCGCCGTTGTCTCAAATTAAGCTTCTTCTAGGTCAGAAGATACTTTAAGCTCTTATGATCAGTGAAAATGTAACACTTCTCTCCATAAAGATAGTGTCTCCAAATCTTCAAGGAAAAAATCACTGCTGCTAACTCCAAATCATGAGTACGATAATTACACTCATGCAGTCGTAGTTGACGTGACGCATAAGCCACTACTTTAGCCTCCTACATTAGAACACAACCAAGTCTTGAATGTGAAGCATCACTAACACTGTAAAATCCTTCCCGGACTCTGGTTGAATCAACACTGGTGCTTGAGTCAAAACCTCCTTTAATTTCTCAAAGCTCTCCTTTTGTGCCTCGCCCCAATCAAACAACACGTTCTTCCTTAACAGCTTTGTCAAAGGAGCAGCAATGATCGAGAAGCCCTCGACAAAACGTCGATAATATCCAGCCAAGCCCAAGAAACTGCAGATCTCAGAGACGTTCTTGGGTCGTTTCCAATTCACAATAGCCTCGATCTTGCTTGGATCGACCTGAATACCTCGAGTAGAAATAATGTGCCCCAAAAACGATACTTCTTGAAGCCAAAACTCACACTTGCTTAGTTTGGGATTTAGTCGATGCTCTTTCAAGGTCCGCAGAATAATCTTCAAATGCTCTTCATGCTCTGTTTCCGTCCGAGAATAAACCAGAATATCATCAATAAAGACAACCATAAATTGATCCAAATATGGTCATAACACATGATTCATCAAATCCATGAAAGTTGCGGGAGCGTTCGTCAAACCAAAAGGCATTACTAAGAATTCATAATGACCATATCTAGTGCGAATGGTCGTTTTTGCAACATCTGACCCCTTAACCTTCAATTGGTAATACCCCGAACGAAGATCAATCTTAAAGAATACAGTAGCTCATCGCAACTGATCAAATAAGTCGTCAATCCTGGGTAATGGGTACTTATTCTTGACCGTCATCTTGTTCAACTTCCGATAGTCAATACATAGCCTTAGCGACCCATCATTCTTTTTCACAAACAAAACTGGAGCTCCCCAAGGTGAGGTACTATGCCGAATAAATCCTCGATCGAATAATTCTTGCAATTGGACCTTCAACTCCTTAAGTTCCTTTGGAGCCATGCGATAAGGTGCTATAGAAATAGGTGAAGGTCCCGGATAAGTCTCAATCTCGAACTCTACCTTTCTATCAGGAGGTAACCCAGGCAACTCCTCCGGAAAAACATCAGGAAACTTGCTAACTGTATGAATCTCCTCGATCGTGGATAAGGAACCTTTAGTGTTCAGAATACAGGCAATAATAGTCTCATACCCCTTCCTGATCATACGATCAATTTCCATAGCTGAAACAATATTGGAGAGATAGCCACGCCATTCACCAATTAACACAACAGTCCGACCATCTGAAGTCTTTAGAGTAGCTCGCTTGTATTCGCAATCCAGATTTACCTTGTGTTTATTCAACCAATCCATCCCAAGAATTAGATCAAAACCTCTAAAGGAAGCTCCATAAGATCAGCGAGAAAAATTTCTCCCTGAACCTCCAGAGGACAACGTCGAAATACTTTATTCACTAATATTGCCTGTCCTACTGGACTCGTAACCGTAATAGTATTATCAATGTTCTCGATCGAAATCTGAAGATTTCGAGATACTGAACTCGATACATATGAGTGGGTGGAGTCATTGTCCAGTAATGCAAAGTATAGAATAGAATATATAGTAAATGTACCTGCAATAACCTCAGGCTCATCTCTGTCATCCCGATGTTTAGCGGCATAAACCAACGCTGACTGTCTAGCCTCAGAAACTATTGGCTCTCTATTCTGCTGAGGTCGGACTCTACTATCTGTTCTGGATGCTGATCCATAAGGTCTTCCCTGACTACGACCTCTGGCTGGAGTCTGAACTGATGTATGGGAACGCGCAGGAGTCTGGTTAGTTGTCCTCTCAGATGACACTAACTGTGGGCAATCCCACCGGAAATGACCACTGGATCCACACTGGTAACAAAGTCCCATCTTCTTACGACATTCTCCTCTGTGTCGACTACCACAATACTCACATAGGGGCCCATAATAAAACGACGAGGAACCACCTCGACTGATAACTGAAAGTGAAGATACTGCAGGCCTAGAACTGGTATTGCTTCTCAAAGGACCTGAAGTACGAGTCTTCCTTCCAGGACGTGCAGAGAACTCGTTCGGGCCAGAAAATTTCCCAGGCCGCTCTTGATCAACACGATACCTTGCTAGAGCTAAGGTCTCTACCTCCTCATCATCCTTCGCTCTGCCCACCAGCACATAAAAAATCTCATCTTGATGGGTAACAACCTACCTACGTAGCTCATATCTGAGTCCGAGAGAAAATTTACGGCATCAATCTCTCTCAGTAGGTACCATATTGAATCCATAATTTAGCAGCTTCAAGAACTCGATATCATACTCAGAAACGGTCATGTCTCCCTGTACCAGATCCTGGAACTACTATCGTCTCTAAGCTAAGTAACGCTCTCCCAGAAAACGGCTCCTAAAGCGTTCCTTAAAGAAATCCCAAGTTAGACGATCAGCCGAAACACTACTGACTACTGACTCCCACCAGGTGTGGGCATTGCCATCTAACATCGCTACTGCACCTAGATATCTCTTAGTTGGATCCAAACCCAACTAATCCATGCGTCTTTCTGTATCCTGGAGCCAATCTTCTGCTTCAGTAGGAGGTCCACCAATCTGTCCTCCAAAAGTTCTGACTCCATTGACAATCAGAGTTTGAGAAATAAACACCTCGGATCCAACACCAGCAGCTCTGACCGCTCTCTGAATCAACTGTAGAAATTGTCTACCAAAATTCTCATCAGGTGTAACTCTGTTAGAATCAGGCTCAATATCAGTCGCTCCTATGATCGATGTAGTCATGCCAATACCAACGGCAGGAGGTAAATTTGTCGGGGTCGCAGGAGCAGGATCACCTGTCGGAGGTGGAGGATCTACTCGAATCTCATCGATTGGGTCTGTAAATCTAACCATTCGACCTCGTCCACGGCTAGTTCGACATCCACGTCTAGCACTCATTTTGGTAGATCTCTTGTTTACTACAGAAGATAAAACTTAAGGTTAGATAAGCACTTGGAGTATCTAACACAATTAAAACCGTAAAAACTTTGAGACATGGCCTTAGCAACTTATTTTGTAAAATATTTCAAAACCGTATTTTCAATTTGGACTCATACACAGTCTGAGGTTTAAAAACCAAAAGCTCTGATACCAATTAAATGTAACCCCCTAGACCCGGCCTATGCGTTTCGACTAAGTCTAGTGGATCACATTCATGGTTCTTAAAGACATTTTTCCTAAACTATTATTCTATCAACGAAAAATCATATTTATAAATTACATTTATGAAATTATAATAAATTATACTATAAAAAAAACAACTCATAATTATGAGAAAAATAACAATTTAATTAAAACATGTCTTTAAAAATCCAAATTACAATAAACCAATATAAATTAGCAAAAGGAGTACTCATTATAAAATCCAATACTTTTAAAATAAGGCCCATGTTACCATAATAGAGTCAACTTAAAAGAGAAAACATTACAATACGATATACTTCAATAGATATGTTGATCCTCCAAGTGCTTGATCCGAGTATCTAACCAACAATATCTGAAAGGGGAAAATATTTTCGAAAAGTGAGCTAGGCTCAATGTGTCCCAATAGTACTATAAAATCATAGTAGGTACAGTAATTGAGTAATAGTTCAGAAATTCATCATTAAACCATAATGAAGTTTAACTTTTGAACTCGTAATTTAAAACCCTTCTCCTGTACACCATCCGTAATTCCCCAGAACTGCGTCCATAGGGCTTACCTTAAGTACACAGCAGAAAGGAAGCTAACCTAAAGATAGGCTTTGGGGCATGTATCCTTAAGTCCGTAGGGCTTACCCTAAGCACACAGCAAAGGAAGCCAACCTAATGAAGCATCTCGAGGCTCGTGAGCCTACCCAAGAGTCACATTAGGTCCATAAGGTTTACCAGCTTGATCAAAGTTGTACCTCCGTAATGCAATTCAACCCAAAATCAGTATTTCAAAAATACTATTTATGCAGTAAGCATAATTTCCATAATTCCATATTCAATATTATCATATACCAATGAAAACCAATAATCCATATATCAGTCATATTCCATAAACCATCACCAGTAAATAGGTGGATTAATAAAACATTAAACCATAGCTTTCAATGTACCATATTTCAAAACATATAAAACAATCAAGTAGTACATAGGGAACACACCTCGACAATAGGTTCAAATAGTAGATCTAGTGATTGCTGGCCTCGCCACGCTCTGCTACTGTTTTTGAACCTAATCCATAATAACACTATATTACTAATGGGTAACAAAATTAATTTCTGAAATCATAAAATTTACGGGTCTTACGGGTGAATACTGGCACACGCGGCTTAACTGATCTAGAGGAGCTGGGTCGAGCTGTCGAACGGTTAGGAGAGTCTCTTGTACCTTCAAACATTAATAATTTATCAGTCCCAAGTCTTACTCAACCATTCAAAGCTTAAACTCTTTAGCACATAAGCATTTTTTGGGTTTGACTCTCAATTCGAAAGCTTTCGAGTCTGAATTTGACCAAACGGAGTACGGAATCGGAATCAGGGCGTCGAACAACATAAAGTATGACTTTTCAAAAATTCAAATTCTTGGTCAAAATCAAAGTTAACGGGTTTGACTGATGATTTGGAGGCATTCGGCTTTGAATTTGGCAAAACGGACTTCGAAAACGGATTCGGTACGTTGAGAAATGTCAGAATAGGTATATTCGAATAAAATCAAAGGTCGTTTAATGGCCGTTTAAAGTCGGTCAAAGTTATGGTCAAAGGGGTTCAATAGTCCACATTCAAAAATTACAAAAATATCACCTTTATTAAAAATAATTACCAAAATATCACCATTTTACAAATAATTCCCAAAATGTCATCATTTTAAAAATAATTACCATAATGTCACTTATTTTTTAAAAATTCCCAAAATGTCACATTTTTCAAAATAATTCTCAAAATGTCACATTTTTCAAAATAATTCCCAAAATATCACTGGGTCGGGTTGGGTCAACGGGTAGGGTCAACAGGTCGGGTCGGTCAACGGGTAGGATCGGGTCAGATCGGTTTGGACCGGTCAAGCCAGTCACAACATCACCCAGCCGTTCGCATCTTTCCCCACGCGCAGAGGCGGCGCGTGGGGGCGCGTGAGAACTCTTCCGGTCTCCAAAATTTCCTGCAAAAATTTCCAAAAATTATTTTAAGCGATTTTGAGTTACTTACCAACTTCGGTTCAACTTTTTGAACTGAAGAGCTCGATTTCAACTCGATCGGAACTTTGACCGCTTCACCTCCCTCACGTGTCGTCGCCTACGAAGACAAGGAGGACACCGTCGGACTCGAAACGATATAATGAACACGATGGTGCGGAGGTGTCGAAAACCGATCAACGATCGGAGATGAATTTAAGATTTTTTCGGCGGTGGTTCTAAAAAAGCGTCGAGACTTTGACTTGAAATTCACGTCGTTTGGCAACGTTTCGCTATAATTGGTTTACTGGATTTTGTTCACGGGTCGAAGATGAACACTACGGTGGTTTTAATTTTACGATTGGAGCTCGGACGACGTCAGAATTGAGCTTGAAAGAAGGGGCACGGGAGAGCAAAATTTAAGCAAATTATCATTTGTGTTTTCTGATTTGAAATCAGAAAACACGCTTATAACACTAAAGCTGCCGACAGTTTTAGGGTAAATTCAGGGCTTGGTCCCTAAATTTCCTTTACTTCTAAAATAGCCTATAAGTTTTCATAAATTTTAATTTAGTCACCAAATTTCACCAAATTACACCGATTTAAATATTTTTTTCGGGTTGTTACAGAACTTTTCAAAGAGTGAAAGTGTTTTAAAGTTAATGTGTCACCTCATATTCGTATCTAGGTTAGGTAACAAATGGTGCAATGAGCATAAATACCTCATATTATAAAATAACAAGTCGAAATGCATTCTCAAATGCCAAATAGTCAAAATCAAGCTCATATCTTCTTCCTAAAATCTCCTCTAATGAACTCAGTTATTATTGGTCGATGACTACAAAAGAGATATATAGAGATTGCATGTTGACCGAAGAGCTTAACACTTAAAAAAAGGATCTTGAGTGTCACTATAGTTACAATTCGACACATATTGAGTATGCATAATATAACAATCACCACTAAGGCTACACAAGCATTTATGCTTACGTCACTAAGGTTAACAGTAAGACCCTTACGCCACTGCGGTTACTCATTAGGGCCAAAAACACATATATATGTCTCGCATTAACGCCAATCATAGGTTGCCACTTAGTCTGATAAGGACATATCAAGTCTTTACTCTATAAGGGTATTTCAAACCTTATAAGAGCTATGTAATACCCCAAATTTTGACTAGTGACTAAAATATAAGTTTTAAAAGTTTAAGGGTTAAAGTATAAACTTTGTAAAAATTTAGGGACCGAAAATATAATTTTGTAAAGTTATAGATTTTAGTCGGTAAATGAACAGTTTGGCCTAAAACAAATATTTTTGTGGGAATCATATTTTCGGTACGGGATTTGTGTTAAAAGCTATAAAGCGATAAACTTCATTATTGAAATCGAATAATCGGAACGAACTGGAATTTTATGAAAATTTGAAGGATGTTAGAAAATGGTTGGAAATATTATATTCATATTTTAGATCAATGAAATTTGGCTCAGAGAAGTATAATTTTTTTAGATTTGGTCGAACAATGGAATTTTAGTGACTAAAGTGCAATTTTTGACTATGTAATATTTTCATGCAAGATAATGCAATGGCATTTGGTAATTATCAAGTTTCATTTATGGTATTTTTGGGATTTCTCATTAATTGAATTTTAAATTCAATTATATCATTAAAGTGCCATGTGTCAAGGTTAATAAATACTAGATTAATCAAGAAAATTAGAAGAAAAAAATCAGTTTCTTCTTCAAGCTTAGCCGAAAATATCATTTCTCCAAGGTAAACATTTTATTTTTGATTTTTAAGCTTATATGATTGATTTTTAGACTAAGTTATGAATTAGAGAATTAATGTACATGAAATTTTATATCACTTGGTACCAATATTTCATAGTGAATATGCTTATATGTTTATATTTAAGGTTAGGGTTTATGTAGGGTTTTTGGAATTTGAAGAATTAATGAAAGATTATTATGTTTTTTATGTCGGAGATTAATTTTCAAGCATGTATAATGTTTAAAATCAAGTGTATAATGATTTAAAGCATTTGGCCTAATTAGGGTTTTGGTGATTGATTGGATTTTGATTCAATTAGATGGTGTATTGATTATAGTAGCATGAATTTGAAGTGAGTTGAATTCATGCTTAGAATTGAATGAAAAGCTAGTCTTATGATCATAGTGACATTCGACCATTGGGGAAAATTAGGGAAAAATATTAAAACATTTCCTATGGTCTATAATTCATTAGAAGTGTTATATGTGACTTGGGGATCAATTTGGAGCCGTCAGTTAGTAAAAGGGTTAATATACAAGTTTTGAGAATTGTGGGATGTTATTGCAAGAATGTAATATTTGAGGGGTTAAAGCTAATTTTTTATAGTTGAAAATGCTAGAAATTTAAGTTGAAAAGTTGTTTGGAATCAAATTTCAAATTTGGTAAAATTTGAGGGTGGAATTTGAAAAGTCTCAATATTATGGGGACTTGATTTTAAGTTTATTAATTGTGGAAGTATCATTTGAGTAAATTATTGTAATAATGGAAATTTATTTAATATGTTGATTTTTAGGTTTAATTCTTAAGTTGATATTTAATTCTAAGTTTATCAAGTTGTGTGGTTGAATTTGAAAAGTCTAAGAAAGTTTAGGATGAAATTGCAAGCTTTTAAATGTTTAAGTATTGATTTGAATATTTTATTGAGGTGCTAGAAATTTTCTGTGATTAATGTGAAATGATCATAATGGTTAAGGGCCATTATGAATTAAATAGGAAAGTTGATATAAATTCTGAAAAGAATTCATAATTAGTGGTTGGATTATGAAATTAGTAAAAGTTGAAGAGTTTATAGTGAAACAAAATATTCATGGAATTTAACGAATATTTTGAGAAGTTTGAAATTATGATGGAAGTACGATTTAGTTTTATATCAATTTAAGTATCGTATTTATTTTTATCGAATTTTATATATAAGTTTAGTTTATGTTAGTTCGATATTAACGAATACTTTGAATATTCTATGTTATTATATGACGTCGTCAGTCCACAGTAAATTTAGTGATTCAAGTATCTTGAAAGGGAAGGAAAAAGTGTCGAATCGAGAAGATTATCGTGGAGAATATTTGATAGCGAGGCAAAGGTGAGTGCATTTCATTTGTATATATGTTTCGACCAAACATTGGCTTACGATGAGCAAGTGTCGAAGTTACGTTAAGAAGCGACTCCCAATATTATGTGTAATGTGATTCAATTTTATATGTTTATTTAGTAAGCTAATAGAACTAGGGAATAAGTCAATGACACTAGTTGATAAAATCTGCTTAGAAATTATGTTTTGAATAATAAGTTTAGAAAATCATCAGAAATTATATAAAAATGATTAGAGAATGAATATTATACCATTGGATTCTTCTATCACTCTAGTTTCGTTTAGAATAAACGGAAACTGATTTCAAGAAGTATACAAAATGATATGAAATTTTAATTAGTGATAGATCAAAAAACAGGAAAACAAATTATGTCCAAAACAGTTTCTATCAGTTAACTTTGAAAATTCGCTATAAATTGTACAAATGGAAATAGAAAGAGTTCCTTATATAGTTAGATTTATATTTGAGTTTAGTTTTTATTGGTTGAAACAAAGTAATTTTTCAATATATATATTAATACAGAATAATATTTCTTTGAAGGTAGTGCAAATTGTCGAAATATGAAATTTCAATAAATTGTGTAGTGGAAGCAATTTTTAGAGCTTAGTGAGGCTTATATTTGATTTATAAGTAAATTTTTTAATTGAGTCTAATTTATTTATTTAATCACTCTGATCTATGATGACTTACGATAAGTCAACTTCAATTTATTTTGCAGTATGATTTATAAATTTTCAGTATGGAATATTTCTATAATATTTTTCATCAAGTTTTATGAATGATTTTGGGTATGAACTGCCCAAGTATGATTTTATGATGATAAATTATAAGTGTTTACAGTTATCAGACATGTAATACCCCAAATATTAAGTCAATGACTAAATTGAAAAGAATTAAAATTTGAAGATTTATTTGAATAATTGGTAAAAGATGAGAAAATGATTTGGAATAATGTTTTGAACTAAATTGTAGCCATAGATGAATTAAAAGGGCATTTTGGTCCTTTAAGGGGAAAATGAATTTTTATTTATTTTCTAGAAAGTATTAATAAAAAGGGAAAAGAGAAAATAGGTTACCAAAAAGGGTTATCCTATTCTTCTTCTTTCTCTTCCCGTGGAAAAACTCTCATCCATAGTTAAAGGTGAGTTTTCAATTTACTGGTTTATTCCTTCTTTTTTGGGTGGCTTTTGAAGCATTGAGTATAATAGAAGCTTAAGGAAGTATTAAATGGGATCAAAATTAAGTTATGAGTGAAATATTAGAGATTTAAGAAAATGGTTTTTAAGTGATATGTTAAAATAAGAGTGTTTATGGATGTTTACAGGTAGGTTTGACTTGTCAAAGGGGTAAATGAGAGATTAGAAGTATTAGATGGGATAAAGAACATATTAGAAAAAGGGGTTTGATTCTTAGAATTGAATGTTCGTGAATGATTTTAGATGTTCTAAGAGGCTAAATGAAGGAATGTTAATATGGATAGTTAATGAAGAGTTTAATAGCATTGTATGGGGTAAATATAACGAGAATTGACCACATTGGGATGAAAATCGAGTTGAAAACTGGAAATTCTGGGCAAGGGTATCAGTACTGCTAAGAATAGTACTGTTACTATAGGCTAAATGAGAGAAATTAGATGAGTAGTACCAATACTGATTGAATCAATATCGATATCGATGAGTTAGTATCGATACCATGATAAGGGGTATCGATACCAAGAAACATCGAACCTAAAATTGGTATCGATGCCAAAAAGGGGTATCGGTTCCATGGTATAGAAATATCAGTACCATGGTAGTGGTATCAATACTATTGAGCTTGAAACTGCCTATTAGGTAGAAATTGTTATAAAAATTGAGATAATGATATTTTGAATATTCTTAAAGTACAAGGTTAAGGAATATACTATCATTTGGATATGGTACATGTTTTAATGGATGCTTGAGTAGATCGGAACCAAGCTCTGGAGATGAACAAAAATAAGGGTAAAGAAAAATACTGGAGTAATCAACATTTACGTTTTGGATGCATAGCAAGGAAAGTCAAGTGAGTACATTTAATTGTGTATGTATATACTATAATAGTCATTATGGTATGATATATTGATGTATGTATGATGATTACCAAATGGCACTAAGTGTGCTAAAATGATAAGAAAATCATACTAAGTGTATGAATTTCTAGATAGGGCACTTAGTGTGCTAAAATGATAAAGAAATCATACTAAGTGTATGAATTTCCAGATAGGGCACTTAGTGTGCTAAAATGATAAGGAAATCATACTAAGTGTATGAATTTCCAGATAAGGCACATAGTGTGCTAAAATGATAAGGAAATCATACTAAGAGTATGAATTTCCAGATAGGGCACTTCGTGTGCTAAAATGATAAGGAAATCATACTAAGTGTATAAATTTCCAGATAGGGCACTTCGTGTGCTAAAATGATAAGGAAATCATACTAAGTGTATGAATTTCCATATAGGGCATTTCGTGTGCTATAATGATAAGGAAATCATACTAAGTGTATGAATTTCCAGATAAGGCACTTCGTGTACTAAAACGATAAGGAAATCATACTAAATGTATGAATTTCCAAATAAGGCACTTTGTGTGCTAAAGATAGGGCACTTCCTGTGCTAAAATGATAACGAAATCATACTTAGTGTATGAATTTCCAGATAGGGCACTTCGTGTGCTAAAATGATAAGAAATCATACTAAGTGTATGAATTTTCATATAGGGAGTTTCGTAAGCTAAAATGTTAAGAAATCATACTAAGTGTATGAATTTCCTTATAGAGCGTTTCGTATGCTAAAACGTTAAGAAATCATACTAAGTGTATGAATTTCTATAGTGGCACTATGGGTGCAAACTGAGAAATTCATACTAAGTGTATAAATTTTCGTATGAGAAATATATGTGAAATTGTCAGAAATTCATAATGAAAAGGTGAATTGTAGTAATTGTAGTGGATGGGTAATCCATGTAAATTATAGAAAAAATGTGGTAGTATTGTACTGGCATTATGGGTATAAATTATAGAATGAATAATGATTAAAAGGGTTACTTGATATTATGAATGATTATTATAATAGAAAATGTTTTAAAATAAAATATTAATAGGCCTAACTGTGCATATGACAGAAATGTGTCATTTATGCCAGTTAGATGAAAGAATAAGTGTCTTTGAGGCCTAACTGTGCAATTGGCAGAAAGGTGTCAATTATGCAAGTTAAATGAACGGTTAAACACTGTTGAGTAAGAAAATAAAGGAAATTTTAATGTATTGTGATATGAATGGATGTTATAAAGGAAAACGTAAACATAATATAAAAGGCATGAAAGGATGCCATAATGGAAATGTTATAATAGTGTATCATAAGCATGAAAGGATGTTATTAATGAAAATAAAGGTTTAGGACTAAATAGATAAACGGAGAAGAAAAATATAGAGTATGATGGGTATGCTAGGCATACTGAAATACTTAAGATAATTGTGAATGAAATACAATTAAATGAGGAGGATCATAGAATCCTTAAGGAATATACGATTTAGCACAAATTAAATAAAAAGGACATACTTATGTACGCACAAAGGTTACTCTATAATATTATGTCTCACTAAGTAAATATGTAACGTGTGTTGTTTCCACGCGTAGGTAAAAGCGGAGATAAATTAAGTAAGGAGTGTAGCAGTAGCAGCGGGTATAATCAATTAAGGTTGACTCTCATCAGTAATGATAGGACAATCTTATTCAATCTAAGAACTTAGTTGGCATGTAATTAAACTATGGTAAACATTTTGTAATGTAATTAAGTGAACGTTTTAGTATGTTGCTTTAAAAAAAAATCCTATTTTATGGTTAATCGAATTGAAACAAATTTTTACGGGTTTTCAAATAACAAACATTATTTTAAAGTGACGTGACATTTATATCTCGTGTATGTAAGGGTACACGGGAGATGGGTGTTACATTTATTGGTATAAGAGCTACAAGTTTAACCGATTCTCGGCCAAAACCGGGTTTAATTGAACTAAGAAAAAGAATTACATGCCATTAAGATTATCAAAGTTACTGATATGGTGTCAATTAGAGTGTGATAGACGCCACTTCTTACTAACTTGAGTGTTACTATTATATATGTTTTAATAGACGTTGGAAAAAAAAGAAAAAATAGATAATATTGAAAAGAAGGTCGAGATTAAAATCCACCCAAGAGAATCTGACATGACTTCAATATCATGTCTTAGAAGGGTAAAAGTTGTTAGAGATTTTCCTTCATTATGTGAAAGGAATGCCCCAACATTTAACGACGTTTCTGCAATTGAGAAATACTTACGTGAAGCATTAAAGTGTTTAAGATATGGTTAATTTAAGTAAGAGAAAATGAATAAGCGGTAAGTACATTGACCGCTAAAAGTTTTTAGAAAGAGGAGTTGTTAGTGGATCAACTGAGTATGAGTTGTTTAAGAATAAATGTTAAGTTTTATGAATCTAATAGAGTTCTTTTTAGAAAGTAAATTGTGAAAATGGATTTACTAACCATTTTATGCTTCAATGGATTATTATTTAAATTTGAGATTAATTCTCAATAATTTAGAAAAATGTCAAGTTTGTAATGAATGGAATAAGAGTAAATTGGTTACTAGGGTAATGTTTAGCATTAACTACTATAAGGTTATTGCTATAAAGTTGTCAAGTCTTCTTATTTACTGATGTGGATAAGTAGATTTTCATAGTTGAAATGGAATATGTTTCAACTGCTCGAGAATATTTTAAAGGAATCCGAAAAAGTTATACATATTACTTTAAGAAAGAAATGAAAGATTTTAAAATAAAAGTATTATATTTAACTTAATCTCGAGTGAGATGATAGCAGTAAACCCTAGTGGGTCATGGTGCAAAAATGAGTTGGACAGGTAGTAAATAATTGATAAAGATTCTAGGGGCTATGTTTCCGGTGAACCTGATGAAATTATCATTTAATGAGTTAAAATCATATTGAAAATAAGTTTTTTGTCTTTAGAGACGATTATTCCAGAAAGATGCAGAGATTATGAAAATTATAGCTTTTATAGTTAATGATATAGATACTCAAATGATTAAAGTAGAATAGTTTGATAATCTCAAAATAATTGGGAATTTATAGATGTCTTTGCGGGTAAATTTATTGAGTTACCTCCATATCAAAGGTATAGTTCAAGGTTAATAGTTATTAAGGTATTGAACATGCTTCTATGATTTAGTATTAAATGACTTAATTGAATCAAGAGAATTAGAAACTCAATTATAAGAGTTGATTGAGCAAAGTTTTATCAACTCGAGTATTTCATCTTGGGAAGTATGTGTGTTATTAACGAAAAGAAAGATAAATCTATGTGGTTATACATAGATTTTGATAGTTAAATAAGACTCTTTGAGATAAGAACTTGTTTGCCAAAATATTCAAATGTGAAATTTTGGTTAGCAGAGATGGTTTTCTATGCCCATGTTGTTTCGACATAAAGTATAAGAGTAGATCTTAAGAAAAACTCATGTTGTAGTAAATTAGAAACTCCCAAAGAATGTGTAACATCCTGAAATTTAGGGTTAGTGACTAAATTACAAAATTTTAAAACTATGTGCTTGATTTCGAAATATGTTAAAAGTTCATAGATTTAATAGTAAAGCTGGAAAGTAACAAGGGTATTATGGTCTTTTCAAACAGAAGATTTTTATTCTCTTTTTAAGGAATATAAAAACGTGGGAAATGAGGAAATCTATCTAGAGTCCTCTTCTTTAGCTTCTTCTTCTCCCCGTAAGCCTCAGTTAAAGGTGAGTTTAATTTCAGCTGTTTAATTCTTGGATTTATAAGTTGATTTTGATTCTTTGAGTATTATATAAGCTTAAGGAAAGCTTATATAAGCTTTAAACATCAAGAATAGAGAATTAAAAAGGAAATTATATGAAGGGTGTAGAAATGACTTTTTGTTATAGAAAGGTTTTTGAAGTTCTAAAGATGGATTTGACTTGTCAAAGGATTAATTAAGAAGTTAGAGGTGATAGAATTGAATTTAGAACATATGGAAAATTTGATGAAATTATTTGATTCAAGAATTATGGTGAATTATGAGATATGGTGAAGTGTTATAGTATTATAAGAAGGTTTAAATATGTATAGATAAGTTTTAAGCTATAATAAGGGATTAATAAGTAGAATTTAAGGTCAAAACAAGACATTATTATGCTTAAAATGTAATTCTGGGTAGTGTGCATCGATGCATCTTCAATGTGTATCGATGCACTCTCAAATAAATGAACATCGAATGTAATTAGTGCATTGATGCATAAAGAGTGCGTCGATGCACCCCCTTAAGATTAAAATATCGAAGGTAATTTGTGTACCGATGCATGAGTAGTGCATCGATGCACATGTTAAAGAATGCATCGATGCACTGTAGAATGTACAGATGCACTTCAATGGGAAATGTAATAAATCTTTCTTTCAGTTTAAGAAATGATAGATTATAGTATATCAATTGGATATTGATAGTATAAATACATGATTGTGTAGATATCACGCACGAACAAGTTCCAGAACGATTATCAAGTTAAGATTCGATCAGAAGAAAGAAAAGCATAAAAGTGGATTGGAACTTAGTGAGATCAAGGTAAGTGCATATTAGTAGTATATGAATTTAAATGGAAATAAGACATGCGACAAGTCTATTTCCAATAGTAAAATGCATGAATTCATAAATAGAAGTATATGTGTGTATGAATTATATGTGTTGACATGTTATTGTATATATGTATTATATGGTTGATGTGAATATATGCTATGTTATGATGATATAAACCATATTAGATGATAATAAATTATATGAATATAAAAGATAAGATCTTTGAGATATATATAAAAATGAAATATAACTACGTGAATACATGATATGAGATAACTTAAGTAATAATATGAGAATATGGAGTTTATGAGAAATGATATGAACTAAATCAGCAAAGGAAAAGGTTACATAAATAATAAGAATGTGAGTTGGGCAAGTACATAGTAGTATGATCAATTAAGTGATAATATGAACATATAGGATAAGATAGATGAGAAAGATTCATACGCTTAAATAAAATATGATACATTAGTTGTATGATAAAAGCTATGGAGTGATATGAGAAGATTATAGGAGTTATATGGAATTGAATTAAGTAAATAGATTAATTTGTATATAAAATAAATAATAGAAGTAATATATATATAAGTATAATATAGGTTATGTAATGTAAGTGCATAATGAGAAATAAAGAATATGATAAATGATACGATATAAATTATATTATAAATTAGTGATGTAGGAATGCGATATAAATATGTAATAAATCTTATGTGTTATATGATAAATATGAACATATCAGAATAAGAGATAAGATAAGTGACTTGGTGATAGAAGTTATATGACCATGAATTATGTAAATATGAATAATTTAAGTGATATGTATCTATGAGTACTGAAGTATGTATCTATGTGATGTGATACATGAGGTTATATGAAATATTATATTGTATGATTATATGAGTATATGAAAAAGAATATAGATTCATGTAAGTTATATAGAAACAAGTTGTGTAAACATGCCTGATATGTATGACGTGTTTATAGGAACACATGAGAAATGGCATATGCTATGAGATATATGAATACGAAACGATATGAGAATTTACATGAACTACGTGATTACATGTATATGTAAATAAAGCTACGAGTTTATATGAATATGTGATATGTTTACATGAATATGGAAAAAAAATATAAAAGATAATGCCCATGATATGCGTCTTGAGAGCTAGGGGTATAGTTGGCATGCCAAGAGTCGAGGGTCTACGCGGTCCTTCGGGACATATATGTATTCTTTGGAACATGTATGAGGTCTTTTGAGACACATATTTGGTCTTTGGCATATGTATATGATTCTTAAGGAATTTTCTACGTGGTCCTTAGGGACATCTTATATGGCACTTCGGTGCAATTCTACGTGGCACTCCGGTGCATTTATACGAGCTGTGGTGACAGCATTAGTGCACAACCTCTATAGACTCACATATCTATAGTTCTCACATGTGTACATGAGCCATTAAAAATATAATATGCGAAAATTCTATGTGATGTTACATGTTTGTTTGGTGATGTGATATTATATTATGTGTATATGTATTAAAGATAAGAAGAACATGATAATATAAAAAGGGAGAAACGATGATAACATATAAAAGGTTATGAATATAAATGATATATGTGTGTTTAGGTATAACTAGTACATCAAAGAATATATAATTTGGTATGATATATATATGTATGTATTTATGTTTTGCAGGTATTATGAGTTTAATTAAATTACTATAATTCTATGAAGTGTGCATAGTAGTAATTAGAGTTGAGATTTCATATTTGAATGTTAATGCCTCACTAATTCATAGACTTAGCGTGTGAATATTTCACACGTAGTTTACAGAAGCGAGAAGAGAAGAGAAGAAGAGCAAGACAGGTCAACATCTCCCTTACAAAATTTAAGATCAGAAAATAGATGATTTAAATGTGTTTGGTTATTTTGAATATAGTTGACATGTACTAATTGATTGAGTTAAATATGCTCTGATCGATTTTGGTTATTGTGGTCAATTTATGTAAATAAACTGCTTTTACTTTAATGAAAGTTTTAAATTTTCTTTGAATTTTGTCAAGAGTCAAAGTTTGATAAGTCAATGTGACACATCAGACTCGTATTCGGGTTGGATACGGGTTTGAGGGTGTTACATTTAATGGTATCAGAGCTAAGGTTTAGCCAATTCTCGGCATAAACCGAAGTCTAAAGTGTCATAAAATGTGTACATGCCAACACAGAGTGAAAAAAATTCTGATATGATAGTGTAAGGAGTATGTTGTCTTGCTAATAGGATAAGATTATTTTAATATAGTAGAAATCTGATTATGAGAATTTCAAAGAAAGCGAGGGGTGAACCTGATGGTAGTAGCAATTCACCTGCCCTTTCCAGGCATGAGGAAGAGCAGACACCTCAGGAAGTGCCTCATAAGATCAAAGACTGATTTCAGAAAGTTGAAATCATATTAGAATAGTGATAGAAAGTTTCACAGGTTTGAATCGGAAAAGTGATATGAAGTATTCTTATTATTTCATGGATACGATAGAATATGGTGAACAAGTGTCACCATAAGAAAGTTAAAAGATCTAAGGATGTGGTTAGAATTTGTATAGATTTCGAGAATAAGTGCATCAGTGACAAGCGTATAAGATATATACAGCCAGAGTTTATGAGTTTGAAATAAAAGAATAATACCGTGTATAAGCAAGAATGTGGATAGAATAAGGGTTTGCATTTTAGATGGAAAGAGTTAGCGTTGACTAACCAGATTATATGATGGAAAATATATAGAAATATAAAATTTTGAGATGTTGTCAGGATAAGACAACCAAATATGAGGTGGATCGGGATAGAGTTGTATATTTTGATCATAATAATGTGACATAGTGAAGAAGATGAGGATTCGTATGTTTGAGTAAAGTAAAGGATTGATAAGAAGAGTTTAAGAATGGGTACATCAGTGATCAGTTTATAAAATAAATGAAGTTAGAATGTTGAGTTGGAACAACGGAAATTACATGGTGTATGAGAATAAATGTGGATTTGATAAGTTAAGTAAACTACTGTTGAGATAATTCCGACTGAAAGGAATGTATATGAATGGTTTGATGAAGGTTTATGTTTTAGATTGGTATAATTGGTGATGACTAACATAATTATGTGATGATAAATGTATTAAGTTAAAGGATTAGAAGATGTTGTCAGGGTAAATTAACTAAGTATGGTGTGAATTGAGACATGATTATGTATTTTGATCACAGAAATGTAAGGTAATGGAATAAATAAATGAAAGGGATTTAATTAAAGGATCAGATACGATAAAGGTTATATGGAAGTGTAGATGATAATTTTGATATAGAAGTAAGAAAAGTGTGCAAGGTGATGTGAAATGATTCTTTAAAGTGTATGTTGAATCATATTTAAAGAAGATTTAAGGTCGTGTTCTTGGTTAAATGATGATAGAAAAAGAGTCTGGTTATGGTTATAAGGTAATTAGAGATGGATGTTGTTGTCTACGTGATGAGTGACATTATAAGAAGGTTTAAATATGTATAGATAAGTTTTAAGGTATAACGAGGGATTAATAAGTATATTTTGAGGTCAAAACAAGACATTCTCGCGCTTAAAATGTAATTCTGGGTAGTGTGCATTGATGCATCTTCAATGTGTATCGATGCACTCTCAAATAAATGAACATCGAATGCAATTAGTGCGTTGATGCATAAGGAGTGCATCGATGCACCCCCTTAAGATTAAAATAGCGAACGTAATTTGTGTACCGATGCATGAGTAGTGCATCGATGCACATGTTAAAGAATGCATCGATGCACTGTAGAATGTACCGATTCACTTCAATGGGAAATGGAATAAATCTTTCTTTCAGTCTAAGAAATGATAGATTATAGTATATCAATTGGATATTGATAGCATAAATACATGATTGTGTAGATATCAAGCACGAACAAGTTTCGGAACGATTATCAAGTTAAGATTCGATCGGAAGAAAGGAAAGCATAAAAGTGGATTAGAACTAGTGAGGTCAAGGTGAGTGCATATTAGTAGTATATGATGTTAAATGGAAATAAGACTTGCGAAAAGTCTATTTCCAATAGTAAAAGGCATGAATTCATAAATAGAAGTATATGTGTGTATGAATTATATGTGTTGACATGTTATTGTATATATGTATTAAATGGTTGATGTGAATATATGTTATGTTATGATGATATAAACCATATTAGATGATAATAAATTATATGAGTATAAAAGATAAGATCTTTGAGATATATATAAAAATGAAATATAACTACGTGAATACATGATATGAGATAACTTAAGTAATAATATGAGAATATGGAGTTTATGAGAAATGATATGAACTAAATAAGCAAAGGAAAAGGTTACATAAATAATAAAAAAGTGAGTTGGGCAAGTACATAGTAGTATGATCAACTAAGTGATAATATGAACATATATGATAAGATAGATGAGAAAGATTCATATGCTTAAATAAAATATGATACATTAGTTGTATGATAAAAGCTATGGAGTGATATGAGAAGATTATAGGAGTTATATGGAATTAAATTAAGTAAATAGATTAATTTGTATATATAAATAATAGAAGTAGATATATATATATATATATATATATATATATATATATATATATATATATATATATATATATATATATATATATATATATATGTTTATAAGTATAATATAGGTTATGTAATGTAAGTGCATAATGAGAAATAAAGAATAGGATAATTATACGATATAAATTATATTATGAATTAGTGATGTAGGGATGCGATATAAATATGCAATAAATCTTATGTGTTATATGATAAATATGAACATATCAGAATAAGATATAAGATAAGTGACTTGGTGATAGAAGTTATATGACCATGAATTATGTAAATATGAATAATTTAAGTGATATGTAACTATGAGTACTGGAGTATGTATCTATGTGATGTGATACATGAGGTTATATGAAATATTATATTGTATGATTATATGAGTATATGAAAAAGAATATAGATTCATGTAAGTTATATAGAAACGAGTTGTGTAAACATGCCTGATATGTATGACATATTTATAGGAACACATGAGAAATGTTATATGCTATGAGATATATGAGAATTTACATGAACTACGTGATTACATGTATATTTAAATGAAGCTACGAGTTTATATGAATATGTGATATGTTTACATGAATATGGAAAAAATATAAAAGATAATGCCCATGATATTTGTCATGAGAGCTAGGGGTATAGTTGGCATGCCAAGAGTCGAGGGTCTAAGCGGTCTTTCGGGACATATATGTATTCTTTGGAACATGTATGAGGTCTTTTGAGACACATATTTGGTCCTTGGCATATGTATATGATTCTTAAGGAATTTTCTACGTGGTCCTTAGGGACATCTTATATGGCACTACGGTGCATTTCTACTCGACACTTCGATGCAATTCTACGTGGCACTCCGGTGTATTTATACGAGTTGTGGTGACAACATTAGTGCACAACCTCTATAAACTCACATATCTATAGTTCTCACATATGTACATGGGCCATTAAAAATATAATATGCGAAAATTCTATGTGATGTTACATGTTCGTTTGGTGATGTGATACTATATGATGTGTATATGTATTAAAGATAAGAAGAACATGATAATATAAAAAGGGAGAAACGATGATAACATATAAAAAGGTTATGAATATAAATGATGATATGTGTGTCTAGGTATAACTAGTACATCAAAGAATATATAGTTTGGTATGATATGTATATGTATGTATTTATGTTTTGCAGGTATTATGAGTTCAATTAAATTACTATAATTCTATGAAGTGTGCATAGTAGTAATTAGAGTTGAGATTTCATATTTGAATGTTAATGCCTCACTAATTCATAGACTTAGCATGTGAATGTTTCACACGTAGGTTACAGAAGCGAGCAGAGAAGCGAAGAAGAGCAAGACAGGTCAGCATCTCCCTTACAAAATTTCAGATCAGAAAATAGATGATTTAAATGTGTTTGGTTATTTTGAATATAGTTGGCATGTACTAATTGATTGAGTTAAATATGCTCTGATTGATTTTGGTTATTGTGGTCTATTTATGTAAATAAACCGCTTTTACTTTAATGAAAGTTTTAAATTTTCTTTGAATTTTGTCAAGAGTCAAAGTTTGAAAAGTCAATGTGACACCTCGGACTCGTATTCGGGTCGGATACGGGTCTTAGAGTATTACAGAATAATCCTGAAGTTTGGATTTCTTTGGGGCTTGTTTTTACTATCGAAGGTTAATGAAAAACTTTTTGACGTTAGCTTTGCTGCTAACCAAGTTTTAAGGAAAGATATGTGTTTTTGGGAGCATGAAAATGGGTCAAGAGAGTTTTAAAATACTAAAGAGGATTGTAACAAAAATACCAACGTTTATACAACTTGATTTGGGTAAAGATTATGTGGGTTTTACTAATGCATATACCGATGGTTTAGGAAGTGTGCTCATGCACAAATGTAAAGTTGTGACATATGCCTCAATAAAGTTAAAGACGCACAATAGGAATTATGTACACATGATTTAGAGTTGGCCGTAGTCGAGTACATTAAAAGATTTGATGTCATTAATTGAATAGTGAGCGATGCTATAGTGTTGCTAATTACAAAAGTCTTATGCTGATTTAAAGAGAAAAGTAGTTGAGTAGCAAGAAAGTGAAAGTTTTCCTGAAAATATTGTTTTGAAAGGAAATATTATGGTTTGGACTGAGTTCTAGAATTAGTGAACCTTAATAGATTTTATCAGTTAACTTTTGTCTCCTGAAATGGACAAAATCTATAATGTTTTCATGTTTCATTTCTTATTAATGACCAATAAAATCCATTGCATGTTCTTACTTTGGGAAATGGGGATTCGATTAAAGTTGAATTATGAAAAAGAACCAATACAAATTTGGATTAGAGAAATCCAGAAAACGCGTAACAAAACAATTTCTCTAGTTGAAGTATTATGGTAAGAGTATAAAATTTTAAAATTCGAGGATTAATTTTTCTTAAGAGGGGGAGAATTGTAATACCCCAAATATTAGGTCAATGACTAAATTGAAAATAATTAAAATTTGAGGATTTATTTGAATAATTGGTAAAAGATTAGAAAATGATTTGGAATAGTGTTTTGAACTAAATTGTAGCCATAGATGAATGAAGAAGGAATTTTGGTCCTTTAAGGGGAAAATGATTTTTTATTCATTTTCTAGAAAGTATTAAAGAAAGGGGAACATAGAAAATAGGTTACGAAAAAGGGTTATCCTCTTCTTCTTCTTTCCCTTCCCGTGGAAAAACTATCCTCCATAGTTAAAGGTGAGTTTTCAATTTACTGGTTTATTCCTTCGTTTTTTGGGTGGCTTTTGAAGTATTGAGTATAATAGAAGCTTAAGGAAGGATTAAATAGGATCAAAATTAAGTTATGTATGAGATATTAGAGATTTAAGAATATGGGTTTTTAGGTGATATGTTAAAATAAGAGTGTTTATGGATGTTTACTGGTAGATTTGACTTGTTAAAGGGGTAAATGAGAAATTAGAAGTATTAGATGGGATAAAAAACATATTAGAAAAAGGGGTTTGATTTTTAGAATTGAATGTTCTTGAATGATTTTAGATGTTCTAAGAGGCTAAATGAAGGAATATTAGTATGGATAGTTAAGGAAGAGTTTAATAGCATTGTATGGGGTAAATATAACGAGAATTGACCACATTGGGATGAAAATCGAGTTGAAAACTGGAAATTTTGGGAAAGGATATCGATACTGCTAAGAACAGTACCGATACTATAGGCTAAAATGAGAGAAATTAGATGAGTAGTACTGATATTGATTCAATCAATATCGATATCAATTAGGTAGTATCAATACCATGATAAGGGGTATCGATACCAAGAAACATCGAACCTAAAATTGGTATCGATACCAAAAAGGGGTATCAATACCATAATATAAAAGTATCGGTACCAGGGTAGTGGTATTGATACTATTGAGCTTGAAACTGCCTATTAGGTTGAATTTGTTATAAAAATTGAGATAATGATATTTTGAATATTCTTAAAGTACAAGGTTAAGGAGTATACTAAAATTTGGATATGGTACATGTTTTAATGGATGCTTGAGTAGATCAGAACCAAGCTCTAGAGACAAAAAAAAATAAGGGCAAAGGCAAAATACTGGAGTAATCAACATTTACGTTTTGGATACATAGTAAGGAAAGTCAAGTGAGTGCATTTAATTATGTACGTATATACTATAATAGTCATAATGGTATGATTTTTTGATGTATGTATGGTGATTACTAAATGGCACTAAGTGTGCTAAAATGATAAGGAAATCATACTAAGTGTATGAATTTCTAGATAGGGCACTTAGTGTGCTAAAATGATAAGGAAATCATACTAAGTGTATGAATTTCCAGATAAGGCACTTAGTGTGCTAAAATGATAAGGAAATCATACTAAGTGTATAAATTTCCAGATAGGGCACTTCGTGTGCTAAAATGATAAGGAAATCATACTAAGTGTATGAATCTCCAGATAGGGCACTTCGTGTCCTAAAATGATAAGGGAATCATACTAAGTGTATGAATTTCCAGATAAGGCACTTCTTGTGCTATAATGATAAGGAAATCATACTAAGTGTATGAATTTCCAGATAGGGCACTTCGTGTGCTAAAATGATAAGGAAATCATACTAAGTGTATGACTTTCTAGATAGGGCAGTTCGTGTGCTAAAATGATAAGGAAATCATTCTAAGTTTATGAATTTCCAGATAGGGCACTTTGTGTGCTAAAATGATAAGGAAATCATATTAATTGTATGAATTTCCATATAGGGCGTTTTGTACGCTAAAATGTTAAGAAATCATACTAAGTGTATGAATTTCCATATAGGGCATTTCGTACGCTAAAATGTTAAGAAATCATACTAAGTGTATGAATTTCCATATAGGGCGTTTCATACGCTAAAATGTTAAGAAATCCTACTAAGTGTATGAATTTCCCTATAGAGCGTTTCGTGCGCTAAAACGTTAAGAAATCATACTAAGTGTATTAATTTCTGTAGGGGCACTATGGGTGCAAACTGAGAAATTCATACTAAGTGTATGAATTTCCGTATGGGAAATATATGTGAAATTGTGAGAAGTTCATAATGAAAAGGTGAATTATCGTAATTGTAGTGGATGGGTAATCCATGTAAATTATAGAAAAATTGTGGTAGTATTGTACTGACATTATGGGTATAAATTATAGAATGTATAATGATTAAAAGGGTTACTTGAGTTTATGAATGATTATTATAGTAGAAGCTGTTCTAAAATAAAAGATTAATAGGCCTAACTGTGCATATGACAGAAAGATGTCATTTATGCAAGATAGATGTCATTTATGCCATATAGATGAAAGACTAAGTGCCTTTGAGGCCTAATTGTGCAATTGGCAGAAAGGTGTCAATTATTCCAGTTAGATGAACGGTTAAGCACTGTTGAGTAAGAAAATAAAGGAAATTTTAATGTATTGTGATATGAATGGATGTTATAAAGGAAAATGTAAACAGAATATAAAAGGCATGAAAGGATGCCATAATGGAAATGTTATAATGGTGTATCATAAGCATGAAAGGATGCTATCAATGAAAATAAAGGTTTAGGACTAAATAGATAATTTGAGAAGAAAAATATAGACGAAGATGTGTATGTTAGGCATACTGAAATACTTAAGATAATTGTGAATGAAATACAGTTAAATGAGAATGATCATAGAATCCTTAAGGAATATACGATTTATTACAAATTAAATAAAAAGGGCATACTTATGTATACGCAAAGGTTACTCTATAATATTATGTCTCACTAAGTAAATACTTAACGTGTGTTGTTTCCACGCGTAGGTAAAAGTGGAGATAAATTAAGTAAGGAGTATAACAGTAGCATCGAGTATCATTAGTTAAGGTTGACTCTCATCAGTATCGGTAGGACAATCTTATTCAATTTAAGAACTTAGTTGGCATGTAATTAAACTATGGTAAACATTTTGTAATGTAATTAAGTGAATATTTTTGTATGTTGCTTTTAAAAATATCCTATTTTATGGTTAATCGAATTGAAACAAAGTTTTACGGGTTTTCAAATAACAAACATTATTTTAAAGTGATGTGACATCTATATCTCGTGTACGTAAGGGTATACGAGAGATGGGTATTACAAGACATTTCACCGTTATCATATATTTACAATTATCAGATGATTTACAGTTATCAGATTATTATAGTTATCAGGTGTTTTACAATTATCAGACGTAGTGTTGAACCATGCTTTTATAATGTCTTGATATAACAATTTAAGGCAAAATGTTTTTAGACTTGAATTAAATTTATTCAAAGTTTTTAAAGTTTTAAAAAATAATTCAAAGTCCATTAAAAGTGAATTTGAGCACAAAACTGATTTTCATGTATGAAGTACCGATATTGTTCTTACAGTATCGATACTATATGAACAATATCAATATTGTTCATGTGGTACCGATACCCAAGGTAAGAGAAGTATCAATACTCTCAAGGTAGTATCGATACTACTAGTATTGCTCAAATTCCATAATGCAAAAATGGTACCGGTACCCAAAGGGGTACCAATACTACTTTACATAGTAGTATCGATACCATAGGCTTAGTATCGATACCGTCAGACCCAACAACTAGTAACGACTAGTTTTATTTAAATATTACAAAGGTAGTATCGATACTCCCTATAGGAGTACCGGTACCCTCTGTCCTGGGTAGTTTTATTTTGCAAAGAAAACATCCACAACGACTCCAAATCACTCCCAACGGATAAAAACGACCACAAACACATTCGAACATATAAAAACAATTTGAGGACACTTGAAGGAGGTTACCAACACCTATCCAAGCATTCATACACAAGAGAAGAGCTTTTTATTCTTATTTTCCTTTCTCTTGTAAATATTTGTATGAGAGCTTAATTGTATATCTTTAGGTCTTGTTTTTGTGAGCTTAAATTTCTTGTAAACACCCTACCTTAGAGAGGTTTTCTTGTTTATATTTCTTTTCTTTGTGAAAAAGGGATTGATTATAGTTTAACCAATTGAAAAACTAGGGAGAGTAAAGGTTATCTCTTTATCTTGCAAAAAGAAAGAACAAATTAGTGAATTTGTTAGAAAATCCTTAGTGAGGAGCTAAGGTAGTGGAGGTATACTTAGTTGAGAAGTTGAACCACTATAAATCGATGTGCAAAATTTTCTATCTTTTCTTTCTCCTTACTCCCTAAACACAATTTGCCAATTAGCCATTCTTGGTAATATTTTCGATTGTCAATTGAGCTTCAACAATCCTAACAATTGGTATAAAAGCTTGACTCATTTGAAGGTTTAACCACCTTGAGATGGTCCTTAAATAAGCTCTACCGATTCTCAACACAACCGAGAAGATGACTCCCACCTCCGGCTCGTTCTATATGGAAGACTCCCAACCGATCAACAAGCCTCCACATTTCAATAGAGCAAACTACCATCATTGGAAGAAATTAATGAAGTTATTCATCCAATCCAATGATCTTGATGCATGAGAGATGATTGAGAAATACTACTCTTCTCCAAAGAAGAAGAGGAATTGGAGTGACCAATAATGGAAGAAAGCTCAACAAAATGCCAAGGCCATGCACATGTTGCTTTGTGCATTTGGTCTCGATATCTATGAAGGATTTTCTTTTTGTTCAAATGCCAAGGAGCTTTGGAATAAGCTCGAGGAAATCTATGAATACAATAAAGAAGAACCAACAAATGTGATGTCTCTAATGGCTCATGAAGATCCCAATGTATCTTCTAACTCAAATGAATTAGATTCTTATTCTTTTGATGAGTTACAAGTTGCCTATAATGAGTTGTATTTGGAATTTGAGACCATGATTTTCAAATATAAAAAATTAATTTCAAAACTTAAAGTTGAAAATGATTTGGTTTTGAAAGCAAAAGTTGATTTTGACAAAAAAATGAATCTTTGAAAAATTATTTAGAGCTTTCAAAAGTCAAAACCAATGATTTGATTTGAAAGTTAAGCTTGATACCTTAACAAAAGAAAAAAATTAATTTCTAAAAACAACTCATTGTGTTTAAAAATGGCAAAATGCTCATATTGCCATTTTCATGGTCATTTGGAACATACTTGCCCTTTAAAGAAAGGAAAACATTTTAAAATTAAACAAGTATGGGTTCCAAAAGGAACAAGGGGCATTAAAACTAACGTACAAGGATCCAAAACAATTTGGATACTAAAATCTAAATGAATGTAGGTGTGTGGGTGCAATTGTGATAACTGAAGAAATTGAAATGCTCTAGCCACACTTGAAAGGAATGAGTTACCTCTAAGCTTAATTTGTCTTGATTAATTGGTTGCTCATTTAGTTTTATACATGCATGAGTTTTGATCTTAAATGATTATGCATTGTTTTTCATCTCAAGTATGTTGAAAGTGTATTATGATGAACATTTTAAAGTTTTAATGTTTTTTTTCTTCATAATTTTAGTTCATCATAAGAATTTTGATCAAAATTGGTTTTAAATGCAAATGATATCTCTCTAACAATTGATATCAATTTTTCAAATACTTTGATTTTACCAATTTTAATTTTTGACGTAAATTTAAATGTTTATGCATGTAGTTTATTAGAAATGATATCTCTCTAACAATTGATATCAATTTTTCAAATTTTTCAAAAGCATAACATTTTTGGATAACTTTATGCACATACACTTAAATTCAACAATTGGTAATGTATAAAGTTTTTTAGATTTGAATATATTGAATTTAATGTGTTACTAACTTGTTTGTTCATCTTTGTTGAAATTCAATGCCTTTTAAGTGTCTAAGTTTTTGAGCTAATTTTTTTTGGAATGCACTTATTGAGGGGGAGTTTTTATTTTTCAAATGATTTTATGATGAAATTTATCACTTACTCTCCATTTTTATTTTTGAACTTTAAAGTTGAATTATTTTTTATATAGTAAAATGAGGGAGAAATATGGTTTAAAAAAACAATTTTTCAATGAAAAAGGGGGAGCTGAACATTTTCCAACATTTAGTATCTTTTTCATTAAATATTTTATTAAGGGGGAGTTTTGCCAAAAATAATTTTTCAAATGTTTTGTTATATCAAAAAGGGGGAGATTGTTGAACCATGCTTTTATAATGTTTTGATATAACAATTTAAGACAAAATGTTTTTGGACTTGAATTGAATTTATTCAAAGTTTTCAAAAATAATTCAAAGTCCATTAAAAGTGAATTTGAGCACAAAACTGATTTTCACGTATGAAGTACCGATAATGTTCTTACAGTATCGATACTGTCATATGGTACCGATATCTAAGGTAAGAAAAATATCAATACTCTTAAGGTAGTATCGATACTACTAACATTGCTAAAATTCCAGAATGCAAAAATGATACCGATACCCAAAGGGGGAGCTAAACATTTTCCAACATTTAGTATCTTTTTCATTAAATATTTTATTAAGGGGGAGTTTTGCCAAAAATAATTTTTCAAATGTTTTGTTATATCAAAAAGGGGGAGATTGTTGAACCATGCTTTTATAATGTTTTGATATAACAATTTAAGGCAAAATGTTTTTGGACTTGAATTGAATTTATTCAAAGTTTTCAAAAATAATTCAAAGTCCATTAAAAGTGAATTTGAGCACAAAACTGATTTTCACGTATGAAGTACCGATAATGTTCTTACAGTATCGATACTGTTCATATGGTACTGATATCTAAGGTAAGAGAAATATCAATACTCTTAAGGTAGTATCGATACTACTAACATTGCTAAAATTCCAGAATGCAAAAATGATACTGATACCCAAAGGGGCACCGATACTACTTTATATAGTAGTATTGATACCATAAGCTTAGTATTGATACTGTCAGGTCAAACGGCTAGTAACGACTAGTTTTATTTCAATATTACAAAGGTAATACAGATACTCCCTATAAGATTATCAATACCCTCTGTCTTGGGCAGTTTTATTTTGCAGAGAAAACATCCCAACGGCTCCAAATCACTCCCAATGGTTAGAAACAACCATAAACACATTCCAACCTATAAAAACAAGTTGAGGACATTTGAAGAATGTTACCAACACCTATCCAAGCATTCATACACAAGAAAAGAGCTTTTTATTTTTATTTTTATTTTTATTTTCCTTTATCTTATAAATATTTGTGTGTGGGCTTAATTTTATATCTTTAGGTCTTGTTTTTTTGAGCTTAAATTTCTTGTAAACACTCTACCTTATAGAGTTTTCTTGTTTACATTTATTTTCTTTGTGAAAAGGGGATTAGTTCTAGTTTAGCCAATTGAAAAACTAAGGAGTGTAAAGGTTAGCTCCTTATCCTACAAAAAGAAGGAACAAATTAGTGAATTTGTTAGAAAATCCTTAGTGAGAAGCTAAGGTAGTGGAGGTAGACTTAGTTGAGAAGTCAAACCACTATAAATCATTGTGAAAAATTGTCTATCTTTTCTTTCTCCTTACTCCCTAAACACAATTTGACAATTCACCCCTCTTGGCAATATTTTCGGTTGTTAATTGAGCTTCAACAATCCTAACACGTAGATTAATAAATGATTCTATGATGATAAATATAAGCCCATTGTATATTGTATTGAGAGTCGTAGATACATTTGGCATGCCATTAAGTGAGTACTTATCAGTTATCAATTATCAGTTCAGCTTTGGTACATTCGTGTACCAATGTTCAATACTATTGGTGCTCAGGTTATGATTGTACTGCAGTGCATCATATCGCAATTTAAGTTATGATTCGACATCATGTTGTGCCTGATGCGCACCTTATACTCATGTACGTTGTATTATCTTACATATACATTGGACTATAACAATTAGTGTGAAAGTTATGACAATATATAAAAGAAAAGAACATAAAATTGAAAAGAAAGTTATGAAATATGTTTGAATGAAAAGAACAAAAGTTATTTATGATATTTAATGATGACTTACATGATTTTTGATAAAATCATGAGATGATGATTTACAGATTTTTAGAATGAAAAATGACATAACTAGCCCAATTTTAAGTTTTAATTGTTTTTTAAAATTTTCAGTTTATTGTTTATATTTTATGGATTTTATGTTTTAGATATATTTATGCCTCACTAAGCTTTACTTAGCGCGTGATGATTTTCATACATAGGTTCGGGTAAAGTAGTGGACATGAAGTGATGAGTTTGCCAGCATCTTATGGAAAATCAAACCTATTGGTAGTATCAGTAAGGCATCATAACTTTGACTTATTAGTGGCATGCACATTATGACTGTTGGGTTGTTTTATCATATTTATTTTAAAAGGGTTTGTAATATTAATTAGGGATTATTTTCTTTAGTTTTGTCTAATTTTAGTATTAATTGTATTTATGAGTGAATAGTATAAATGATATATTTTAAATGGTTTAAAATCAAGCGATATTAGGTAATTGTATATGGATATGAAACAACACTGAACTGCCTAAATACCGACTGAAATCATATTAGTTTCAATGATTAAACAATAAATTTAATGATTAAGGAAAAACTCTTTAAAGTTTAAGAATGAAATTATTAAATGAAACAAAATTTGTAAGCATTTAAGTTCAGCAAATATCAGTTGAGTTGATGTGACATCATTAGCTCGTATTACAAGACATATACAGGCTAAGGGTGTTACAAACTAATATTGCACATTAATCTTGATTTAGACAACTATGCTTATGTCTTAATTCGATAAGGCCCAAAGCCTAAAACAATCTGCTAGTATTGATACTCCTAGTTGGGTATCTATACTCATCCAATGAATATATGTATCACCTCTCAATATCGATACTAAAACAAGGCTCGGAATGAATTTACTTAAAATGGGTATCAATACTCTTATACAAGTATTAATACCACCCTATGAGTATTGATACCACAACAAGTTTCAAAGTTTTATAAAATAAATGGGTGTCGATACCACCCTTATGGGCATTAATACTCACCTAGAGTACCTATACCATTGTAAACCTCAATTTCACACCCTAAATTTGGGGTCAAATTTTTTACTTGGTGTATTTTGGTGCAAAATATCAATTTTCAAAAATTCATAAACTATCATGTGAATTTACGGAAGTTGTAAGGGATTAAATTGAGAAGAATTGAAGTTTGTGGGAAATAAGTTCCACATTGAGTGCGTGAAAAAACTTGGAATTAAAAAGATGAATTTCTAAGAGATCAATGGCTTCTAGTGTAATTTATGCAATATAGAGTACTGATACCATTGTAAGACTCAATGTCACACCCTAAATTTGAGGTCAAATTTTTACTTGGTGTATTTGGGACCAAAATATCAATTTTTAAAAATTCAGAAACTATCATGTGAATTTACGAAAGTCGTAAGGGACTAACTTGAGAAAAATTGAAGTTTTAGATCTAAATTAAAAGAGAATTGTGGGAAATAAGGACCACGTTGAATGCATGAAAAGAAATTGGAATTAAAAAGATGAACTTTTAAGAGATCAATGGCTTCTATTGTAATTTATGCATTATCATTTGGAAGGCATGAAAAAGAGCGAAAAGAAATAATTTGAGCAAAAGAAAGCTTGAAACTATTACCTAGTGATAAAAAAACCTTGATTATCCATCAATACTATGGCATCCATAAGATTTTAGATGCCTCAATTTAATTCTAAGTTATTTTGCAAATTAAATCGACTTGTGAGGTATAAAATCCAAAATTCTCTTATATGAGACATATTATCTCCCACATTTCTTCAAAGTTCCTTTCTCTATTTAGTAGTGGGTTTCGCCGTCGATTTTACATTGTTCATGCGTCCATTCACGACACAACCGGTACCATCATTTTTCTTACGTCATTCTAAATCAACTAGTGTCATCATTTTTATTATCGTCATCGTCGTGGTGAAGCGTAAAGCAATCAAAACTCGACTCGTATCTATACTCGACTTGTACCTGACATAGTCTGTGACCCGTGGCTTGCTAGGTCAGCTTGTTTGCTCCAACTTAACATATCTAAGCTCGATCTATTAGGCCCAAACCAAATGATCCAAAAGTTCAAACCAAACTAAAGCCTAAGTCAAACTGATCGAGTTCAAGCTAGCCTAGTCAAGCCAAGGTAAGTCGTTTTGAGTTGATTTGATCCGTTGATACATGCTCCACACGCCCTAAAGCTAATGATGATGAATTTACTATACCACTTGGCCCTATCACACGAGGCTAGACCAAACTTCTTAAAGACAAGCTTCAATAATTCTTAAGGGTCTAATAGCAACATATTTGCAACAACTTTTTGAAGGGGATCCAGTTGTTATCCGGTCAAGATGTCTTCTGGAAATGCATCGTCTATCTCTTATCTTTCCAACAGTTCTTGAATCACATCAATCTGATATCGGGAACTCAAGATACATTCATTTTACTGAAGACAACGCATGCAGAAATTCCTATATGAGATTAATACGTGATTATTGTAAATATTACGAATTTTCAATATTTATATTTATTATTTGTAATATAATTTAATATAGGATGATGCATTATCTTTTAGGATTAGAGTTATTATTTTATTAGGAATTAAGGTTGAGTTAAAACATTATTTTTAGTTATTATTATTTTATTAGAAATTAGATTTTAGATATGTTTAGTTTATTATTATTTTATTCATTAGTTATTTAGGACCTTTAGAACTCGCCCCCTATATAAAGGAGCCTTCACTCAACTTTGTAAATCAGATTTCTTTGATTAATAATACAACGAGAGTTCATTTTTTGCAAGTGTTGATTGTCTTGTGCCTTCGAAGCTTCTTATTCGAGAGTTCTTTCAAGTTCTTGTGAGGGAGATTAATCTTTTACACTCTAATTTTCCTTTTCATCGCGATTAGGAGGGTTGGTTAGAGCCATATTATCATGTTTGACTTTTCATTGCGACTATGAGGGCTCGATAGGACATTATCCATCGATTTTCCACATATTCATCCACACCATCAATCATCTTTACCGTTCACCTTAATAAGGGAGATCTTTTGATTTCTTGGTTATCTTACTTTATTTTCAATTTCTTTATTTTTTTTATCTTGTTTTAATCTTGTTTCTTACATTGTTTCCAGCACCTAAAAGAAACCCTAAGAACCCTACTTGTTGCCTCTACCTTCCCTTATTTATTCCCCATTGTTATTCATTGAGTCTAGAGCTTTCTATGTTTGATTCTTCAACAAGAGAAACTTTCATTAACTCGTCACCGCTTCCCTATCAATGTGTATCAGATTTGGGCCGATTCTTGGAAAGAAGCAAGTAATCTTGCTTGTTCTTGCACAAAAAACTGTCAAGGTACCCCAACGGAGCTAGTTCAGAGAAGATTCATCGTTTCAGGTTCTTTTTATTTAATTTAAATTTAGATTCAAATCCTTCTTGTTAGTATGCTATTTTGTTTTCAAAAAAACAAAAAAAAAAGCCAAAATTTTAAAACAGAAATAGTAAATGAACGAATTTAGGGATGATTTTCTCTAGTTATCATATTCATCCTAGGAGTAATATGTAGTCCAAAATTTACCCTAATCAGAGTTCATTAGAGCATTCAAATACATCATTCAAGTTTCATCGGCATATTCGGTCTAGAATCTTGTCAAATTTTTTGAAAATTCTACAGGAGGAATTTCATGATGAAAATTTCTAGATTGAAACTTCATATATTTAAGATCATTCAAACAAAACATCAGAAGTTTTAGAGATCAAAAACACCTTCGAACAAAGCGGTCAAGAAAAACATATTGTTTGAGAACTCACCGTTCAACAGAGTCTACTGGATACTACTGAAGGTATTTAGTTTTGAAATTTTACAGGTGGTTTCTTGACGCATCAAAAGACATTCAAGAATTTTTCAAAAATTATTGGACACCGGTAACCCCCTCAAAAATGTTGCTCAAGTTGATCCAACATTTTCTAAGTTTTCTGGTTTGGTTCTTTTTTTCTTTGACTCTTAGTGCTTTAGGTTATTTTGTTTTTCCTTGTTATTGTTATTTTGCATTATCTAACACATTATATTCCTTGTGTTAGTAATACTAAAGAGTTTTCATACTTCTTCCTTCTTTGCATTCTCGTTCTCTTGGAGTCTAACCCTTGTTTGGCCTCTTAGAGCTTTTAGGTGTTTCTTATCACCTTTGCTAGTAATCAAACTCTGATACGAACTATGGAAGACTACTTGGTAAAGTGAGTTTTAAAGAGTAAAAGATCAACTTACTTGCCTCTCGTTGTGTTACGTTCTTGGAGTATCTTGTGAGGTTTCTTGCTTTGTTGAATTTACTTTTTTTTATTTTTATTCTACTTTAAAATCTTCTTTTGAGTGTTATAATTGCAGGATGGGCGACAATAACAATGAGACACTTACGACTATCTTAGCCACACTTGAACGACTCACAACTTAGTTTGATCAACTTAACAATTCCTTGATAGAATGACAAGAACTATAACTGGATCTACCAAACCAGAATCCAAGGCCAAACAATGCTGAAATTTTGGCCCCATGCAAGCACAACCACATTTTCAAGCACCCAAACTCTTTGCAAAACCAATTTTAAAAGAGACTACGATCCGGACAAATACATCGATTGGGAAGGAAAAATTGATCTCATGTTCGCATACCATGACTGCCCCCAAACTGAATAAGTTCCCCTCATCACCTTGGAATTTGAAGGATATTCTCACACTTGGCGGATGCAAACAAGGAAAAAGATCGACAACTTCCAAATTCAACCAATCACTTCTTGGACCGAACTCAAATACGCCATGAGAAATCTATTCCTACATACACATTATACACGATAAGTTAAACAACGACTACACTGACTTCGACAAGGTAGAATTTCAGTTGAAGATTACTACAAGGAGATGCAGTCCTTACTCAATAGGGCTAACATAACCGAAGAGGAAGATGACACCATGTCAAGATTCATCAACAGATTAAACTCAAATATCACTGATCTTTTTTATCTCCATGGATACAAAAACCTTGAATATACACTAAAGAAAGCAATGAAAATCGAAGCATAAATCCAAATGACATCATGATTTAGAGAATATTACCAAGGTACTTCATTCTTTTACCAAGGTAATTCTTCAAATCATTTCTCATCTTCTACTCCATCTTCTAAAAAAAGTCGAGAGATGACAAACCCCGATAAGGAGAAACAACGACCAGCAAAGAATGAGACACTTCTAGCTCCTAAAGATGACACCCGAGCAAGAAACATCAAGTGTTTTAAATGCTTAGAAATAGGCCATATCAACCATAATTGTCCAAACACGAGGAGCCTAACCATACTAGGTGATGAATCTTACAATTCTGACTCTGATGAGGACATCCGCGACATTCTAACATATGCCGAAGCCAAAGAAGATAGTGATGACTATGGAAGTGATGAGTAGAATGGCACAATATTGGTGATCTGTCATACCTTAAACATCCAAGCATCCGACAAGTCTGACATACAACGTTCCAACATCTTCCACACACGTTGCCTAATCAAGGAATAATCATTCTCCATCATCATTGACAATGGTAGTTATGTTAACATCATTAGCTCCAACGTTGTTGGATCACTCAAACTTCCTTGCCAACGACATCTGAAACCTTATTGCTTATAATGGCTTAATGATAGTGTTGAGATGAAGGTGGTTAAACAATGTCTCATTAATATCAAAATGGAAAAGTATTGTGATGATGTATGGTGTGATGTAATTTCGATGCAAGCATCCCACATCCTCCTAGGACGTCCTTGACAATACGATAATGACATCACATATTATGGCTGAAAGAACACTTACACAATTCCAATAAAAGGTAAATCGTTTCGACTTAACCCTTTACCCCTCAAAGAGATTCTCATATATCAACAACGAATTCTCAAGGAGATAGGGAACTTGAAACAAAAGGTAAAAGAGGCCACAACCGATAAAAGCCAAACAGATGACCCACGGGTGGTGAGTGACCCTCAATGTGAAAATAAAAGAGTGTCTCAAAACATTTATGTGAGTGCAAAATACATGAGAGAGACCCTTTTTCAAAATAGGTCGTGTATTCTAGTCTATTTCAAGGACTCCGTTTTATCAACTATCACTAACATCACAGATTTGCCTAGTGTATTCTCTTCTATATTACAGGATTTTCAAGATGTCTTAAGCAACCCACCGGATGGTTTACCACCTACAAGAGGAATCGAACATCAAATCGACTTCATCTCTGGATCAACATACCAAACCGTCCCACTTACCGATACAATCTTGAGGAAACGAAGGAATTGGAACGACAAATAGATTCATTGTTACAAAAAAGACACATCCATGAGAGTCTTAGTCTTTGTGCGATTCTCGTCATCCTAGTTTCAAAGAAAGATGACATATTCTGAATGTGTGTAGATTGCCGACCTATCAATCGGATAGCAATCAAGTATAGGCATCCTATTCCACGCCTAGATGATATTTTGGATGAACTACATGGTGCAAGTATCTTCACCAAAATTGACTTGAAGAGTGGTTACCATCAAATTCGAATGAAAGAAGGAGACGAATGGAAAATAGCGTTCAAGACAAAGTTCGGCTTGTATGAATGGCTTGTTATGCCCTTTGGACTCACAAACGCTCCAAGCACCTTCATGAGATTAATGAATCACGTTCTTAAGGAGTTTATAGGTAAATTTGTTATCGTTTACTTTGATGACATTCTTATATACTCATCTTCTCTTGACTCTCATGTCATTTATGTTCGAATGGTTCTCGAAGTTCTTCGACAATAATATTTATATGCTAACATGGATAAGTGTGTGTTTTGCAATGATGAGATTATGTTTTTAGGCTTTATAGTTAGTGTACAGGGTATCCATGCAGATAAAGAGAAGGTCAAGTCAATTCAAGAATGGCACACGCCTACTTTCATCACTGAGGTAAGATCTTTTCATGGTTTGACAAGTTTCTATTGTCGCTTTGTCAAAGATTTCTCAACCATTGCTGCACCATTAACCGAGATCATCAAAAAGTCTGTTGCATTCAAATGGGGACCACTACAACAAAAAGCTTTTGAACTTCTTAAAGATAAGTTATGTTCTGCCCCTATTCTTCGTCTTCCCAATTTTGCTAACACCTTTGAGCTACAATGTGATGCTTCAGGCATAGACATTGGTGTCGTCCTCATGCAAGAAAGACAACTTATCTCTTACTTTAGTGAAAATTAAAAGGTGCACAATTGAACTACTCTGCCTACGACAAGGAACTTCTTGTACTCGTCTGAGCACTCGAAGTGTGGCAACACTATCTTCTCCCCAAAGAGTTTGTCATTCACACGGACCATGAATCACTCAAATGGTTAAATGGACAAGGTAAGTTAAACAAACGATATGCTCGATGGGTTGAGTTCATTTAATCTTTTCCTTACATCATCAAATACAAACAAGGGAAAGATAACATCGTAGCTGATGCATTATCTCGACGATACACACTTATCACTCAAATGCATGCTACTGTTCTGGGTTTTACACATATCAAAGAACTTTATCCTAACGATCCAAATTTTTCTAAGATTTATAAACAATGTGTAAAAGGTTCTTTTAACAAGTTTTATCTTGTAGATGGCTTTTTTTTTCACATGAACATGTTGTGTATACCACACGGCTCTTTGTGAGAGTTCTTGGTTCATGAGTCACATGCCGGAGGACTCATGGGACACTTCGGTGTTCACAAAACACTCGATATGGTCATGGAACACTTCTTTTGGCCGCATATGTGTAAAACAGTCGAAACGATTTATGCATCATGCATCACGTGCAAACAAGTAAAGTCAAAGGTAAATCCTAATGGTTTGTGCTCGCCTTTACCGATTTCTTCTTCTCCTTGGATCGATTGATTGATGGATTTTATACTTGGCTTACCCTACACTAAGAAAGGACGAGATAATAATTTTATGGTTGTGGACAGATTCTCAAAGATGGCACACTTCATTCCTTGCCATAAAACAAACGATGCCACACACATTACTGATTTATTATTTCGAGAAATAGTTCACCTTCATGGCATTCCTCGCACCATTGTCTTCGATCGTGACACTAAGTTCATAAGCCACTTTTAGAAGGTATTATGGGGTAAGACTGGCACAAAACTTCTCTATTCCACTTCTTGTCATCCTCAAACCGATGGACAAACCGAAGTAATAAATCGGATTCTAGGATCTTTGCTAAGAACTGTGGTAGGTAAGAATACTCATAATTGGGAAGAATGTTTACCTTTTGTTGAGTTTGCTTATAACCGATCCATTCCACAATAGGTTATTCTCCATTCGAAATAGTTTATGGTTTTAACCCATTAACTACTTTGGATCTTATTCCCTTACCTTTAGATGAGGTTGCCAGTTTAGATGGTGAAAAGAAGGCTGCCCTTGTCAAAGAAATTCACGCCAAAGCCAAACTCAAGATGGAGAAAACCTACGAGGCAATTGCAAACTGAGTTAACAAGGTCCGACGACATGTCACCTTTGAACCAGGAAATTGGGTATGGGTTCACATGAGAAAAGAGAGGTTCCCAACACAAAGGAAATCCAAACTAGACCCACGAGGCGATGACCCATTCCAATTTCTTGAATGAATCAATGATAATGCATACCACATTGATCTTCCCGGTGAGTATAATGTGAGTGCATCCTTTAATGTTTCTGACTTATCTCCTTTTGATATTTCAGATTCATGGACGAATTGTTTTAAGGAAGGGGGAGATGATACATGCACCACTTGCCCTAAAGCTAATGATAATGAATTTACTATACCACTTCACCCTATCACACGAGGCCGGACCAAACTTCTTAAAGACAAGCTTCAAATCGCAGTTCAAGCATTCATCCGTAAGGGTCTAGTAGAAGCAGCTTTGCAACAAGTTTTTGAAGGGGATCCAATTGTTATCCGGTCAACATATCTTTTGTAGATACAACCATCTATCTCTTATCTTTCCAACGGTTCTTTAATCGCATCAATCCGATATCGGAAACTCAAGATACATTCATTTTACTGAAGATAACACATGCAGAAATTCCTATACGAGATTAATACGTTATTATTGTAAATATTACGAATTTTCAATATTTATATTGATTATTTTTAATATAATTTAATATAGGATGATGCATTATCTTTTAGGATTAGAGTTATTATTTTATTAGGAATTAATGTTGAGTTAAAACATTATTTTTAGTTATTATTATTTTATTAGGAATTAGAGTTTAGACAGGTTTAGTTTATTATTATTATATTCATTAGTTATTTAGGACCTTTAGAACTCGCCCCCTATATAAAGGAGCCTTCACTCAACTTTGTAAATCATATTTCTTTGATTAATAATACAATGAGACTTCGTTTTTGCAAGTGTTGATTGCCTTGTGCCTTCGAAGCTTCTTCTCCGAGAGTTCTTTCAAGTTCTTGTGAGGGAGATTAATCTTCACACTCCAATTTGCCTTTTTCATCATGACTAGAAGGGTTGGTTAGAGCCATATTATTGTGTTTTCCTTTTCATTGCGACTATGAGGGCTCGATAGGACATTATCCATCGATTTTCCACATATCCATCCACACCATCAATCATCTTTACCGTTCACCTTCATAAGGGAGATCTTTTGATTTCTTGGTTATCTTACTTTATTTTCAATTTCTTTATCTTTTGTTTATCTTGTTTTAATTTTGTTTCTTACCTTGTTTCCAGCACCTAAAAGAAACCCTAAGAACCCTACTTGTTGCTGCCATCTTCCCTAATGCATTCCCCATTGTTCTTCATTGAGACTAGAGCTTTCTAGGTTTGAATCTTCAACAAGAGCAACGTTCATTAACCCGCCACCGCTTCCCTATCACCCGTTAACTATTAACTGGCGTTGGTCGGTGGTTGTTGATCAATGTTGACTTTGACCGTTAATCGACTTTTTCTGTTAACCTCTAAATTTACATTTTTTTATGTCTTTAGTCTATTTTTGCATTTTGTTTTACCAAATTCTTACCCCGAAAGCCTTGAAATAAGCTCGTTAACCAAAAAATAATTTTGTAACTTCAATGTTTTTAATTTGTTCAATAGACTTTTGATATTAAATTGATTTAGAATTATATTTTATAACGTGTTTCATTTGATTGAGTATCAAGCAGATGCAACATCTCTTATTCAGAAGATCCGTGCAATTTTCAAATTTAGAAAAATTCTCGTATTTTCCCACAAAGTTATGAGAGTATAATTCAAATTTAGTTTTTTTTATCAATATAGTAATATGTTTTCATTGGTACTTAGATTTTGGAATTGTAGTTTACCGTGATAGTTAGATCATTTAGTAGATTTTCCTATCAGATTTTTCAGCTCGATACAAGTGTGTTCTTGATAGTGTTATATTATCATTCTGTTTCATTTATCTGAATTACTCTTGTCGACACTCATTTTCGTCCAACACCACTATATAATATGTTATCTATATTATATAATATAAACGTTTTTTATTATTATATATACATATATTATATTACATTATACATATTATTATTATTATTATTATGTTTTTATTGGTTTGATTTTCTGACAGGCCCAAGACCAACACTCAAACCCAAGCAGTACAAGCCCAACAGTACACACCCAAGACCCAGTTGCAAGACCCGAATTCGGATCTGACCCAAACCCGACCCAACCCAACAGCAATTCAAGTTTCTAAACCTTAAGTCTCTCAAGCAAATAAAGGGGAGAGAGCCATTCAGGAACGGGGGACATTCAGAGAAAAAAAATAGAGTATTCGGGGAGGGGAAACCATAACAAAAAAATAAAGAGAAAAAAATGAGAGAAGATAGATCTCGTTAGTCACTCGCCGAAAAAAGGAAGAGTCGCCGGAAACTCAAGTTACTGAAAGGTAACTCTTTAGATCTATGGTATATCTTTTGTTTCTAGACAAAGCTATTTGTAGATCGGGACTGTAGAGCGTGAGGTCTTCCTTTCGTGAGTCTCGTTTTGAGCTCCGGCCGTCGTAGGTACGGGAGGTTGCATGCGCTGGTGAATGCTAATTGTTTGGGTTGGGGAGAATATGTTTCAGAGGGTTTTTCTTTTTACTTGTTTAAAGCAAAGTTGAAAATGAAATAAAAAATATTGGATATTTATGTTCATGGGTTAGGACAAACCTGAATTCACGGGGTAACTTGTGCCATTTTAAATTGTTAGTGGTGAAATGCACTTCACAGTCCCTAGATTGTGTCTTCAAATTCATTTTAGCTATTTTTTTATCTTGTTAATTTCGATTCTCTTCATGTTTAGTCCTTTTATTAATATAGTTTTGTTTTCGTTTAGTAAATTGCATCAGTCACTTTGTTTATTTATTTATGATATTTAAAGCTAGCTTAAATATTTGTGTTCATGTTTCGACTTAATCTAATTTTTTTAGATTTGTGTTTTCATATTTAGCAAACATATTTTCTGTCAATTTCATCTTGACCCATAATTTTGTTTCCCTCATTATAATTTATTATTTCTTTAATTTAGGCGTCAACTTGCTTGACTTTATGGTGTAATTTGTTTGACATGATATGTTTGTCTCATGTGTATGTTCACTTTGTAGCTTATATATATATATATGCGTGCATGTATTATGCCATAAATCTAGCTGATAATTTTCAATTAGTTAGTTGCATATGGTCAATGTATTTTATACCTTTATTTATTTCCTTTAATTTTTTTTAAATTATTCTTTCTGTTAATATGATTTTATTTATTTATCTGTTTTTTAAACTTTTTTTCCTCTTTTTTATTTAGTATTTATTTATTTATTTATTTATTTTTTCAATTTAACATTCTTTTTGACTTTTTCAGTAGTAATTTTAATCGGTCAAAGGTGAGCAATTCGAATTGAATTTTTAAATCTAAATTTTAATTTTCGCAATTAAGACAACCGACAAATTAAAATGGTATTAAAAGGGTGGTTCAAGGGTACTAATCCTTCCTTGACCGTAATCGACTCCCGAAACCAACATATTTCTGGTAAAACGCATATCAGGTAAGATGGTGTCCGATCATCCTAAATATTGTTTTTAAAATGATCGGTGGCGGCTCTAACATTTTATTCAATTCGAAGCTCAATTCCGGACTCACCCGAAAGACGACCGCGACAACTCTTAACCTCTTATTGTATCATATGTTTTATAGTCCTGATCACTGATTATCATTATTCCTATAACATGTATTCATATTTTTTATTACCGAAACATTTTCGTATATTAACAAATTTAGACAATTATTTTTCTTAAAATATATGAATGTTTATTGTTGTTCTGGGAATGATGATCGTGGGAGAAAATATTTTGGTAGGAATGAAATATGACTATAATTTAAAAAAAAAAATTGGTGATAGAGGATAGCACTGTGCGAATAAGCTCCAACCTTCCTACGTAACTAAGCATTTTACAGTCATTTTCGGAAATTTTTCTAGTGAGCAATGGGATGCCTAAGTATCTCACTGGCAGAGAGCCATGGTTGAAACCAGTGATTTGTTTAATGTTTTCTATAGCATCAATGGACATTCCAGCAACAAAGAATTCACTTTTAGAAGCATTAAGTTTAAGTCCTGACATTTCATAAAATGTGTCCAAAACACTAGTGACTCTAATAACTGAATCAGCAGATTCTTTACAAAAAATTAGTAGATCGTCAGCAAAGGATAAGTGAGTCAAGCTAATTCTTTTACATTTGGGGTGGTAACAAAAAAACCTTTGGATGCTGCCAAGTTAAAAAGTCTGGAGAGAAAATTCATGGAGAGGACAAAGAGTAAAGGAGAGAGTGGATCTCCTTGCCTTAGGCCTTTAGCTCCCTTAAAGAAACCAGACAAGCTCCCATTAAAGGATACATAATAACTTGTTGTGGAGTAACAAGTTTCAATCCAAGTGGTAAAGATCCTTGGAAGACCAATAGCCTTCAATATGGCAGAAATGAAGCTCCAGTTTATGGAATTGAAAGCCTTGTGGATGTCTATTTTCAAAAAGCATCTTGGGGATATGTTCTTTCTACTATAGCCTCTTACTAATTCCTGAGCAAGGAGAGTGTTTTCAATGATGCTTCTACCTTTGACAAAAGCAGTTTGGTTAAGAGTAACCAAATCAGGCATAACACAATTCAATCTTCTAACTAGAATATTTGAGATGGCTTTATAGACCACTGAACAACAAGAGATTGGTCTGAAATCCTTTACCTTACTTGGGTTAGGGATCTTAGGAACCAATGCAAGAACAGTGGCATTGAAGGCAGGGAGAAGAAATGATTCCTAAAAGAATTGAGAAATGGCAACAGTAACATTGTTAAAAAGAAAATATATAATAAAAACAATTTGATAAAATTCATTTTTAGATAACCTTATATTATTTCCAAATAAATTAAAAAAAGTAATATAATTCGATATTGTATCAGATAATGTTACGATTCAAAAATCATATTCTTAATCTCATATCTTTTAAAATAAAATTTTTGTAATTCTTTTACCTCTCTCTCTCTCACATACACACACATATATAGAGTTGGGTATATGGGCTAAGGCCCGCAGGCTACCCGTTTAACCCGCGACCCGTGCGGGCTTCGGGCCTCAAAAATTGAAGATCGTTTAATTTACAGACTTTTTAGCCCGGACCGTTAAATCCGCGGGTTTAATGGGTATAACCGCGGGCTACCCGCGAAACCTGTTAAAGCCCGCTTAATTTAAAATTCATAAAATTTTAGAGAAAATAAACTTAAAGAATTTTATAGTAAAAGAAAATAATTTACCTATAAATATGATGTTACTTATAACTATTGCAGTTATTAAATTTATTAGGATATTTGTCATAATTTTACCGCTGCTTGATATTTTTTTCATTTAAATATATATCATTATCATTTTGGTATTTAAAGATTTTTTTATTTAATTTTTACCTTTATTTTTTTTCATGAAGTATGTTATCCATTTTGTTCTTTAATTATAAAAAGTCACGTGATATTCTAATAATATATCACATAACACGTAATATTTAGATTAAAAATAAGAAAGAAAAGCAAAAGAAAAAATTGAAAACATACTTTTCAACTTTTAAAGACTTTTACAAAATAAATATATTTTATCAATTTTAGTATAATTGTATCTTTCAAATTTACTCTTATACTGTAAGTATTTTATTTTATATTTTCATATTATGTTTTAGTCTTTCTCTAAAACATTCAAAAAATACAATTATTATGACCACTTGACAACTTTCTTTTTAGATTTGTATAATGTTTGACTTTGTTGAATTTTTATGTTTGAATTTCTACTTTCATACACTTTTGTGTCTTCATATTATAGCCTTGGATAATCGTGTTTTATAAAAGTATAATGTGGTTATTGTTTTATTTGGTTTTAAATTTGGTGATATAAGTGAATATTGTTTTTTTTTTATTTGAGTTTAAGTAATTATATCATTATATATATATATATATATTAATGATTAAAAAAATTTAAAAAAATATTATTTTATAATCATTTCTGGCTATTTAAAATAAAAAATAAAAAATATTTATTATTTTGACGGTGCTATCTTTTTTTTCAAGTTGCTTGATCATTTTTAAAGGTGTAGTAAGCTAAAACATTATTTTTTATTGCATTTAAAGCATTTAAAATTATTTTTATTAAACGAGCCGCGGGTAAGCCCGTTTAGCCCGCGGGTTAAATGGACAGCCCACGGACCTTAAAATTCAAAATCGTTTATGAATGCGAACTTTTTAGCCCACTCCGTTTAAGCCCGCACCATCAAAACCCGCGGGCTAAACGGGCGGGTAGCCCGTATACCCACCTCTATGACATATATATATATATATACACTTTTTCATTTTTTTTAACATAATACTGGTTAGATTACTTATAAAGGTTTTTTTTCAATTTTTCACTATTCCATTTTTTAAATTTAATATATATATTCACCAAAGTAATAACAAACTTTTGCCTTAAAAATATGGTAGCTTTATCAAACTAAGGAGCCTTGTCGTTGCCCTGAAGACAGAGAAGCATAATACATATATATTCGTCCAACAAGTTGCAATTTTATAAGGAAAAAGTCAAAGTCCTAAAACCAGGAATTTGCATGTTTCATAGCTTTGATGTTGCAGTAATACTGTAGCCTCGATTCCCTTCACCAAGTACACTGTGTTCCATAGGACTATTACTTATTGTCATTTTACTGTATATGAATGACGCTCAAAGTTTGGCAGAAAAACAATACTGTTCTAGCTTCTGCCAACAGGCACTCCACCAGGTGGGTCATTGTCAGCCAAATACACACAAATCCCGATAACAACTAGGTCAAATTCGTTTTTTTGGTCCTCTAGTATATTAAAGTAGTATTTACACCCCTTCTAAGCTTCTTCCCTGACAAAACCCTACTCTTTCTCAGGAAAGGCGAATTAATATACGATTAATATATGGCGTTATCAGATACATTATAATATATTTATAATATTCAGTTTAGCGCTATCAGAAATGTTGAGTAATAATAATGTAGTAGGTCTAAATCATGAAGAAATATTAAAAAAATTGACAATCGCAAACTTAGCTTGTCGGTTTGTGTCGATATAAATGAAAAATGCATCGCTCTATAGCAATATTACAGGTACAAATATGACAAAATCGGTCCCAAAATAACAAAATCGGTAAAACGTTACTGGATATGTTGAAAGTGTCGATAATTTAATATAAGTATCGAAACTTTCTGAATTTAAAAGAGAAGAAGTTATAGCGCCTATACAGTGTCGATACTTTAAAAAAAATTGATCCATATCAATATAACATGTAAAAATATGATAAATCAAGTCTTAAAATTGACAAAACCAGTAAAACGATATCGGATATGTTGAAAGTGTCGATATTTTAATATAAGTATCGACACTTTCTAAAATTAAACTAAAAAGTATCGACACTTTATGAAAATGTATCGATCCATAACAATATAACAGGTAAAAATATGATAAAATAGGTCTAAAAAATTGTTGAGTTAATCGATCGATGGAATCGGGCAAGAGGGGGTGAATTGGCAATTAAAATTTTGGTAGAAGCTTTTGCAGAAAATTGAAAGTAATTGCACAGCGATTTAAAGTGGTTCGACTTTATCAACCAAAGTCTACGTCCACTACCTTAGCTATCCACACTAAGGATTTTCCAACAAATTCACTAATTTGTTCTTTCTTTTGAGGCAAAAGAGATAAACTTACAACTCCCTCAAGAATATACCCCAATTCTTGAGAACACTCTTTTCTCAAAGAGAAGATTACAAATTTACAAACTTACAAGAAAAACCTCACAAGGCAAATATGTTTGTACAATTCTAGAACAAAGAAAGAACACTCAATAATGAATACAATTGAGCACAATAAGTGTTCTTGAAAGAAAAAATGAATATTGAATGAAAAATAGGCTTGAAGTGCTCAAACTTGAGGTTTGATGTTTTCTCTTTGATTCTCTCTTGATTCTAGTTGCTTGTTGTTTCTTGTTGTTGATCAATGGCTTCTAAGCTTGTTTAAATACACATTGAATCACTTATGAACGTTGGGGATGATTAGTGGAGTCAATAGAGCCGTTTAAGTGTGAAAATAATTAATTAAAACAGTTGGGAGCGTCAGTGCATCGATGCATACCCATGGTACATTGGTGCATCAGTGTAAAATTCAAATATTTTGACCGTTGGACCCTTAGTGCATCGGTGCACTAAGAGTGCATCGATTCATCAAGTGCATTCGATGTTTCAAAATAGCCAGAGTGCATCGATGCATGGCTGGTGCATCGATGCATCAAATGCATTCGATGTTTTCATAAAATCCTTAGTGCATCGGTGCATGGTAAGTACATCGATGCATGAAATACATTCGATGTTCAATTTAATTCATGGTGCATCGATGCATGGATTGGTGCATCAGTGCATCACTCTGAAAAATTGATTTTAGGCTTGATTTTGGTTCAAAATACTTTGTGAAAATTGTTTCAAAAATATATTAAGTATAAAACACAATTTTACACATTTAGTAAGGTTTGAAATTGATCTTAAAAGACTTGGAGTAATAATTTGATATTCGATTAATTGAATCGAATATACTTAGAAAATCTTTTGTAAAATCTTAAAACTCATTTAAACTAATTTGTTATATCGAAACACAAAAATGTTTTCAACAATCTCCCCCTTTTTGATATAACAAAACATTTGTGTTATTTTAAGATTTTCTAAAATTTGAAATCAATTTTGAAAAATTACTCCCCCTTACTATAACACTTCTCCCTTAAAACATAACATTTATCCCCCTTTTTGTTAAATGAAAAAGACTTAAAATCGATTTATACAAGGTTTTGAAAAACATAGCCAATTGATATATATATATATATATATATATATATATATATATATATATATATAGCTTAAGCTGCTAAGATCACAATCAAAAGAGAGATTAGTCATTAGTTTCATAATCAATATTCATAATAAAATGTGAAATGGTAAATTGGTCATATTTCAACTAAAAGGTAAATGATGCATATATTGAAACAAACCAAAATATATATATATGAAATAAAAGTTCAAATATCCATCAAACAGTCATCCAACAATCAAAGAAAGACAGTCCAAAATGTTTTAACAATTTAAATTCAAGTTCAACCCAAAAAAATCAAAGCAAGATAAGTCTATTCATCCATTGAAGGATCGGGAGGAGGAGGTGGGTAACGAGCTCTCATCTCAAGTGAGAGTGCATCCAAACGATCATTCATATCTTGTTGACGAGCTCCCAAGGTAGAGAGCTGGGACTCAATGAATGTGAAGCGCGAATCCATGGACGCATATTGTAAATCAAATGTCTCCAAAAACGAACGAAAATATGGAGGCATTTGATCTTCTTGTGGAGCTGGTTCCGGTGCAGGCTCGTCATCAGGTACGTGATCATCGATGTCTTGCATAAGTTGTTGAAATTCAGGATCATCGTCAGAAGCTGGAGCCGGAGGAGGAGGAGGAACACGAGAGGAGCTAGGAACAGCTCGTGAGGAACTAGCTCCCGGAGTTTGCTTTCCGGGTCTAAAAACCCATTGACCGGTTACCTCATCTTGTTTCCAATCCGCTTTCTTCAAGGATGTGAGATTGATTTGATTTTGGAGTGGGATGGGATTGTCGAGAGAGACTTCTAGACCAAGTTTGATAAAGTGGTTACTAAGAAGACATCCATAAATCAATATTTCAACATGTTTGGAAGGAACAATGTTTACGATGTTCACTAGTTGACTGAATATAATGTGGGGTAGATTTATTTTGATTTTATCTTTAATAAAATACATCCACTATAAATCCCTAGCACGAAGTGTGGAGTACCTACCTCCGGATGGTCTAAACCACCAAGAGATCATCAAATGGAGAAAGCGATCGTGATGAGATCGTAGAGTACTAACACTTGAGTTTGGAACATAGGGATATTCCACATTTTCACTCTCATTATATACACCACTATCATCTAACCCAAATCGGAAAGCTATAGTCTCGGGGTCAATATTAATATATTGGCCTAAAAGATAGGATCTAATGGCTATAGTTCCACATTAAGTTTCATTTTGAATACACACCGTATTGGAATAGAAAATGCAGACCAATTATTGATAGACAATAGGTTTAAGCTGAAACAATTTATCAAACTTCCAAGCTTTAAGAGTCAGAAGGTATTCGAAGTCAATGCAACCATGGCTTGAAGCGAAGGAATACGCTCTTCACGAATTCTATAAGTTTGGAAAGAATTTCTGTACCTAGAGTACAATTCGTCTCTACGACGCTCAGGCATGTTAAAACAAGATCCTGATAGAGATGAAGGTAGAGGAGGAACGGGATTAGGAGGTTGGTTTGAACGAGAATGACTTGATGAAGTTCTAGGGCGTTTAGGGTTTGACATGATTAAAGGAAATTAGAATAAGGAATATCACCTGCAATTTGAAACACATGTATGCACAATCAATCCCAAAACTCAAATGAGTTCTCAATAATTCAAGGTTCTCTAAACCATATCCTAATGGACATGTTTTGAAAACTATTTAAAAATAATATTTGATAATCATAGTATAGTTTTCATGAAAACAAAACAATTAAATCAAAAATATTACTAATTTTAGAAATCATAATTTTTTTTAAAAAATTTTGAAATTCAAGGAAAAATCTTGAAAAATTGTTTGTCTTTGACGAAATTGGTAGTAAAATCTAGTTTAGAACCAACAAACAATCAATGTCCGATATGATGTTCATCCTAGAACTAATCAAAACTAGTTCTAAAATCAAAAAATCAATAAAATAGAGGTTTTTGAAATATTACCATGAAAATTTGGATTGAGATGGATGAGGAGTTGTTTTGCACGATTTAATGATATAAACAGGTTTTGAAGATGAAAAGCACGAAGAAACTGATGATTTTCCAATGATTTTGAGCAAGAGGAGGATTTAGAGTAAGAGAGGGATAAACGGCGGGAGAGTTTTAGTTTTAGGGTTTGAGAAAATAAAGAAAATAAGGCATTTTAACCCAAAACCCGACGGATGCATCGATGCATGACCCTGTGCATCGATGCACATTCAAGGCGTGCATCGGTGCATCAACATGATGAATCAATGCACATTCAAAGGGATGCATCGATGCACTGTTAAGTGTATCTATGCATGAAGAACAGAAATGTCAAAAATCCGTTTTAAACACTTAAAATGCTAAATTAATTAGCTCTAGTGGTATTGGCAACTCATATATTAAAAATTAATCATGTTTAATCAATCAAATCAATCTTTAAACGATTAATTTTCACCAAATAACATAAACTCCCCCTAACTAATAGCAAATAATGCAATCAAAAATTACAATTATAAGCATTTTTCATTTATTTTTAAAAGTGCTAAAATTATTTTAAACACTAAGTGAAGATAGGTCAGTTAAACCTAATTCTCTCCTAAGTGTCCAAAATCTTTCCTTATCTAAGGGTTTTATAAAAATATCTGCTAATTGGTGCAATGTATCAACAAATTCTAGAACTACATCTTCCTTAGCGACATGGTCTCTAATGAAGTGATGTCTTATTTCAATGTGCTTAGTTCTAGAGTGTTGGATGGGATTTTTAGTGAGACAAATAGAACTAGTATTGTCAAACTTAATAGGAATAATACCTACTTCAATCCCATAATCAAAAAGTTGTTGTTTCATCCATAAAACTTGTGCACAACAACTACCGGCTGAAATGTATTCCGCTTCAGTGGTAGATAATGCAACACAATTTTGTTTCTTTGAAAACCAAGAAATCAACATATTTCCAAGGAATTGGCAAGTATCGGAGGTGCTTTTCCTATCTAATTTTCATCCTCCATAATCCGCATCAGAAAAGGCATGCAAGCTAAAGCTAGAGTCTCTAGGATACCAAAGTCCTAAACTAGGAGTGTCCTTAAGGTATCTAAAGATTCTCTTAACAGCTAGTAAATGTGATTCCTTAGGGCATGATTGAAATCTATCACATAAGCAAACAATAAACATAATGTCTGGTCTACTTGCAGTTAGATAAAGTAAAGATCCAATCATTGACCTATATAATTTAACATCTACACATTTACCTCCTTCATCTAAGTCAAGCTTTGTTGAAGAGCTCATTGGAGTGTCATGAGGCTTCCCATTTTCCAGTCCAAACTTCTTGAGCATATCTTTGATGTACTTAGCTTGATTGATGAAGATGACATCTTTTCTTTGCTTGATTTGGAGTCCCAAGAAAAATGAGAGCTCCCCCATCATGCTTATTTCGAATTCGCTTTGCATTAGCTTAGAAAATTATTGGCAAAGAACATCATTAGTAGAACCAAATATTATATCATCAACATAAATTTGAACTACTAATAAATCTTTACCTTTATGTTTTAAAAACAATGTAGTGTCAACCTTCCCTTTTGAAAAACATTTTTCAATTAAAAAGTTTGACAATCTTTCATACCAAGCTCAAGGAGCTTGTTTTAAACCATAAAGTGCTTTTGTCAATTTAAGAACATGATCCGGAAATTTTGAATCTTCAAAACCTGGAGTTTGTTCCACATACACTTCTTCTTTTATAAAACCATTTAAAATACACTTTGAACATCCATTTGATATAATTTAAATTCATGAAAACATGCAAATGCTAATAACATTCTAATTGTTTCCATCCTAGCTACGGGAGCATATGTTTCATCATAGTCTATGCCCTCTTCTTGAGTATACCCTTGAGTAACAAGTCTAGCCTTATTTCTCACTATATTACCACTCTCATCAAGCTTATTCCTAAATACCCATCTAGTACCTACAGTAGATTTATTACTAGGTCTTTCAACTAATGTCCATACTATACTTCTCTCAAATTGATTTAACTCTTCTTGCATAACCATAATCCAATGTTCATCATTTAATGCTTCTTTAATATTCTTAGGCTCTATGCATGAAATAAATGCAACATAATTACAAATATTTCTAAGAGAAGATCGAGTTGTTACCCCTTTGGATGGATCACCTATAATCTCACCATCCTTGACATAGTTGTACTCTCTTGGATAAGATACTTCTCTTTCTTCAATGGTTGGATTATCGAGAGGATCATGAGTTTCCTCATCTTTCGTTTCTTCCTTTGATGATGATTCTCCAACGTCATGTCTAACGTCATTTGTATTTATAATACCTATATCATCATTAACACAAGAATCCTTCCTCGGAAGGAGATTATCATCAAAAACAACATGTATAGACTCTTCTACAACTAAAGTTCTTTTATTAAATACTCGATAAGCTTTAGAATTTAAGGAATAACCCAGAAAAATTCTTTCATCACTTTTAGCATCAAATTTGCCAAGGTTTTCTTTACCGTTGTTTAAAACAAAACATTTACATCCAAAAGGATGAAAATAGCTAATGTTAGGCTTTTTATTTTTGAAAATTTCATATGGAGTTTTCTTTAAAATTGGCCTAATCATTACTCGATTTACAACATAACAAGCAGTATTTATGGCTTCCGCCGAAAAGTATTTTGGCAAATTATTTTCACAAAGTATGGTTCTAGCCATTTCTTCTAAAGTTCGATTTTTCCTCTCAACAACTCCATTTTGTTGAGGGGTTCTAGGTGCTGAAAAATTATTGCTAATACCATTAGAATTACAAAACTTATTGAATCCAAGATTTTCAAATTCAGTGCCATGATCACTTCTAACACTAGTGATAGAGTAACCTTTTTCGTTTTGGATTACTTTTGAAAATGTGATGAAATTTTCTAATGCTTCATCATTAGTATTTAAGAATAGAACCCAAGTATATCTAGAATAGTCATCTACCAAGACAAATGCATATTGTTTTCCACCCAAGCTAGTAGTCCTAGTTGGCCCAAAAAGATCTATATGGATCAATTGTAATACTCTACTAGTTGATACGTCATTAATGGATTTAAAAGAAATTCGCTTTTGTTTTCCTTTAGTAAAAGCATCACAGATTTTATCATTATCAAATTTAAGCTTAGGCAACCCTCTTTCTAAGTCTCATTGAACTAGCCGTTGCAAAACACTCATACTAGCATGTCTTAGTCTCATATTCCATAACCAACTATCATGCTCATCCTTAGCAACTAGGCATAAATTAGTCATTTCTATAGAGTCTAAATGCACCATGTATATGTTTCCTATTATATGACCAACAAGCATAATCCTATTAGATGCAATATCAATGACTTTACAACCATTAGTTTCAAATATGACATTGAATCCCTTATCATATAATTGACTAATACTTAAGAGATTATGCTTTAATCCATTCACGTATAACACATTTTTAATTTGTATGGAAGAGGCATTACCTATAGTATCAATACCTTCAATGTGACATTTTGAATTATCACCAAAAGTCACTTCTCCTCCATTTTTGGCGTTAAGCTCTATGAACCGGCTTTTGTCTTCGGTCATGTGTCTCGAGCATCCACTATCAAGGTACCATGAATTTGGATTTGTTTCCCGTGCCTTGTAGCAATGCTCCTTTTCCTACAAACATAAATTAATTTCTAATTTTTGGTACCCAAATTCTTTTGGGTCCATATTCATTAGTTTCTAAAATCATTGTCCCCTTTGGTATCTATTTATTTAAGGATATTCTTATTTTTAGTAGTAATGAATTCTTTAGGAACCCATATACTCCTAACAATTTTACCATTCAAGGTTTGTTGAGGACTTCTATGATTGTAGCTTCTAAAACTTTTCTTAACAAAGTTGGATTTTGAATTCTCACATTTTTCAAAACTTTTTGTTCCAACCTTATTAAAAGAAGTTTTAAGATCATCAATCTTCTTTTGATGATCATCATGAACTTTTGAAAGTAAGTTATGCAAATCAATATTTTTCTTTTCAAAATTATTAATTTTGATTTGCAATTCTTTGATCTTACTTTCAAGTTCATTGTTGGTCTTGGATATAAGACTATTTTCGTTTCTCAATTTTGAAATATCATTTTTGTATTTTGAAAATAGAGTTTTATAATCCGAAACCAACCCATTATAATCCTCTAATAACTCATCATAAGATAATTCATCCACATCGAATGACTTAGAGGTTACCTTAGAATCTTCCCCGATAGCCATCAAGCACAAGTTTACAACTTCTTGTTCCTCTTCTTCGGAACCTTCTTCATTGCTCCATGTAGCTACATGAGCCTTGTGCTTCTTTTTGGATTGACCCTTTTTCTTCAATTGTGGGCAATCATATTTGACATGCCCAGGTTTTTTGCATTCATAGCAAATGATTGAGTCTTTCTCCTTCGATTCAGTTTTGAAGCCTTCATGACGTTTGAATTTTCTTCCTCGGTTGGGCATCATCAATTTTCTGAATCGTTTGGCAAATAATGTCATTTCCTCGTCGTCATCATCTTCATTTAAATCACTCTCATCTTTTGTGGATTTGAGAGCAACTCCAATGTTTTTCTTCTTTTCCTTCTCCTTTGGTGTCTCGTCAATCTTATCGAGGTCTACTTCATCTTCAAGCATCATTTCATGAGTGAGAAGGGAACCGATTAGTTCTTCAAGAGTTAAGGACGTTAGGTCCTTAGACTCGATGATTGCCGTCTTATTTGATTGCCATGATTTTGGAAGGTAGTAGATTAACTTCCTTACAAGCTTTTCATTTGAAATGATCTCTCTAAATGATTTAAGACCATTGACAATCGTTGAAAATCTATCCGTCATAGCTTTGATATCTTCATTTGGTTTCATCTTGAAATTTTCATAGCTATGCGTTAGAATACTAATTTTAGATTTCTTTACCTCATCGGTACCTTCATGAGTGACTTGAAGTTTGTCCCATATTTCTTTGGCGGTTGTACAAGATGAAACTCTTTCGTATTCATCTGGTTCAAGAGAAAAAAATATGATATGGATGGCTTTGGAGTTGAGCTGGAACTTTCTTGTCTCTCCTTCACTCCACAATCTTGGATGAGTGAGAGGCCTGATGTATCCTTCTTCTACGACATTCCATGCTCCCATGTCACTTGCTTGAATGAAGTACATCATCCTATTTTTCCAATAGGCATAGTTAGCCCCATTGAAGAAAGGAGGCTTGTTGACGGGCATCGAATCGAGACCGAAGTCGAAGTTTGAAGCGGAGGCCATTAATGACTTGATAATCTGATAATCGATGTAACTTTTCCCGAATCGACTCAAGAGGAGATTAAACCTTCAAATGAGTGAGGCTCTGATACCAATTGTTGAGTTAATTGATCGATGGAATCGGCCAAGAGGGGGTGAATTGGCAATTAACATTTTGGTAGAAGCTTTTACAGAAAATTAAAAGTAATTGCACAGTGATTTAAAGTGGTTCGACTTTATCAACCAAAGTCTACGTCCACTACCTTAGCTATCCACACTAAGGATTTTCCAACAAAATCACTAATTTGTTCTTTCTTTTGAGGCCAAAGAGATAACCTTACAACTCCCTCAAGAATATACCCTAATTCTTAAGAACAATCTTTTCTCAAAGAGAAGATTACAAATTTGCAAACTTACAAGAAAACCCTCACAAGGCAAATATGTTTGCACAATTCTAGAACAAAGAAAGAACACTCAATAATGAATACAATTGAGCACAATAAGTGTTCTTGAAAGCAAAAAATAAATATTGAATGAAAAATAGGCTTGAAGTGCTCAAACTTGAGATTTGATGCTTTCCCTTTGATTCTCTCTTGATTCTAGTTGCTTGTTGTTTCTTGTTGTTGATCAATGGCTTCAAAGCTTGTTTAAATACACTTTGAATCACTTCTGAACGTTGGGGATGATTAGTGGAGTCAATAGAGCAGTTTAAGTGTAAAAACAATTAATTAAAACAGTTGGGAGCGTCAGTGCATCGATGCATACCCATGGTGCATCGGTGCATCAGTGTAAAATTCAAATATTTTGATCGTTGGACCCTTAGTGCATCGGTGCACTAAGAGTGCATTGATGCATCAAGTGCATTCGATGTTCCAAAATAGCCAGAGTGCATCTATGCATGGCTGGTGCATTGATGCATCAAATGCATTCGATGTTTTCATAAAATCCTCAGTGCATCGGTGCATGGTAAGTGCATCGATGCATGAAATGCATTTGATGTTCAATTTAATTCATGGTGCATCAATGCATGGATTGGTGCATCGGTGCATCACTCTGAAAAATTGATTTTAGACTTGATTTTGGTTCAAAATACTTTGTGAAAATTGTTTCAAAAATATATTAAGTATAAAACACAATTTTACACATTTAGTAAGGTTTGAAATTGATCTTAAAAGACTTGGAGTAATAATTTGATATTCGATTAATTGAATCGAATATACTTAGAAAATCTTTTGTAAAATTTTAAAATTCATTTAAACTAATTTGTTAAATCGAAACACAAAAATGTTTTCGACAAAAATGACAAAACCGGAAAAAAGATACCATATATGTTGAAAGTGTCGATAATTTAATATAAGTATCGAGACTTTATGAATTTAAAAGAGAATAAGTTATAGCGCCTAAAACGTGTCGACACTTTATGAAAATGTATCGATCTATAACAATATAACAGCTAAAAATATGATAAAACCGGTCTCAACAATGAAAAAACCGGTAAAATGATACTGGATATGTTGAAAGTGTCGATACTTTAATATAACTTTAATATAACTATTGACACTTTTGGAATTTAAAAGAGAAGAAGTTATAGAACCTATAAAGTGTCGATACTTTAAAAAAATGTATCGATCCATAACAATATAACATGTAAAAATATGATAAAACAGGTCTCAAAATTGACAAAACCAGTAAAACGCTACCGGATATGTTGAAAATATTGATAATTTAATATAAGTATCGACACTTTATGAATTTAAATAGAATAATTTATAGCGCCTATAAAGTGTCGATACTTTTAAAAAATGTATCGATCCATAACAGTATAACAGTAAAAATATGATAAAACCGCTCTCAAAATGACAAAATCGGTAAAGCACTACCGGATATGTTGAAAGTGTCGATACTTTAATAAGTACGTGTAATAAATTATCGATACGTTCAAAGAAATGGGTAAATATCCTATCGAAAGTATCGACACTTGACATAAAAGTATCGACACTTAGGTAGTTGTATCAATTAAATATAAATAACATGTCCGGTGTAAATATAAAGGCATAGCTAAATTTCCTCTGAAGATAGATAGAGTTTTTGAAATCGAAGCGTAATTGTTGTTGCATTTCAGAAGGCGTTTCTACGTGAAGTTTTGTTTGTTTGTTGATGCAGTCGAATCGAAAGGTACGTTGTTGAAATCCTAGTTTTTTATTATTATAGTAATGGGAAATATGGTTTTTATGTGTTGTTGTTTGGGGTTTTCGAAGTAAAGAAGCATTTGGGACCGAATCGATACTTTTATTTAATATTTATAGGTAAAAAATGATATTATAGGTAGAAAATGATATTTTAGGTTGTATAAATGTGTCGACACTTGTTGTAGTGGCCATTCAAATTCTTTTGAAGACCAATCATTTTACCACAAAGAGTGGTTATTGAATTTTGTATAATGAATAAAGTGTATGTAAGCAGTATTTGATTTGATTTGCACAAACTGATATATAAGGAAAAATGAAGTCAATGGGAGGAAAGCAACCAAATGGTGGATATATGTACTTCTAGTAAGTATCCGTCCTTTTGTTATTATTGTTGAAATGGTAATTGGATTAAAGTATTTAAGAACTTTAAATTGATTACAAATTTTAAATGTTGACAGTATGGTCGAATGCAAAAGGATGAAGGAAGATGGCACACACAGCGATTCGGTATGTAAAATGAAATTGACATTGAGTATTATTTAACGTTAATGTATTGATTAAGAAATGTTTATGCTTAATATTAGGTGACAAAAGATGTGAGGTCGAAATAGAGTTCGATGAGTGATGCTGAAAAGGAACCTTACATCACACAGTCAATGAATGATAGTAAAGAATACAAAGAACGGATGAAAGCACATGAAAAGAAGGTATTCATTAAACTTGTAAATATGTTGATACAAGATATATAAGAATAATAACATTATATATTGTTAAAAAATATAGGAAGTGTCGACAAGGTGCAACATAAAAAGGGTGAATTTATTAATTGAACACCTTAAAGAGAAGGATCAGCTGAATGTACTGAGGGAAATGGGGTTTGGATCGTTGATAGGAGTAGGGGATCGACCAATTCAGAGGGAATTGTGTCGATCCTTGATGGAGCAATTTGATGTCAAACAATATATTGCTAAATATGGTGATTATTGATTCACTCTGGGGGTATCGACTGATGCAACCGTCTTGGGGGTACAAAACAAAGGCAAAAGTGTTGTAGAAGTCTGTAAGAGTAAGAACTGGAAAGCACTTGCCTCTAAATATGGTTTGAATCAGAAGGTGACATATGCTGAAGTTGAAGAGGATATCAAAAGTAGATCTTACGAGGGGGATGACCTGAAGGCCCGAGTTCTGTTATATCTTGTCGGGATATTTCTTTGTCCAACGGGTGATACGTCAACAAACAAAGACGATATGAAGCTCATTTGCGATGAAGGCTTGAAGGGTGAATTCAATTGGGCTGAATATGTCCATTCGTGATTGATTGAATCAATAATCACCTTTCAAAAGGGCAGCCAGAGATACCTCAAAGGGTGCATAGCAATCTTAGAGGTCACTGACTTGAAGAATGTTTTTGTTTTTTTATATAAAATGATAACTTTTATTATAAATGCAGGTTGCACTGTTCAATTTTTTGTCGGGCTCTGATAGTTTGTCGGCTTATGAAAGAAAGGGAGTGGCACGCATCCGTGCATGGGGGAAGGAAGAGGTGGTTAGAGTGATGGCGAAGTTGAAGTTGGATAGACTGAGGAAGCTAGAAATGGTAATAAATGTAATTAAATAATATTATTAAGAATATAATCAATGTCTTAATACTAATTTAATTTTGAAGGTTATTGTCAAGGAGTTAGAGGAGGCAGAGGAAGCAGTGGAGAAGGAAGAATAGATGGTTGGAGGGGTGGATGACGGTCGGGGGGATTACGGTGAGGGAAAACAGAGTAAATTCGACATTTTGATGTCTGAATTGGCTGATATTAAAAAATATCCTTTTTGATATTCATCAAAGACAATCAAGAGTCAAAGAGACACTTGAGAGGCATAAAGGGGAAGTTGAAGGAAAGGTAGATGTAGTGGTGAATGAAGTTGAGGTGTTGAGGGAACTTAATCTGTTGACGGGTGGAAAAATTGATGTAGTTGTCAAGGAGGTTGTGGAATTGAGGAGTGAACTTACGGGGCTGAAGGAGGTGGTTGAGAAAAACTTGGATGAAGGGGGGAAAATGAAGGGTGAAATAAAAGAGATGAAGAGCTATGCAGAGCAAAAATATGATGAACTGAAAAAATTTGAAGAAGAGAAGATGGAGGAAGAAAAAAAAATGGAGGAAATGAGGAGAATGGATGTCACTAACATTTATACACCGGATAGTGTTATAGATGCAGATTTGGATTCGAAATGTCCTGCACCCCAGAAGAAGAAGCAGAAGGTAAGTTGAATAAAAGAAAATTTAATTTGATTTTTATCATGTTGTTGTGACTAAAATTTGTATGCAAAACTGTAGGTTGAAAAAACAGTTATTCCAAGCGGAATTGAACCGGTCGAAGCTACAATTTGTGATTATTTATGGAATAGTGGGTTAGAATCGGGGGTAAGTTAAATATATTGCTTTGTGAGTGATATTTAAATATTTCATGACAATATATTAATCCTAATGATTCATACAAATGTTCTATAATCTCAATAGGAAATCAATACGCTAGTGTATCCGACGTTGCAACGTTGAAGCCTAGTGAATGGGTTGGCGGTGTGGTAAGTAGACATCGATTAAAAGTTAAAACCTATTGAATATATTCTGATTGTGTAATTAATTTTGTTAGGTTATTGATTTGCTCGCCTGAACAGTATGCTACGATTCTAAAAAGTCAGGCCGGACGATTGGCTACATTCCATATTACTTAGCGGTGAGTTAAATTAATATATGTTGAAAAGTAATGTTATAGACAGTAAATTAATAATGATTGTCGCGTAATTGAAGAATCAGGCGTTGGACAACGCCTGTAATGTTGAGGGTATTGCGAGTTTTTGGGGTACCATGTTGCATAACTATGTGAAATTCACCAAGTGTGAGAAGGTAAGACACCATACGAATAGGCATAAATGATATTTTTGGATATATAATGTTGAATTTTGTCAAATTGGGTGTGAAATTTGTTACAGATCATGATCACAATAAACCACAATAATTCACATTGGTATATGTTGGTGTTGGATATGGTAGACCGTGTTGCAACTGTATATGATAGTCTGTTTACATCTGAAGCAGCTAAACAGAGAGTGAATGATGCTAAGCGATTGGTATGTATGAAAGGAAATTATGTCAATTATAATGCATAATTTGTTTAGATCATAACTTCATATTTTTTTAATGCAGATGAAAATATTAGATAGTTATAATAAGAAACACATTTGGGTAGAAGCATGTGGATCTCTAGGAAATTTCCCCTTGCAAAGATTCATATTCGCGGAGCATAAGATGAACGAGCAATCGAATGGACATGATTGCGGCATTTATGTGATGATGTGGATGGAATCGATTGGTTCTAGAGGCGCTACTTGTTATTTTTTAAGTAGAATTAAAAATTTGTTTGCGGTTAAATTGTTAAAAGTCGTAGATTGAATGTTGTGGTCTACAATACTTAACGTACTGACAATTTGAATATATGTTGTTGGAGAATGGGATCGTATGCAAATATTAAATGATCTCGTAAGCCACAATCAAAATCAACTAAGAGAGAAGATGACAAAAGCTGTCATGCTACACAAGAATAACAAAAGGAATGGATGATGTAAATACAGGGTTAATTTTGTATAAGATTTTTAATTTTGTATACGATTTATAATTTTGTATGTGAATGTAATTATGTATGAGATGGGAAAAGTTATCCAAATGTTTTTTGTACATGTTTCTTATACACAATAGGAGTCATGTTTTTTGTCTGCGTTATTCCAAATGTCACTAACATAATTGTCATCATGTGCGGGACTAAATGACCATTCCATATTTAGGTATGTTCAATAACTACAAAATGCAATAACTTTAAAGTAATATGTAAATTTACAATGTAGGTGGCAAAAATAGAATATAATAATGACAAAATTAATAAACACAAAGATTTGATTCCAACATTTTGTCCAAGTTTGGGAACTTAATAGGTAAAATATACCAGTTTAATGAGAGAATAGGTAAACTTATGTGTCGATACAATTATAACAAGTGTCGATCCCAAAAACATTGAAAACCATAATTATAATGTAATAGGTAAATTAGCAATATAACCGGTCTAAATATATCGGTTTTTGAGAAAATAGGTGTACAAAAAGTATCGACACAAATCTAACAAGTGTCGATACTTTTGGTCCAGAATGTATTTCAAAAACATATGCACTAAAAAGTGTCGATACATTTATAACAAGTGTCGATCCCAAAAATATCAAAACTCATAATGATAATGGAATAGATAAATTAGCAATATAACCGGTCTAAATATACCGGTTTTTGAGAAAATAGGTGTACAAAAAGTATCGACACAAATCAAACAAGTGTCGATACTTTTGGTCTAGAATGTATTTCAAAACCAAGTGCACTAAAAAGTGTCGATACATTTATAACAAGTGTCGATCCCAAAAACATCGAAACCCATAATGATAATGTAATAGGTAAATTAGCAATTTAACCAGTCTAAATATACCGTTTTTTTAGAAAACATGTGTACAAAATGTATCGACACAAATCAAACAAGTGTCGATACTTTTGGTCCATAATGTATTTCAAAACCAAGTGCACTAATAAGTGTCGATACATTTATAACAAGTGTCGATCCCAAAAACATCGAAACCCATAATGATAATGTAATAGGTAAATTAGCAATATAACCGGTCTAAATATACCGGTTTTTGAGAAAACAGGTGTACAAAAAGTATAGACACAAATCAAACAAGTGTCGATACTTTTGGTCCAGAATGTATTTCAAAACCAAGTACACTAAAAAGTGTCGATACATTTATAACAAGTGTCGATCCCAAAAACATTGAAACCCATAATTATAATGTAATAGGTAGCAATGTAACTGGTCTAAGTGTACCGCTTTAATTTGAAAACAGGTTACCATAATGTATCGACACATTATTAACTTGTGTCGATACCTTTTTAAATTACTCATTTTTTTCATTCATTATAAATATGATACAAACTCCAAATCAAAAAACCCTAAACTTAAAGGCAGAAAAGAACTCATCGACTCCGACGAATACCAGCGTTCATAACTATTACGATCAGATATTCAGGTAGATTTTTAAATATTTTGCCATAAATTAGGGTTTGTTTGATTTGCAGATTGGTCTTTTTTTTCCTTAATGTGTTTTTGTTCCAATGTAACAGCGTCCACACCCAAAATGGCTCTAAAACATCAGCGTCAGAAGCGGGGTCTTTCTAAATCTCTTCTCAACCCACCTCTTCCCAACCCAACTCTTCTCAACCACAACCTCCTTCTCAATCAATCGCCCCTTCTGAGGAAATCAGGTCGTTTGAAACTGAAAACTTTAGATCCGATGCGGAGAAAGAAAGATGACAAAGAAGTTTTAAAGTAAGGAAGATTCGTTCCGAACGTCTCATTGACTTGGGTTTCTTGTTCGATGATAAATATGCTTTTAGTTTTAAATCCACGTTTACATCTTGGGGTTAGCTTGAATTCCTTGGTGTATAACCAAAATATTACCCCAACCTAGTTAGAGTCTTCTACAACAATGCTTCCTTCGAGTATGAGCCTAATAAGATTAATATAATAGAAATTAATACCCATATCATGGGAAAGGATATATATCTCCGGAAACTATTGCAAAGAGTTTAGGTGTAGCGAATAAAGGGGATTCAGATGAAAATGATGTAGATTGGTCTACAATTAAACGGGTTGCTAGAAATAGCCCAATTCACCTAGATCTAGAGTCCAGAGTGTTTCACAAAATGCTGACTTGGTTTATTAGGCCTAGTGGGGGAAAACATTCAATAATTCGAGACAGCGATTATTGGTGGATAGCAAAATATAAATCCAAACCCAAAACAGCTCAAAACATTGCTAAAATAATTTTTAATACAATTGTATATATAGTCACAAAGGGAACATCAATTTCAACTTCACTACCATATGGATGTGTCATCACCCATCTGTTGAATAAGAAAGAAGTTGATTTTTCGTTTGACTCCCCTGTTCGATTAACCCGCAAGATTGACATGTTATTTGTTAAAAAAGTGGGATATGATTTTGTTGAAAAAGTCGGTTGGAAGCGTGTCAAGGATGTCGGATTAGATCTAGAGAGGAAGAACAATGAAGATGACCAACCAATGGGAGACGCAATGATGGAAGAAGTTGCAGAAGCTCCAGAAGCTCAAGTTGGACAGGATGTCACAATTACGACAGTGATGGAATACATGGTCAATTTTCGGGAGCATATTGATTCCCTTGTGAGTGGAATGCGAGCCGATATTTCATCATTGCACGATGAAGTCTCCATGTTGCGTGACGAATTACAGCAACGACATCAAACGAGTTAAGTAATTAATTATTTATGTTTCTAAACATTTACACGTTCTGAAATGTATTTTATTTTCTTTTAACAGATGTGGACAACCAAGCGGTCAATGAAGATGACCATGAAGATGATGATGATGATGATCCAAACAAGTATATCGTGTCTGCAACGCCGCCTGCAAGAAAACTAGTAAATTTTTATGTCAATTGTGTCATTGCCTACATCCCAAGACATCCAGAAGGTTTCAATTCTGTTAATTTGTATCCATTATTTTAACATATAAGCGTACAACTTTAATCTCATTTTCTTCATGTTGTAGATGTTATCCTCAGAAATGGATTATATGAATTTATGCAATTTTGTTTACAGAATTTTGTTGTTGTCATTTGGTCATCCAAGATGAGGTTAGAACTATTGAGCAATTCAAATTACTATAGCCAAAATCGTTAATATACAATTAAATGTTAACATTCAAACTTGATTACAATCTCATGCATAACATGGACCGTGTACTTGATAAACTACGTTTGTTCTCTACCACTTTCTATTCGTTTGGGTAAGATGATTGTCATTACAATTTACTAACTTTAATTTCTCTAAGATTCTTACATATTTATGTTCGACTGTTTGTAAGCATGATCAAAGTAAGTGCAAAACAGAAGATAAGTTTACCTACTGTAAAGATCTCAATGATGTTTGGAACGAGTTTACTGATTTTAACACCCTAAATACATTGTTGGTCGATGATTCACCGCGAAAAATGATTCATAATCCAGTAAGTTACATTCATGCCATATTTTCATAGTTAAAAAGTTGTTCATAGATTGATTGATTAACAATTTATGTTTTTTATTAGATAAACAATTACATATGTTCACATTCTTTTGACGCTGCTTCCCATTCGGACGACAATGCTCTAAGTATGACACAAATTTATTCCTGATTATGCTCATTTAGTTTCTTGTTCCTTATAAAAAAAAATAGTTTCTTGTTAGTAAAATTGCACCTGATTAGTTTGATAATTGAAATTATTTATTTATGTCCTCAGCAAAAGGTGGTAAAATACGTGAGTATTTGGAAAATTTGTTGAAGGCGCCTAATATTCCAGACTTCGTTAGCGATAACCCTTTTCTATTAGATTAATTTCGTTGTAGGTACATTATTTGAACATTGTTATCTATAAATTTATTGTGTATGTATGTTTTGGTTTGATTACATTGTGTTTATATTTTCATTCCATTCAAAAAAACTAAATCATATAACACAGCATGAATTAATTATGCAATTTCCATGTTCAATTTAACATGGCATTTCATTTTCATTTCATTTATAATTAGAGTTTGAATTTGAGTTTGAATTTAAATGTAAATTTTAATCTTAAACCGAAATTCCATCCATCCAAAAAACAACTTACTCAAAGGATGCATCGGGAGAAAACATCAAATTCCATTTCTAAGGTAACAACTTACCTTTTTCAAATATCAACACTAGTGATAATGTGCATAATGAATTTGTCCATAATGTATTTATAAGGTAACAACTTATATTTTTCAAATATACCGGTTTTTGAGAAAACTGGTGTACAAAAAGTATCGACACAAATAAAAAAAATGTCGATACATCTTGTCTAGATTGTATTTTAAAAACCAAGTGCACAACAAAGTGTCGATACATTTAAAACAAGTGCCGATCCCGAAAACATCGAAAAACATAATTATAATGTAATAGGTAAATTATTAATGTAACCGGTCTAAATATACTAGTTTTTGAGAAAATAAGTGTACAAAAAGTATCGACACAAATAAAAAAAAGTGGCGATACATCTTGTCCAGATTGTATTTTAAAAACCAAGTGCACAACAAAGTGTCGATACATTTAAAACAAGTGTCGATTCCGAAAACATCAAAAAATATAATTATAATGTAATAGGTAAATTATTAATGTAACCGGTCTAAATATACCGATTTTTGAGAAAACAAGTGTACAAAAAGTATCGACACAAATAAAAAAAAAGTGTCGATACATCTTGTCCAGATTATATTTTAAAACCAAAACAAGTGTCGATCCCGAAAACATCAAAAACATAATTATAATGTAATAGGTAAATTATTAATGTAACTGGTCTAAATATACCGATTTTTGAGAAAACAGGTGTAGAAAAAGTATCGACACAAATAAAAAAAATGTCGATAAATCTTGTCCAGATTGTATTTTAAAAACCAAGTGCACAACAAAGTGTCGATACATTTAAAATAAGTGTCGAACCCGAAAACATCGAAAAACATAATTATAATGTAATAGGTAAATTATTAATGTAACCGGTCTAAATATATCGGTTTTTGAGAAAATAGGTGTACAAAAAGTATCGACACAAATAAAAAAAGTGTCGATACATCTTGTCCAGATTGTATTTTAAAAACCAAGTGCACAACAAAGTGTCGATACATTTAAAACAAGTGTTGATCCCGAAAATATCGAAAAACATAATTATAATGTAATAGGTAAATGATTAATGTAACTGGTCTAAATATACCGGTTTTTGAGAAAACGGGTGTACAAAAAGTATCGACACAAATAAAAAAAGTGTCAATACATCTTGTCCATATTGTATTTTAAAAACCAAGTGCACAACAAAGTGTCGATACATTTAAAACAAGTGTCGATCTCGAAAACATCGAAAAACATAATTATAATATAATAGGTAAATTATTAATGTAACCGGTCTAAATATACTAGTTTTTGAGAAAACAGGTGTACAAAAAGTATCGACACAAATAAAAAAAGTGTCGATACATCTTGTCCAGATTGTATTTTAAAAACCAAGTGCACAACAAAGTATCAATACATTTAAAACAAGTGTCGATCACGAAAACATCGAAAAACATAATTATAATGTAATAGGTAAATTATTAATGTAACCGGTCTAAATATACCAGTTTTTGAGAAAACATGTGTACAAAAAGTATGGACAGAAATAAAAAAAGTGGCGATATATCTTGTCCAAATTGTATTTTAAAAAACCAAGTGCACAACAAAGTGTCGATACATTTAAAACAACTGTCGATCCCAAAAACATCAAAAACATAATTATAATGTAATAGGTAAATTATTAATGTAATCGGCCTAAATATACCAGTTTTTGAGAAAACAAGTGTACAAAAAGTATCGACACAAATAAAAAAAGTATCGATACATCTTGTCCATATTGTATTTTAAAAACCAAGTGCACAACAAAGTGTCGATATATTTATAACAAGTATCGATCTCGAAAACATCGAAAAACATAATTATAACCAAATGTCTCTAACATCATGTGCTGGACTGAATAACCATTCCATTTCGTCTTCAAAAAAATCAGTTGAAGTAGACTGCGTGCTTGTATTCAAACCCAGCTTGACTTGAGGACATGTTAGTTTATTATGTCCCTCACCGTTGCAGAACCCACATCACCTAATCTTCTTCTCGACCTTGTTCTTTGTTACTTCTTTTCGCTTGCGTTGTTTCCGTTGAGGGTCGCGAACGTTGTTTAATACACTGCTCCGATTGATTGAATCATTCAAGCCAAACGAGTTCTCAAATTCTTCTGTTAGTCTTTTCATCTCATCTTTTGCGGTTTTGAAAGACGCACCTGTTTTTGATGCAGCGTAGCATAACGTACTTGTTGTTGCGTGTAGAGAATCAAACCTTGCCATTTGCATTATTTCTTGAGGCACATTCAAATCAACAAAACTGGGTGCAGAAGCATTCGCATCCTTAGTCCACCTACTTTGAATCAAAGACCCGGGCAAATATGTGTAATCCAAGTGTTTCAAAACGTTAAGTTGATGGCGACATGGAAGTCCAACGGTCTCAAATTGTTTGCATGAGCAATTTAGAGTTTCCGTACGAGAATCAAAACTAATTTCAAATGTCCTATTTTTTCTTTGTACTTTTTCAAATAAAAATATTGACATTCATCTGATAAGGACTGAATCTCTTCCTGAATTCGATACAATGTATCCCGTTGAAGTTCTTCTTGGAACGCATGAAAAGATTTGCGCGTAAATATCTCAGAAGCATGACTTTCAAATTCAACCAGTTTTGTGATCTGGAAGGGCTTCGTCTGGGAACTTAAGTAATTCGCTTTCAACTCATTCAGACGCATTCTACTAATTCCATCTTCAATTGCACGAACAACATCTAAATAAGTCTTCTTGTGTTTTAGTGCAATTGCGAGTGAAACATTCATAGACTCGCACCTTTTTGTTGAGCGAATATTAGCAAAGAAATGACCGGTTAGATATGCTTGTGCCCATAAGTGTCGAGTATTTCCCTTCTCAATCACCCATGGATGCTTTTCGACGTTGAATTCTGAACAACTGAACGCCATTGAATATCAAATTCCTCTGTTGTCCACCAGGAAGCCATGCATTTTGAGAATGCTGCTGTAAATTTTGGGTCACCAATTTTAGCTTGTGCATTTGCGAGAAAGATGCCAAGAACATAATTTGTGCTTAGTATTAGGGATAACAGATTTGATAGCCCTCTGCATTGCCCTATCCCCATCGGTGACAACTGAAATAGGCGATTTGTTCATCATGGCTTCTAAAAAATTATGTAGCACCCACTCGAAAGATTGGGACGTCTCGTTAGCGATTATGGCAGCAGCAAACACAATTGTGTTATGGTGATGATTGACACCGAAAATAGGCATAATTGATCGACCATATAAATTATCTTTGTACGTTGTGTCGAACGCAATTACATCACCGAAGCATATGTAATCTGATCTCGATGTAGAATCCGACCAAATAAGATTATGCAACGCCCTTGATTTGTCTACCGAGTACGTCACAAAAAACCCGGGATCATCATGTTTCTTATAATCAAAGTAAGCAATAAGCGCATTCACATCCCCATCGACGATTTCCTTTGCTTTACCTCTTTGAAGTGCATTGTAGAGGTCTTTATGTGTAAATCCAACATTATGATAGCCCCCTTCCTGCTGCGTTAAATAGTTCATTACTTGTGACGTGCCAACACCGACCTCTTTCAATGTTGTTGCCTCATCAATATCAGCCTTACTTACAGCTCTATTAGAACGCATAAATGGTGTCATAGTAGGTGTGTACAATGCATGATTATGTTTCTGATAAGACTTACTTATAACCCACTGATCGTTTGTATTTGTTGTTGTAACTATGACTATAGCCTTGCATCATGTTCTTGTGATTAGCGTATGAGCACGTTGACGATCAATGGTATTAACTTTTGATTCTCGAAACCCTTCTTTCGAACAACAAAATGCTTGTGTCTTCACATTCCCTTCCATTTCAAGTTGTGTTGTTCCCCGACGTGCACTAAACCCATGTTCCTGTGCGAATCCCTTGTAAAAGTACCAAGCTTGATCACGTGAAGAGAAGAGCTTACCAACCAATATGTCAGATTCATCAACATTATGTACTTCATGGCATTCATCGGTTGGCTTAACATTGTCTGCATCAGTATGATCCATGGACAAAATTTTGTTGTGCAATTTCAGTGGTCCTAACATGAGTTGATGGAGATGTAAGTAAAGGTTCACTGAAAAACATGTTTTCAGTGGTGCTTTCAATAGGATGTGGTATTAGTAGTGGTAGTTGAAGGGTGGGTACAACATTAAATTTGCAGGACATATTCAGGTATGTACAATAACTACAACATTCAATAACTTTAAAGTAATAGGTAAAATTACAATGTAGGTGGTAAAAATATACTTTTTTTAATGACAAAATTAGTAAACACAAATATTTGTTTCGATACATATGTAAGCATATGTGTCGATACATTTTCTAAAAGTATCGACCCCAAAAACATCGAAACAGATAATTATAATGTAATAGGTAAATTAACAATGTAATCAGTATACATATACCGGTTAATTATAAAATAGGTCAACATAACGTATCGACACTATTATAATTTGTGTCGATCCTTATTGTCTACAATGAATGGCCAAATGACAGACACGTATAAAGTATCGATACATTTACAATGTAACCGGTAGAAATATACTGGGTTAATGAGAGAATAGGTCAACATAAAGTATCGACACTTTTTAAATTTGTGTCGATACTTTTTTCCAAAAGAAAGCACAAACAGGTTCACGCATAAAGTGTCGATACATTTAAAATTGTATCGATCCCAAAAACATCGAAACGATAATTATATTGTAATAGGTCAATTCACAATGTAACCGGGTTGAAATTTACCGGTTTTATGAGAAAATAGGTCAATATAAGCGCTACCTATTACATTATATAAGCGCTACCTAATATGTTATTGTACTTGATAATATTTACGGTTAAATGCCTATTTTATTATATAAGCGCTACCTATTATATTATATAAGCGCTACCTAATATGTTATTGTACTTGATAATTTTTCCGGTTAAATGCCTATTTTATTATATAAGTGCTACCTATTACATTATATAAGCGCTACCTAATATGTTATTGTGTTTGATAATATTTCCGGTTAAATGATATAACATAACCAGTCTAGATTTTAACCGGTCATTTCTTTAACCGGTCACGCCGGTTTTTAGGCGCCACACAGCAGAATCGCCCACTCCCAAACGGGTAGGCAGGTAGGGGCCTTTGCTCCTTCAGTTAAAAAGGTTAATTGCAGTTTTAGTCTTTCCCAAGTACAACAAATTCATTTGAAACCCTTTGATGAAATGGAAAATGTTTATTTTTAGCCCTTGCTAAAATTCAATTATTTCATTAAGGTCCTTGTAGTTTTATCTCGTTTCACCTTCACAGCTTCACTCTCAGTCTGCACTTCTTAAAATGAAAAGAAGAAGGCTTTTTTTTTTCTTTTGGCAGACAGAATCATACTTGATCTTAATTGTTCAACCTCGTTGTTTTTAGTCTTTTATGAGCAGGTCTGATTACAGAAGCTTCAACTGTTCTCTTTCTCTCGCACACTTGCTTTTCGTCAGCTTCTTCGTGATACTTGCCAAACTCAGAGCATCTACATCGTCGCCTTCACTGACACTGAGAGCAAGTGTATTAGCAAGTGATACAACATCTAGAATATCCTCAGCCACAGCAATTTATTCCTCAAGCATTGCAACATTGGAACCAACAGATTATCAATAGAAATCATAAAATGACAGCAATGTCGATAAAGAATATCATAAGCTATAGTATTGTTGATGGTAAGATTTGACTTACGATAATATAGGACGGTTCATAATTTCTGATATGGGCAGAAAACAATAACAGGTGATTTTAAGGAGAGTGGTGTGACGACGATTGTAAGTGATCTTTGGAGTAAAAGAGAATTTTTTTTAGTCTTGCATTAGGGATTTATATAATGATCCCTAATATAAGTGTAAGATTTAGAGTCACAATGACTATCAATGAGTTGATAAGATGTAAGGATATGATTATTTTATAATTGATTTGGCTCTAACAATTGACATGAATTTATCAAAAATAATATTAAAGGGTTGTGATTGATCGGAGGTTATGATTAGTGAAAAAATTCTCTCGATATTTTGATAAACAAAAGAATAACAACCGAGACACAATAAAAAAAACCCAAGATTTCAAGCATAAAGATTTGAGAAAGAATGATATACAATATAAAATAATACCAGAGATCTTAATTTGATCAAAAATAAAAATTTCATAAAGAACCATGGTGGAAATGCTCAGACAAGCTTGATATCTTAAGAGAACCCAGTGGTTAATAGAGATATCCCATAGCTTGGAATCGTTGAAACTGGACAATACCCTTTAGTAAACCCCGAAGTACTCGACATAGAGCCCAACAACAATGAACAGAAAAAAAAGACGATGAAATAGTAGTGAGTCAGGGACTCAGTCACTGGGAAGCAGCACTCATGCATGAATTAATGAATGGGAGAGAAACAAGGAGAATAAGCCTTGAAGTTTGAGAAGCAGGTGGCAAACACAATTACTTACAACAATACTATGTTTTTTTACGACTTCCAATGGCACTTTGTGGAATAATCAAAGCCTTTTAACACCCACTGTTTTTTACAATGAAAGGTAAACCAGGCTTTTCATGGATGCTCTCAGTGCTTGTAATTCAGACTTGTTTTCTTCTTTTTACCCTCTTTTTTGTATTTGCAGGTGTCTTAAAAGCCCAGGACTGCAAATTTTTCTTTCTTTCTTTTACTTTAGTTCTTTTACTTCTTAAAATGAAGTACCAGTTAATAGTTTCAGTCAGAGTTTTCCCCCTTTTCCCCATGGATTTTACCGGCTTTACTCATGGAAGTACGTACCCTTCATCTTCAAACAAAGATTAGAAAAAGATAAAAACATCAACTTCCCAATTATGTCTCAATTTGATTGACCAACTTTTGCTCATTCCAACCACATTATACATTAGCTATTAGCTTGATGAGCTTTAAATGAAATATTAAACCATGATCAATCAAGTAGCCTAGCCTTCTTACATACCAGCATCTTGGTTGCACCCTGAATTCTAATTTCATCGATCCGCCTACTGGAACTCTCTTTGGTAGATGAGATAAGGGTGGCAAAGGCAATGTAAATATTCTACCTTTCAGTTCTGCAGCAGAAATGGGAGATGTTCGGGTTCAGGTTCGTGATCACCAGAGGATAATGGCGGTGGACGAACGTTGTGTCGGGCATTTGAAGTTGGCCAGTAGCAGCTGATGGGGAAGTAATTGTGGAAGATGAGAATCCTGATGATGCTGCACTAGGGAAGAGTGGCATTTCGTTTGTCCCTCCACAAGGGCCTTGGATTTGCCATGGTGGGGAATCTACTTCTATCCTCTTCTTTATTGCTCTTTCCTGTAAATAAACAAACAAAATTAAATTGTAAATCAGCATATCATAACTGGTCTATTGCAGACACAGTTGTTTCGGATTAGGGGTCAACCAAAGAGATGTTGAACTTACCCTATAAACCGGAAAGAAAGTGGGATTTTCGACATTCCAGTTCGGAACGTCTTTGAATGCCATTGCTTGGCCAAGACTAGGTTGAACCCTCATTGTTACCGGACCAGAGTTCTCAAACTGGAAAGTATAATGTGCTTAAGCAATGAAATTCTTCAATCAGTGAACTGAAATAAACTTTAAGGCATGTAATCAACATTACCCGTGCACCACTCGCAACAGGCAGGCAATCACAGCCATGCTGGTAAGCAAAGTTGCTAAAATTTTCGTTATCATTTTTCCGATCGGATGTACATGGGGACGCAATGCCCAAGTTCAAATCAAGAACTTGATCCTGGTCTGTAACAAGACGATCAACAATTCACAGTAAACCGAAGCAAAAACTAATAGCTTGTAAATACATGGAGATGAGAGATGACAATTCCAGAAACAGAAAGAGTACCTCCATTTTCGGATTCCAAGATCAGCTCCCCTTCATATGTGCTTGGCTCAAAGTTGGTGACCGCTTCTCTTCCATTACATTTTATAGCAGCCTTGTCATAAGCCCTGATTTTCAAATAACAACATGCACAAGTAGTATTGGAAATCAAGAAAGTTGAGAAATCAATTAACCATTGATATTATGAGATAAAATTGAATTCATAAAGTAAGGACCTTGCAGCTTCTATCTCACTATCGAATAGCCCCAGATATATGTACCTGAAAGAAAGGAATGTATAATAACCCAATCAAAATAGTTAACATGAATCAATTCATTCATGCTTCAACTTCTTAGTTTAATGTGACTACTTAAAACATATCTACCAATGTACTAATACCATTTTTAGAATATGTCTGTTAACGGATTCTGAGAGTTAGTGTTAGATACAGGTATGCATCCAACATGGATTTGCTCCACCTTTTTTCAAGCTTTCTTCATATATTTGGATAATCATATGTCAGGGGCGAACTTTATACTTCATAAAATTATAGTGACATATGTCAAGAGGCAAAACTAAATCATCATTATAAAATATAGAGAAGATATCATCAAAATCATATGAAACTTTAAAACGATTCTTACTTCTTGCCAAGAAGTTGCCCCATTCTAGCTTCCCATCGGCCACATTTGTGCAATGTAACTCCCCTGTACTTGGAACTTCCTCTTGAAAAACCAGTGCTCTGCCTACGAAGGATATGCACAAATTCTTCCTTTGTAAAATTACTCATCTACAAAACAGAAAGAATCATTCATTTAACTTATAGTATCATTCCCAAATGCATATACTAAAATCATTAAATCAGACCCAAAATTCTCAACCTGCTTAATATCATCATCATAATCACCAGCATTAAAATTAATGTCCGCATCAGTTCCTCGAAACTTGATTGCAGCTCGATCATATGCTCTGTTAACATCCTCAAAACAAAAACTTTAAACCCCATGATTTTAACAGTTACCCCAAAAATCCCCCGACTGATTTGAGAAGAAATTTCACCTTGCTGCAGCATGTGCCGTGTCAAATCCTCCTGTTAACAAAAAAAAGGAAGGAACACCCAGATTATTTTTACAGATTAAAATTTAAAACCCGCCATTTTTAAGCTTCAACAAGAAAGATAACGGTTTAAATTCTCACCCAAGTACACTTGTTTCCCACAATCCCTGCATTTTAGAAGGATAAAAATATACCAAATGAGAGAATATTAAAAGGAAACAAGTTTAAAAAATTAAAGTTAAGCAAAAGGAATCTGTAATACTGCACATGAATGTGCATGTGTTTGTATATATATCAACACTAACCAAATATGAGACTCCCAACGTCCAGTTCTACGATACAACGTGACGCCACGATATTGAGAACTCCTCGAACGGGGACCACGTCGACTCTTCTTCACTTGTTGCCTTAGCTGACCTTGCTGTTGTTGCTGCTGCTGATGGGCTAGGATCCTCTGCTCCGCGCCTCCTTCGACGTCCATGTGGTACACCGGAGATTCTCGGGACCCGCCGTGATCCAACCATTTCTTCAGAGACGGTTCCGTTGACTTCCCGTCATTTTCCTCGACGTCGACCGGAAAAAGCGAGATGGTTGTCCGGTTGTGATTCTCTGGTTCTTGTTGAGCCGCTCTGAGAATACCAAAGGAGTAAGCAAAAGGTTCGGTGGACGCCGCGTTGGAATAGTAGTCATCGTCTCCGCCGGTGGTTGCGGTGTCGGCGTTGACGACGGAGGAACCGAAGCTCCCGGAACTATCCATTTTGTCATCAGTATAATTATTATTATTATTGTAACCGTCGAACCCAGGAAGACCATTATCTCCGGCCACCTCCATCTCCATTAGCTGCAGTGAATTATCACCAGCATCCGAAATAACACTCAAGTTAAGATCCAGCACCATAACTAAAGCTTAAAAATGAAATGGGAAAACAAACAAGGATTCCAAGGCTTCAGATATAGAAAAAATATGACGATGGAAGAAGAAGAAGCGAAATGTGGGTTTTAAGAAGGAAAGCTAGAGAGGATTCATTGAGGTCCGGCTTCTTCAGATGTTTGTGATTGTGAAGGAAGGTGAAAGATGGAGCAACAAAGGAAAAAGAGTGAAGGGACCCTCAAAAGGGTACGATGGGACGTACGAGGGAAAAAATAGCTGCCTGTTTTGCCATTTTTTCCTAAATTAATTTACAAAAATAATTATCAAAACCCCTTTATTTGTTTTCCTTCTTTTCAATTAAAGATGCGTTTGTTTCGTATAATGTAAGATTATCCTTAAAAATAAAATTATAAAAATGTAAGATTATCACCAAAATATTGTATTACTTTATTTATTTTATTGAGTAAGTATGTAAAATTAAAATATGTGATTGAAGAAATATAAGATTATTTGGATTTATATCTTATCAAGTTATCATTGTGATATATATTTTATCAATAAATTAAGCTTTAATATTAAATTATAAATATTTGAATGGAAATTCATAGAAATATTTTAATCTTTACACTATCACTATCTAACTTTTGAAAAAAATACATTTAACATATAATTAGTATATTATACTTATATTTTTAAATCATTATTATAAGAATCAAATTTATTTTTATGAAATATAATATATTATGAAAAAATAATATTATGATTTCGATGGATAAAAATATAATTTTAAATATAAAATGTATTTTTGAATAACTCAAAGTCAGATATTATTTTAAATAAATATATTTTTTACAATAATATCATTTTTCACCCCATAATACTATAAATAATTTATAAATTAAATATTAAAAATATAAAATAATTTTAACTACTCAAATTTATTTTACTAAATCAAACTTTCTGTATATTATTCTTATATTTATAAATTTTGAGAAATTAAAATAAATAAGAATTAATAATGATCCATAATAAAAGAATTATTATCCCATAGTTATTCTTATCCAAAGTAGTGAAAATTATAATAACTAAGGATTTAGATATAATGATATTCCCATTTTTTTAACTAAAAAGTGTTAATATTGATAATAAATTATTATCTGGTAATGATATTTTTTGTGAACCAAATATCCTCTAAGAATTTATTTTTCATTCAATCTCGGTTAATTTATTAAATTATATTTTTTAATATTTATTTATTATGATAGTTGTTGAGTTAATCGATCGACGAAATAGCCAAGAGGGGGTGAATTGGCAATAAAAATTTTGGTGGAAGCTTTTGTAGAAAATATTTGCATATCGATTTAGAGTGGTTCGACTTTCTTAACCAAAGTCTACGTCCACTACCTTAGTTATCCACGCTAAGGATTTTCCAACAAATTCACTAATTTGTTCTTTCTTTTGAGGACAAAGAGTAACCTTACAACTTCCTCAATAATTATACCCCAAATTTTTTAGAACACTCTCTCCCAAAGAGAAAACTCTCTCCCAATGAGAAAATTACAAATTCGCAAACTTAACAGAAAAAACTCACAAGGCAAGATGTTTACACAATTCTAGAACAAAGAAAGAACACTCAAGAATAATACAATTGAGTACAAGTAGTGTTCTTGAAAGCAAAAATGAATATTGAATGAAAATAGGCTTGAAATGTTCAAACAATGAGGTTTGATGCTTTCTCTTTGATTCTCTCTCAATTCTTGTTTCTTGTTTTTGATCAATGGCTCTTCAGCTTGTTTAAATACACCTTCAATTGATTCTGAACGTTGGGGATCATTGGTGAAGTCAGTAGAGTCGTTATGGTGTAATTATCATTTAAAAAATCTGTTGGGAGCGTAGGTGTATCGACACACTCTCAAGGGTGTATCGGTACACTGCGTGTAAAATTCTAATATTTCGACCGTTATTTGAACTAGTGTATCGGTACATTCCAGGTGTATCAGTACACTAATTACATTCGATGTTTCTCGGAGCCAGGAGTGTATTGATGCATTTGATGTGTATCAGTACACAAAATGGATTCGATGTTTGGTGTGTATCGATACATTCAAGAGTGTATCTGTACATCCCTTTGTAAAAATTATTTTTGGCTTGATTATGGTTCGAAATACTTTGTAAAAATTGTTTAAAAATATTTTAAGATTAAAACACAATTTTACATTTAAGTAAGGTTTAAAATTGACATTTAAAAAACTTGGAGTAATATTTTGATATTCGAATAATTTACTCGAATATTAATTTTGAAATCGAATATAAAATATTAAAATTCAATAGGACTTTATTTGTTATATCGAAACATCAAAATGTTTTCAACAATATCCCCTTTTTGATATAACAAAACATTTAAGTAATTTTAAGATTTGAAAATCATTTTTGAAATCAATTTTGAAAATTATTCCCCCTTACTTTATTCTCCCCCATTTTGTTAAATCAAAAAGACTATAAAAAACGTTTTTTAAACAAGATTTTGAAAAATAGCCAATGGATATTTATAGATATAGCTTAAGCTACTAAGATCACAATCAAGAGAAATGTTAGCCATTAGTTTATAATCAATATTCATAAACAATGTGTAATGGTAATTGGTCATATTTATTTAAAATGTAAATGATGCAAAAATTAATAAAACCAATATAAATTAATCAAACCAAATTCAAACAATCAAAACCAAATATATATATATAAGCATTCAAGTTCAAACATCCATTACATCCAAAACATATCAATCCAAAAATATCAAAAATGTTTTAACAATAAGTCCTAAGTTCAATCCAAGAAAACAAAGCAAGTAAAGGTCTAATCGTTCATCGGTGGATCAGGAGGTGATAAATGTGCCCATATATTGGCCGCATTACGTGTAAGCGCGTCAACCCTTTCATCTATAGCATCGAATCAATGATTTATTGTTTCGTTGTTAGCAGTCAAATGAGACTCGATGGATGAAAACATCATGTCAAGATTCTCCATAAATGATCGAAAGTATGGAGGCATCTGACTCTCTTGCTGAGTCGGCTCGTCCTCGAGTACGTGATCATCTATATCGCACATAAGTTGTTCAAGTTCTGGATCATCATCCCCTGTTGATGCCGGTGGAGCTTGTGAAGAGCTAGCTCCCGATGTTTTCTCGGTGGATCGAACCCATTGATCCTTGTCCCCGGACCATCCCAATTTCTTCAAGGTTGTGAAATTTATTGTGTTCTTGAGAGGGATGGGAACATCAAGCGTGACCCTAAGGCTGGATTTGATAAACAAATTACTAAGAGACAATCGTAAACTAAGGTTTCAACATATTTAGACGATACATTGTTCACGGTTTCTACTAGCTCACCAAAGATGATTTGTGACAGATTTATTTTCTTTTTATTTTGGATACAATCTTTCCACCAAAGATCTAGTACTCTAAGCGTAAAATATCTACCTCCAGATGGTTTAAACCACCAAGAGATGATTAAGTGAAGAAAACGCTCGTGATAGGTTAACAATGTACTTGCACTAGCTTTGGCTTTATAAAGAGTAGCCACAATTTCTCTTTCATTATCTAATCACGCGTTATCTAATCCAAAAATATTAGCGATTGTGTCGGAGTCAATATAGACAAATTGGCCTAAAAGATAAGACCGAATACCTACAGTTTCAGTACGAGACTCGTTTTGGACACAAAACGCATTAGAATAAAAAATACGGACTAGCTGGTGATAAACGATAGGTTTGAGGTGAAAGAGTTTATCAAATTTCTAGGATTTAAGGGTAGGAAGATATTGAAATTTCATATCAACCATAGCTTGGATTGAGGGGATACGTTCTTCCCGGATTTTATATGACTCGAATAAATTATGGTACCTATGGTAAAGATTTTCTCTACGACCAGGTTCATTAAAACATGAGTTTAGAATGGTCATTTCCGGTTCGTTCGGGTTTGGATTTGGATTGGGAGGTGGAATAGGAGGTCGGTTTTGAGGTTGGTTTGAAGACCGACTAGAGGATGACCTAGGGCATTTAGAACGAGACATGGTTAGAATCGGAATGAATAGGGTTACCTACAATTATAAAACACATGTATGCAATATAATCAATCCCAAAACTCAATATGAGTCCGCAATAGTTAAGGTTCTCTAAAATAATCCTAATGTGCAAATTTGAAAACTATTTTTGAAAACAATGTTTGAAAATCAATATGTAATTTTCAAAACATCATAATTTAATCAAAAACAATAATTTTTAAAATCAAAACAAAATTATTTTTTTATTTCGATTTTTTTTTTTTGAAAAATAGTGTTGTTTTTTAGGAAATTAGTTGTAGATTATAGTTCTAGACTACAATCTAACAAATTCCCGATATATACTTCAACCTAGAACTAATTAAAACTAGTACTAAGTTCAAAAATATTAAAATATGGGTTTTAGAAAAATTTACCTTGAAAATTCGGATTGAGTGAGAATGTAATGATATTTGCACGAATTTGATGATCGTAGCAGGTTTAGGAGTTGAAAAATGAGTTAATTCCGACTTGAATCGTTGAAAATGAACAAAGATAGAGATTTGGAGTAGAGAGGGGCAATACGACGAGAGTATTTTTAAGAGAATAGGGTTTGGAAAAAATGATAATTTAGGGATTTTAAGCCTAAAACCCGACGGGTGTATCAGTACACTCTTAAGTGTATCGATACACATTCAAAGAATGCATCGATACACTATCATAGTGTATCGATACATAGTGAGGATGTATTGATACATAGGTATCGATACACTGTGCGCAAAAATGTTAAAATCTGTATTTAAACACTCAAAATACTAAATTAATTAGCTCTAGTGGTATTAGAAACTCATATATAAAAAATTAACAATGTTCAATCAATCAAATCTATCCTTAAATTTTATTTGAACATATAATTAATTTTCACTAAAGATCATAAACTCCCCCTAACTATTAGCAAAGAATGCAAAAAAAATGTTATTTTTATAAGCATTTTCCAATTCTAATTAAAAGTGCTAAAATTATTTTAAACACTAAGTCAAGGTAGGTTAGTTAAACCTAATTCTCTCCTAAGTGTCCAAAATCTCTCTTTATCTAAAGGTTTTGTAAAATTATCCGCTAATTGATGCAAAGTACCAACATATTCTAGAACTACATCTCATTTAGTGACATGATCTCTAATGAAATGATGTCTAATTTCAATGTGTTTAGTTCTAAAGTTATGGATGAGATTTTTAGTAAGACAAATAGCATTAGTATTGTCACACTTGATAGGAATGGTACCTATTTCAATTCCATAATCTAAAAGTTGTTGTTTCATCCATAAAACTTGTGTGCAACAACTATCAGCTGAAATGTATTCCGCTTTAGTGGTAGATAATGCAACACAATTTTGTTTCTTTGAAAACTATGAAATCAACATATTTCCTAGGAATTGGCAAGTACCAGAGGTGTTTTTCCTATCTATTTTGCATCCTCCATAATCTGCATCAGAGAAGGCATGCAAGTTAAAGCTAGAGTCTCTAGGATACCAAAGTCCTAAACTAGGAGTGTCCTTAAGGTATCTAAAGATTCTCTTAATGGATTTTAGATGTGATTCTTTAGGACATGATTGAAATCTAGCACATAAGCAAACACTAAACATTATGTCTGGTCTACTTGCAGTTAGATAAAGCAACGAGCCAATCATATACCTATATAATTTAACATCTAGACATTTACCTCCTTCATCTTTGTCAAGCTTTGTAGATGAGCTCATTGGAGTGGCTTGGGGTTTTCCATCTTCCAATCCAAACTTTTTGAGCATATCATTGACGTATTTTGCTTGATTGATGAAGATGACATCTTTTCTTTGCTTGATTTGGAGTCCCAAGAAAAATGAGAGCTCCCCCATCATGCTCATCTCGAATTCACTCTGCATTAGCTTAAAAAATTCTTGGCAAAGAGCATCATTAGTAGAACTAAATATTGTATCATCAACATAAATTTGAACTACTAATAAATCTTCACATTTTCACTTTAAAAATAATGTAGTGTCAACCTTCCTTTTTGAAAAACCTTTTTCAATTAAAAAATTTGACAATCTTTCATACCAAGCTCTAGGAGCTTGTTTTAAACCATATAAAGCTTTTGTCAATTTAAAAACATGATCTGAAAATTTTGAATCCTCAAAACCAGAAGGTTGTTCCACATACACTTCTTCTTTATAAAATCATTTAAAATGCACTTTTAACATCCATTTGATATAATTTAAATTCATTGAAACATGCAAATGCTAATAATATTCTTATTGCTTCTATCCTAGCTATGGGAGCGTATGTTTCATCATATTCTATGCCTTCTTCTTGAGTATAGTCTTGAGCAACAAGTCTAGCCTTGTTCCTCACTATATTACCACTTTCATCGAGCTTATTCCTAAATACCCATTTAGTACCTACAATAGATTTATTATTAGGCCTTTTAACTAATATCCACACTTTACTTCTCTCAAATTGATTTAACTCTTCTTGCATAGTCATAATCCAATTTTCATATTTTAATGCTTCTTGAATATTCTTAGGCTCTATGCATGAGATAAATACAACATAATTACATATATTTCTAAGAAAATATCGAGTTGTTACCCCTTTAGATGGATCATCTATAATTTCACCATCCTTAACATAGTTGTATTCTATTGGGTAAGAGACTTTCCTTTCTTCAATAGTTAGATTCTCGAGAACATTGTGAGTTTCCTCACCTTTTACTTCTTTCTTTGATGATGGTTCTCCAATGTCATGTTTAACGTCATGTGTATTTACAATACCTACGTCATCATCAACACAAGAATCCTTCCTCAAAAGGGGATTATCATCAAAAACAACATGTATAGACTCTTCTACCACTAAAGTTCTTTTATTAAATACTCGATAAACTTTAGAATTTAAGGAATAATCCAGAAAAATTCCTTCATCACTTTTAGCATCAAATTTGCCAAGATTTTTTTACCGTTGTTTAAAACAAAACATTTACATCCAAAATGATGAAAATAACTAATGTTAGGTTTTTTATTTTCGAAAAGTTCATATGGAGTTTTCTTTAAAATTGGCCTAATCATTACTCGGTTTATAACATAACAATCGGTATTTGTGGCTTCCGCCCAAAAATATTTTGGCAAATTGTTTTCACAAAGCATGGTTCTAAACATTTCTTCTAAAGATCGATTTTTCCTTTCAACAACTCTATTTTGTTGAGGGGTTCTAGGTGCTGAAAAATTATGGTTAATACCATTAGAATTACAAAAATCAGTAAATCCAAGATTTTCAAATTCAGTACCATGATCACTCGTAACACTAGTTATGGAGTAACCTTTTTCGTTTTGGATTACTTTTGAAACTGTGATGATTTTTTCTAATGCTTCATCTTTAGTACTTAAGAATAGAACCCAAGTATATCTAGAATAGCTATCTACCAATATAAAACAATATTGTTTTCCACCCAAGCTGACAGTCCTAATTGGCCCAAAAAGATCTATATGGATCAATTGTAATACTCTACTAGTTGATACATCATCGATGGATTTAAAGGAGGATCTTTTATGCTTTCCTTTAGCACATGCATCATAAATTTTATCATTATCAAATTTTAGCTTTGGCAATCCTCTTACTAAATCTCATTGAATTAATCTTTGTAAAACACTCATGCTAGTATGTCCTAGTCTCCTATGCCATAACCAACTATCATGTTCATCCTTAGAAACTAGGCATAAATTAGTCGTATTTATAGAATCTAAATGCATCATGTAAATGTTTTATATTCTATGACCAATAAGCATAATCCGATTAGATGCAATGTCAATTACTTTACAACCATTTGATTCAAATAAGACATTTTATCCTTTATCGCATAATTGACTAATACTCAATAGATTATGCTTTAACCCATTCAAATATAACACATTTTTAATTTGTATGGAAGAGGTATTACCTATAGTACCTATACCTTCAATGTGACCTTTTGAATTATCAACAAAAGTCACATCTCCTCCATTTTTGTCGTTAAGCTCTATGAACCGGCTCTTGTCTCCGGTCATATGTCTTGAGCATTCACTATCAAGGTACCATGAGTTTGAACTTGTTTATCGTGCCTTGTAGCAATGCTCCTTTCCCTACAAACATAGATTAATTTTTTATTTTTGGTACCCAAATTTGTTTGGGTCCATATTAATTAGTACTTAAAATTCTAGTCCCCTTGGGTATCCATTTGTGTAGGATATCCTTATCTTTAGTAGTAATGAGTTATCTAGGAACCCATATACTTATAACGATTTTTTTTATTTGAGGTTCTTTGGGGACCTCTATGATTGTAGTTTTTAAAACTTTTTCTAACAAAGTTGGATTTTGAACTTTCTCCATTTTCAAAACATTTTGGTCCAACTCTATCGAAAGAAGCTTTAAGATCATCAATTTCTTTTTTATGATCATCGTTGACCTTTGAAAGTAAATTATGCAAATCATAATTTTTCTTTTCAAAATCATTTAGTTTGATTTGTAATTCATTAATTTTACTTTCAAGATCATTGTTGGTCCTGGATATGAGATTATTTTTGTTTTTCAATTTTGAAATATCTTTCTTGTATTTTGAAAATAATTTCTCATAATCCGAAGCCAACCCAGTATATTTCTCTACTAACTCATCAAAAGAATAATCTTCAAAATCAGATAAGTTAGGGGTTACCTGAGAATTCTCCCCGATGGCCATTAAGCACAAGTTTTCTGCTTGTTGTTCCTCTTCATCGGATTGTTCATCATCACTCCATGTAGCCACGTGTGTCTTGTGCTTCTTCTTGGATTGACCCTTCTTCTTTAATACTGGGCAATCGTATTTGACATGCCCCGACTTTTTGTATTCGTAGCAAATTATAGGGTCATTCTCCTTTGATTCAGTTTTGAAGCCTTCATTTCTTTTGAATTTTCTTCATCTGTTGGGCTTCATTAGTTTTCTAAATCTTTTGGAAAATAATGTCATTTCCTCGTCATCTTCATCCGAATCACTCTCATCTTTTGTAGATTTGAGAGCAACTCTAACGTTTTTCTTTTTCTCTATCTCCTTCTTTGTCTCGTCCTTCTTTTCGAGGTCTTCCTCATCTTGAATCATCATTTCGTGCGTGAGGAGAGAACCGATGAGTTCATTGAGAGTTAAAGACTTTAGGTTTTAGCTTCAATGATTGTTGTCTTCTTCGATTACCAAGCTTTAGGAAGAGATTAAATTAACTTCCTCACAAGCTTCTCATTTGGAATGATCTCTCTATATGATTTGAGACCATTGCCAATCACGGAAAATATATCCGTCATAGTTTTGATAACTTCATCCGGTTTTATCCTAAAATTTTCATAGTTATGAGTTAGAAGACTAATTTTAGATTCTTTTACCTCATTTGTGCCTTCATGAGTGACATGTAGTTTATCCCATATCTCCTTAGCGGTTCTACAAGATGAAACTCTTCTGTAATCATCTGGTCTAAGAGCAAAAAATATAATATGGATAGCCTTTGAGTTGAGCTGGAACATTCTTGTCTCTTATTCACTCCACAATCTTGAATGAGTGGAAGGTATGATGTATCCATCTTCCACGATATTTCATGCTCTCATGTCACTTGCTTAAATGAAGTACCTCATTATATTCTTTCAATAAGCATAATTAGCTCTATTGAAAAAATGAGGCTTGTTGACGGGCATTTAATCAAAAACGAAGTTGAAGTTTGAAGTGGAGGCCATTGATGACTTGAATATCGATATAACTCTTCCCGAATCGACTCAAGAGGTGGTTAAACCTTCAAATGAGTGAGGCTCTGATACCAATTATTGAGTTAATCGATCGACGAAATAGCCAAGAAGGGGTGAATTGACAATAAAAATTTTGGTGGAAGCTTTTGTAGAAAATAGAAAATATTTGCACAACGATTTAGAGTGGTTTGACTTTCTCAACCAAAGTCTACGTCCTCTACCTTAGCTAACCACACTAAGGATTTTCCAACAAATTAACTAATTTGTTCTTTCTTTTGAGGACAAAGAGTAACCTTAATACTCCCTCAAGAATTATACCTCATATTCTTAAGAATACTCTCTCCCAAAGAAAGAACACTCAAGAATAATACAATTGAGTACAAGTAGTGTTCTTGAAATGCTCAAACAATGAGGTTTGATGCTTTCTCTTTGATTCTCTCTCAATTCTTGTTTCTTGTTTTTGATCAATGACTCCTCAGCTTGTTTAAATACACCTTCAATTGATTCTGAACGTTGGGGATCATTGGTGAAGTCAATAGAGCTGTTATGGTGTAATTATCATTTAAAAAATCTTTTAGGAGCGTAGGTGTATCGGTACACTCTCAAGGGTGTATCGGTACACTGCGTGTAAAATTCAAATATTTCGACCGTTATTTGACCTAGTGTATCGATACACTAATTACATTCGATGTTTCTCGGAGCCAGGAGTGTATCGATGCATCTGCTGTGTATCGGTACACAAAGTGCATTCAATGTTTGGTGTGTATCGATACATTCAAGAGTGTATCGGTACATCCCTTTGTAAAAATTATTTTTGGCCCAATTATGGTTCGAAATACTTTGTAAAAATTGTTTCAAAAATATTTTAAGATTAAAATACAATTTTACACTTAAGTAAGTTTTAAAATTGACATTTGAAAAACTTGGAGTAATATTTTGATATTCGAATAATTTACTAGAATATTAATTTTGAAATCGAATATAAAATCTTAAAATTCAATAGGACTTTATTTATTATATTAAAACATCAAAATGTTTTCACTAATGGTACGCAATAAATTTTAATTCTCAAAATGATATTTATATCTATCACATAAGACCAATGTGTGCCTACGAGGTAGTCCATTTTATAAGGCTCTTCCTCAAAAAAAAGCCTCTGCTTAAGTGATATGTATTGAATGAGGTCAACAATGGTTATGGACTTTCTACGCAAGCAAAAGCGCTTCCATGTGATAGAATCTTTCAAAAAGCACTATCATGTAGACACATTTTCATTTTATGACAAAAATTAATGTAATTTTAAGAATTCAATTTTTATGTCATTTTAATAAATAAATATTAAAATGATATTATTTCAATAATTTAACCTCTAATCTCTATGTTAATCGTCTTAATTAATCCGGATCGATTTGCGTTACATACTTAATTTTAGTGGGTGTGTCTCTCATTATTAAAATTATTATTAATTTAAATATTATTGATTTAATTTTTAACTATAAACTAGAACAATTTAATTTTTAGATATATTTATGTAAAATTTTATATACAATTTCCAAATTCTTATGAAATTAAAATGTAAAATTACTTTATAATCTTTTATTCTAACTTCAAATTTTGTTCCACCTAATATGATATTACAATTATAAATTAAAAAAATAAGACTTGTAATTAAAATGTATAAATCAGAATTTCTTAGAAAATTTAAATTTAGAGTGGTAGTAAGAATTTAATTAAAAAATATTAAATCATAAAAAAAATTAAAATTTCATTGGGGTAGTAAGGATTTTGTTGTTTATGGTGTTTTTTCTTTTTGTAAAATAAGATTTTCCTATAAAAAAATTGTATGAAGAATATGAGGTCATCGTCAGCGCATGGGAGTCAGCTCATTCGCGCGTGGTTACACGCGCACAATTGACAACGACTATCCCTGAAATATTCTAGAATGATTGCAGCAAAGGCTTGGTTTTTAGTTTCATGGTAACCCTAACGATTTGGGCTTGTTGGGCTAATTGACATATAAAAGTTCAAAATTTTTAAAATTTTATAAGTATGACACTTATCATATAAAGATCAATTTTAATAGTTTGTATCTAAAAATATAATGTCGGAAACGTTATATACTTATTTTTAATAAAAAAATTATCAGACATCTAAAATTAACTTTAAGTATCATTTAAACACTTATTTTAATATTGGGTCTTTATCGTATGAGTTACGTGATGAAAGAAGATAACAAAAAAATTAATCTCTCTAACCGATATTATCCGCAGGTCATTACAACTCACGTAGGTGTGTGGTAATAATTTGTTTTTACTCAGATGCGTGAGTCATAAAAAATACATGTAAGATAGCATAAAGTTATTCTAGTATATGAAGCGTGCTTTATTTATTAATTTCATTGGAATCGCATTGATATCGGAATGCAAGGATTGTGAGGAAGAAAGATGGAAATGGAGTGCGACTACACAATCACTGCGTCCAGGCTATAAGCCACCATTGACAATGCCATTTTTGCTAGAGAAACGGTCCCCCGCGGCCCCGGGATTGTCTCAGGAAAGGCGATTAATATACGGCTAATATACGACATTACCAAAAATATTAAAAGATATTTAATAAATTCAGTTTAGCGTTACCTATTATGTTGACAGACTAATAATGTTTTAAGTAGAAAACATGAAAAACTACTAAAAATTTTGGTAACCGGTAAACTTTGGTTATCAGTAAGTATCGATATATATATATAAGTGTCCATATTTATTTCCCTGTGGAAAATATTAATTTAAGGTTGTTTTTTTAGTGAATTTTAAGATATTAATTTAGTAATTATACACGTCTAATGGTTTATTTTTATGTTACGGTATAAATTATTATTAAGTTAAAAATAATAAACATAGATATTACATATTTATTATTATCTTTGGTTAAAATTGTTAAATTTAAATTTTAGATAATATTTTATAAAATATTAAAACAATCAAATATTTTTTTTTTGTGTAAATGAAATTATTAAATTAATATTGTAGGTGAAAAACATGAAGCACTATTAAAAATTTATGAAACATAAATTACATAACTTTCAACAAAGTATCAATATATTTTTATAAAAAGTATCTATACTTTCAACATATCAGGTAAATTTTACCGGTTTTATCATAATGTTACCTGATATGTTGAAAGTATCGATCTTTTTTATAAAAAGGATCGATACTTTACAATATAACAAGTAAAAATATGATGTAATAGGTAGCGTTTATATAATGTAATAGGTAGCGCTTATATAATAAAATAGGTTAATTACTAGAAACATTATTAAGCACAATAATGTAATAGGTAGCGCTTATATAATAAAATATGTTAATTACTAGAAACATTATCAAGCACAATAACATATTAGGTACCGCTTATATAATGTAATAGGTAGCGTCTATATAATGTAATAGGTAGCGTTTATATAATGTAATAAGTAGTGCTTATATAATGTAATAGGTAGCACTTATATAATAAAATAGGTTAATTGAAAACATTGTCAAGCACAATAACATATTAGGTACCGCTTATATAATGTAATAGGTAACGCTTATATAATAAAATAGGTTAATTACTAGAAACATTATCAAGCACAATAACATATTAGGTAGCGATTATATAACGTAATAGGTAGCGCTTATATAATAAAATAGGTTAATTATTTAATTTGCTATTACAATATATTAGGTAAACGCCTAAAATATTACAAATGATAACATAACCGATTATTTACTGGAAACATTATCAAGTATAATAATGTAAACGGTAAAAAAATTAGGCGCTACCTATTACATTAAACTACATACCGGATATGTTGAAAGTATTGATTACATTTAAATAAGTATCGACACTTTTAGAATTTAAAAGAAAAGCAGTAATAGCGTCTATAAACATCAAATACAATAAAACAATATTATTTATTAACAAAATAATAATATTATTTTTTAAAATATTAGAATAATTTATTTAACATTATTTATGTAAATATTATTATTAAAATGTTATATCTATAATTTTATAAATAAAAAATTATAATTATTATATTTTATTAAAATAAAATTATTATAAAATATATTTTTTATTTTTTATAATAAGAATAATATATCATTAATTATATTATAATGAGAGAATAGTTAAACATATGCGTCGATACATTTTCTAAAAGTATCGACACATATGTTATAATTATAATGTAATAGGTAAATTTACAATGTAACTGGTATACAACAATAACAAAATAGGTAAAAATTACCGAAAACATCATTATTTTAACAAAACAGGTAAAGCGCTACAGATTTTGTTATTTTTTTACCGGTTTTGTTATTGTTGTGCATTTTACCAGAAATGTTAAAAAACATTAATGTTTTAGGTAGAAATAATAATGTTTTAGGTAATTTTTACCGGTTTTGTTATGCCCAACAATAACAAAACCGGTAAAAATAGACTTTTTAATGATAAAATGAGTAAACATAAATTATACAAATTAAGTTTTTAGTTTGTAAGTTGCCACAATATAACTAATGAAAAAAGGACACGGTATTTCTATTTTGATATTAGTTTTCAAATAATAAAATAATAAAATATATATATAATAACAATATAATTTTAAAAAATAATTATAATGAAGGGATGAAAAATAATCATAATTATAATATAATTATAAACATCAAATACAATAAAATAATATTATTTATTAACAAAATAATATTATTATTTTTAAAATATAAGAATAATTTATTTAATATTATTTATGTCAATATTATTATTAAAATATTATATCTATAATTTTATAAATAAAAAATTATGATTATTATATTTTATTAAAATAAATTTATTATAAATTATATTTATTATTTATCATAATAAGAATAATATATCATTAATTATATTATAATGAGAGAATAGTTAAACATATGTGTCGATACATTTTCTAAAAGTATCAACACATATATTACATCAAAACCGATAATTATAATGTAATAGGTAAATTTATAATGTAACCAGTATAAATATAATGGTTTTATGAGAGAATATGTCTACATAATGTATCGACACAAATTTAAAAAGTATTAATATATTTTGTCCAGAATGAATGCCAAACGCGGTGCACACATAAAGTGTCGATACATTTATTAAAAGTATAGATCCCAAAAACATCGAAACCGATAATTACAATGTAATAGATAAATTTACAATGTACTCGGTAGAAATATATTGGTTTTATGAGAAAATAGGTCTACATAATGTATTGACACATTTTAAGTTTGTGTCGATACTTTTTCCAGAATGAATGTCCAACGAGGTGCACACATAAAGTGTCGATACATTTATTAAAAGTATCGATCCCAAAAAATCCAAACCGATAATTACAATGTAATAGGTAAATTTACAATGTACCTGGTAGAAATATACCGGTTTTATGAGAAAATAGGTCTACATAATGTATCGACACGTTTTAAGTTTGTGTCGATACTTTTTTCCAGAATGAATGTCCAACGAGGTGCACGCATAAAGTGTCGATACATTTAAAATTGTATCGATCCCAAAAACATCGAAACCATAATTATAATGTAATAGGTAAATTTGCAATGTTACTGATATAAATATACCAGTTTTATGATAAAATAGGTCAATATAAGCGCTACCTATTACATTATATAAGTGATACCTAATATGTTATTGTACTTAATAATATTTCTAGTAATTAACCTATTTTATTATATAAGCGCTACCTATTACATTATATAAATATTACCTAATATGTTATTGTGTTTGATAATGTTTCTAGTAATTAACCTATTTTATTATATAAGCGCTAACTAATTTGTTATTTTATTTGATAATATTTTCGGTTAAATGATATAACATAATCAGTCTAAATTTTAATCGATCACTTATTTAACCAGTTACACCATATTTTAATTTTTTTTAATCACCGCACAACAAAACTACCCGCACGCTGCCCCCACACTCCACCGCCTCTCCCTTATTCCACAAGTGTCCATCATCTACTTTGCTCTCTCTTACCTTTCTTTTTTTCCTATCCCAAATTTAAGATTTCACCTATTAACCTAAACCAATCAACGTCACTAATTTTGATAGGTAAATTTCTTAACAAAATTTTGTGTACATTAGAATTCAACCTTGCGTTTTCAACGCCCATGATTCAACCTTGCGTTTATATTAGGATTGAGATCTATTCGGTCAATATTCGAATAAAATGAACTCTATTTGAATTTTTAACGAATCAAAGTGAATTATTTAATATTTAATTTGAACAATTCGTGATCAACTCGAAAAAATAATATATTAAAATTTTATTTTTTTTCAAAATAAAATTATTAATGATATTAATATTTATATGTTGTTTTTAAAAACTAAAATATAAGACTTTCATGTACTTAAGGTTTATGTTCGAGTTTAAATTGAAGTTTCAATCGATCAAAGTCTGAGAATGTTTCAAGTTCAAGTCGAGTTTAAAGATTTTAAGTTTGCGAATTTTTGAATAGAGTCAAACTCAATTTTAAACTTCTTGAGTCGAATTGAACTCAATAATATTTAAAATCAACTTGACTCATTTACAGTCCTAATAAATTTGTAAATATTCAAGCCACTATTGCCGGCTTGAACTATGGTTTACGGGATGTGAGAGACTATTTGAAGATGCAGTATGTGCGTGAACAGATGCTGTTGACTGGTGTTCCAAACGATGGTTAGGGGGACTTTTAGTTTCTCTAAACATTTGAAATCTTATTCGGTGTCAGATGTTGAATTGTGGACGATTCATAACATTCTATGAACGTATGAAATTTAGAAAAGTTAAAATTGAAATGGAATTACTTTAAATGAAAAAATTCAGCTCTTACAAAAGTCTTTACACGCTAGTGGATTTAATATTAACTATGTTGAGATACGAATGAAAAATTCATGCTCATTTGTATCATGAGTCGAGAAAAAAATAAAGTAACATACCTCCTAACGTTGATGACTCGTGAAAAACCAGTTCAAGAATTCATTTTTCTTGAACCATCGAACGAAGTGATTTCATTGGTTCTTCAAAAGATTGTTGCAAGCCTTTCAGATGTATTGTCTGTGTTGCTTGAACCATCGAACGAAGTGATTTCATTAGTTCTTGAACCGGAGGGCTGATGTTGGAGGGGAAAACAAGGTCGATTTCCAGATGCTGGAGCGATGGAGTTAGACACACATTGAGAAGCAACATGGTTGACGCAAAAATGTTGCCACCAACGGATAGCATTTCCATCATCCCCTTGCTGATAATTTGAAATGAAAGTTTAATTAAGTGTATGTTTGTTTGGTTGTAATTGGTTTTCCGGAAAATGAATTATTTGAATTTGAATTCTGGAAAATGAATTACATTTCTGGAAAACGTTTTCCGTAAAATAAATTACATTTTTCTGAAAAACATCTGAAAAACGTTTTATGATATTTGGAAGATGTTATTTAAACCTTTTTTCCACTAGTTGAAAAGTTTTTTAAAAATTATTTATTACAAATATTAAATATAATAAATAATATTATTTATCATAAAACTTTTTTATTATTAAAAATAATTTATTTATTATTAAATAGTATTTTTTATAATTTTATTAATAAAAATATTAATTTTTGTATATTTTAGTGAAATAAAAATATTATAAATTATTTATTAAAGTAATAGTGTTATATTATATTTTAAAAATATTAATTAGTATATTTTAAATATCTTTATTAAAATATTATTTAAATATATAAATAATATTATTCATTATTAAATATATAAATTTTTTATTATACATTATTAAAATAAAAATATAATATCTTATATTATTATAATATAATTGATTAATTTATATAATATTAAAAATATAATATTATATTATTATAAATATTAATAAATTAATAAATAATATTTTGATGAAAATGATATTAAAATATTTTATTAATATTAAATTCATAAAATAAAATTATTTTGAGTATTTATTCTTTGAAGTGAAAAGTTCGGAAAATGACTTACGGAAAATGGATCCGTAAGTCATTTTCCAGAAAACAAAAAGGAAATTTTGTTACTAGGAAAATGAATTACGTTCAGGAAAACCAATTACGTGAAACAAACACTGGAAAACATTTTCCGGAAAACGAATTACGTGAAACAAACACGAGAAAACATTTCCCGAAAAACGAATTACGTGAAACAAACACGGGAATTCGGAAAAAACCAATTCCGGAATTCCAATTACAGGAAACAAACAAACCCTAAATGTTATTCTCAATGTCAAATTAAGGGCATAAGAAGCGTTGTCATTATCTTATTAACTATAAAAAAATTAGCTCACTCTATTCCCATGTGCAATGGGATAAGAGGAGGTAAGATAGGAGGTTGCCCCCAACGCCAGGTTGAGAGCAACTTCTGTGGGAGACCTCCGGCAGTCAGAATTATGAATTGCCCACCGTAGAGAATTATCTTATTAACTATGATTTTAAATAATACCCTAATCATGACACAACTAATATGTAATCCTATTAAAAAACTAATATGCAATTGTAGACACTAATTTTTCATTTTACTTATATTATTATTATTATTATTATTATTATTATTATTATTATAAATATTATTATTATTATTTATATTATTTATATATTATTATTATTATTAAGTAATAATAATTACAAGCCCAAATGGAGACCCAACAGACCCAACATGGTCCAGGCCCAACTACATTTGAAACTCGGGCCCAATTTACAAGCCCAACATCGATGGCCCAGTTAAACCCTAAAAACTAGATTAGGGTTTCCCTCTTCTCCCAGCCGCCTCAGCTTGCTGCTGTTGGATCTGGCGAGATCCAACGGTCCAGAGATATCCAGCAGGAAACCCTAGGGTGATGATACCCTAGGGACACGTCCCAGCCGCCGTCGTCAGATCCAACGGTCCAGAGATATCCAACAGGAAACCCTAGGGTGATGATACCCTAGGGACACGTCCCAGCCGCCGTCGTTGATTCCAGAAGGCCACACGTCCGCTGCCGACGCTTCAACTGCTAGGCGTCGCTCCAACCGTTGCTGTAATGCCACGACGCCTCGCCAGAAGCCTCTAGAAGCCAGCTGCCCCCACACGTCGCGGCTATGGGGTGAGTCACCACATAGCTCGGCGACTCACCGAACTTCCCCCTCTGGACCGGTCCGAGCATGGCTCCGTGGTGGCTATAAAAGCCACCGGATCCTGCAAAACGAAAAGAGGACGACAACAAACAGAAAAAAAAAAGAACAGAAAGGAAGGAGAACCACCAAAACCACAAGCAGTAACACAACCACACCAACACAAATCAACCATCAGCCGAGAAAAGAAAAAGAAGAACTTACCTCGCCGGAGAACACTAAACATCGCCGAAGTACCGAAAATACCGAAGGTATTTTCTTAGATCTAGGAAATTCCAGGGACTTTTGGGGAAAATAGATGTCGGATTCAGCCTTAGAACGGTGAGATTTATATCCTAGGGTATTTTAAAAAAATTTCGGCCACCGTTAACGGTGGCCAACAGCGGTGTTCGGCGTCGAAGTACGGCTGCCGTGTTCCCTCCGGTGAGGGAAATAATAGAGAGAAGGGAGAGAATTCTCTTCTCTCTCAGCTAGAGAGAGAAGAGAAATGAGAGCTGGCCCGAAGGGCCAGCCGTTTGGGGTATTTTATACCCGATACAAAACGGCGTCGTTTCATGATGAAACGATGCGTTTTGAGAAGAGGGTAAACTCTGTCCGCAGTGCTCCAAGTTTGTAATCATTACAATTTAATCACTGAAATTGATTTTTGATTATTTTAGTTTAGTCTTATAATTTTATATTATTTTAATTTAGTCCTTACCTATATTATACATATATTTAGGTTAAATGCCTTATTTAGTCCTTCATAATTTTTATAATTTATTTTTTAACCCGAATTAATTAAATAAGGTTAAATTACATTATTAGCATTAAGTTTTTTGTTAATTCGAATTATGCCCTTTAATTTTGATATTTTACTTTTTTAGTCACCAATATTTTGTTTCTTTTCATTTTGATTCTGATTGTTTTTATATATTTTGCAATTTAATATTATTACTTTTAAATTTATTTTAAATATTATTTATTTATAATATTAATTTGTTATTACTTTTATATTATTATTATTTTCATATTAGTCACATAAATAAATAAATAAATATATATATATATATATATATATATATATATATATTTTAAATAATAATGTATATTTATTTTCAATATCAAAGAAAATGGCAGTTTTAAAACATCTGGATGTCCTATTCTGGTATTTTAAATAATTAAACATTATAAAAATTATAATTTAGTTTTATTTAAATTATTAAAATTTAATATTTATTTTTATCAAGAAAAGAACTATCTTAAGGTACCTATAAGCCCTTTTTTGATATTTTTAAATAAATATCTTACTATATTAAAATAAATTTTTATTATCTTAAGAAAATGTTTTAGTCATTAATATCGAAGAAAAGAGCTGTCTTAAGGCACCTAGAAGTCATTTTCTGATATTTCTAAATAAATAAATATTTTTATAAATATATTTAAATTAATATATTTTCTTAAAAATTATAGTAATAAAATTTGAAATAACATAATTATAAATTAAATATATTTGAATTTTTAAAAATTCTATTATTAGAGACAATTTATAATTAAAAAGTACCAATTTTGGGCGTTGTAGGGGTGCTAATCCTTCCCTAAACGTAACCGACCACGAATCCCTTTTTATTAATAAAAAGAACGAATTTTTGGTTATAAACGCAGATCAGTTCATCTTTTAACTGATGTTTTCTTAAAAACTATTTTAAAAGATAAATTTTTAGGTATTCGACCTACCTGACCCAAAAGGCCGATGGCGACTCCCAAATTATTTATTATTCACATTATTTTTCCCGCCAAGTAAAAAATTCGTGCCCGGACGAAAACCGGTTACGACAGCTTGGCGACTCTGCTGGGGACTATGTCAAACTTTAAAATCAATTGTAAATTGTCTCTATCAGTTGGAAATTAAAAATTCATATATTTAATTTTTAATTCTTTTCTTTCAAATTTTTTATTACTTATTATTTTTATATTATTTTATTAATATTATTTTATTAATTATTTTATTTGTCTGTTAGAGGTTTGAACATTTCTCCTCACACACAACACTTTCATTACATAAAGCTCTATAATTGAGTTTGTCCCTTTTAAGTGGGAGTGAAAGCGACGTCTTCGTGAGAATTTATTCTCCGTGTCAGACCTAGCAAGTAACTTTCGGGGTTCATATGTTCTATGTCTTCGTGAGAATTTATCCTCCGTGTCAGGCATAGAGAAGTGTATCCCCTCGAATTGAACTCGGTCTGCTTAAGTCTGTAATGGACTAGGATTGAGGGTTGACAGCCCAAGGGGGAATCAACAAGGACAGTTCGAGTACCTTTACTCCTAGAACTAAAAACCTGCATATAATAAACCCTAGAAACTCTCCCGATTCAAAACCATGTCAGTAGGTATACACAAAGGAGAAATAAGCTCTAGCTTTTAATTTATTTTATTTTCTTTTTCCTGAATAAATGCATGCAAACTAGAAATCGTCCGGTTAGGTTAAATTTTCCAAACAAAAACTAGAAAGCATGAGGTTAGGATTTATACCTTGATAAATAGAATTTTTCTTTCCATTAGTTGGTACTAACTATTCTATTTTTTTCTTATGCATCTTACATTGCTCTAATCTATTCATATTGATTTCTTTTGTTGCATGATCATGGCATAACCAAAAGGTGTTTACTTGAAAGACTGTTCATCATATTGGAAAGAAATCGTAAATGGACAAAAAGTTTTATGATCAAACAAAATATGATGCGGCCAAGAAAAGACATCCTGAGGGAACTCTGAAGATAGAGAAGAACTATGCACCCAAAGATCGTATGCCCATTGAAGAGCAAAAGGAGATACGATAAATAAGAAAGCAGATGTCCAAGATGATGGATAGAATATCTGTTTTGGCCAAAAGAGAAGAGATTCCTGCACAGAAAGAGAGAGAGCTCAATGAACTTAATCCTGCAATTTCAGATATGCAAGGGACTTCTGATCCTAACCAATTTGAGAAGTTACAGACAATCATCATTTGTATTCACAAATCGTCTGGAGATACCAAAGAAATAGTGACCACTGTAAAAGTTCCCAGAGATGAGAAGAAATCATGTAATCAGAAATCATCAAAGTTTGGTCTGTTCCCGACGTCTAAAACTCAGGTTCAATCCAAGACAAAAGGCGGTTCTCATGTTGATGTTATACCTATATCATATAAAGAGTTGTATGAAGAGTTACTTAAAGCACGAGAAGTGGCTCCATATTACATAAAATCGTTCCAACCTCCGTATCCAAATTGGTATGACATCAACGTTCATTGTGAATATCATGCCGGAGCTCAAGGACATACCATCGAGAATTGTCTTGCCTTCAAACGTCGAGTCCAAAGTCTTTTGGATCATGGAACCTTACAATTTATGGTAAATGATCAACCTAGTTTGGTAACCGAGGGTCCTGCTAGATTAATACCAAAAGTATTCAAAGGTAAGAGCATCAGTAGGGGTGTCCAAAAGGAAGAAGATTTGCTTAGATTCGAAGTTCAAATACGTCATTTGAAGGATCAAAACAATGAATTGAGCACCAAAATGGAAAACATGCAGGAAGATTTCCAGAAGGTCAGTCAAGCCTTTCAAAATGCTGGCATAGGAAACACCCCAGAAGAGTGGATCAAAGGGGTCACCAAACTGAAAAAGAATTGTAACATACATGAAGGTCGAGCAAAGAAGTTTTATCATGATTTACGAGTTGCAGTTGCAGAAGAAATACGCAATACATCTGTCAGTGAATTAAAAAGATGTCAAATCAAAAATCAAAGGTTGAATAGTGCTATGACTAACATGGAAGCATCATATCAGATCTATCAGAATGAGATTGATACTGAATTAAAAGCCATTATCGAAAAGAACAAGACATTGAAGAAATGTTTAGATGATTAAGGAGATATTGTACGAGAACTCTGTAACCACTGAGATTTTCTCAAAAAAAAATGAACAACATTGTTTACAACTCTGAGAATCGACACGAAGGATGAAGGAAAAATACAATATCATGAATGAAGCTGCTGCTCAAGCAAACAATGTGGCTCATAAGCTGGTGGACTTAGTTGGCTTCACGAGAGAATTAAAGCAGATGGATAATTCCACACCTGAGTATGAGTGGAAGTTAGTTTGGCTTTTAAGTGAAATAGAGAAATTCGGAGTGAAGCTATTCCCTACATGTAAGAGTTTTGTTTGATGTACCGAAACTTTTGTGTTCAATGAAATCTGTTCTAAGATGATCACTCTTGAGTAAACACCTTTTTATACATGCATTTTCATTTTGCATCTTTGCATTTTTCATTTTGCATTCATACTTTTATGTTTGCCTTTGAATTGCACATTTTGCATTCTTATTTTTCCATTTATGCATTTTTCACATTTTTATTTAAGTATTGTTATGTACTTTAATTATAAAAACATGTAAATAATTCATGAAAGGTTTCTGTAACAGTAAAAACCAAGATCATTCATTCATCTTACTGTACCATCATCATGAAAACAATGGAGCAATCTTATGAGAGACTACAAGATAAGTGGCCAGAATAATTGACAGGGTTACCTCGGGATACAAGGAAAGAAGCGTCAGATTCAATACCAGATGAATCAAATCAAATTATTCAGTGTGTGGCATCTGATAAAGAAGAGATAACTGTTAAAGAGAAATCATGCTATCAGATTGAAGAGTCGAGAAAGATAACATACCCTGGGGCATCCCACTCAAACCCAAAGAATAGCCTCATTAATTATTCACAATATGAGGAGAGAGTCAAAAGGGAGGAGAAAACAATCAGAAACATGAAAGATGTTAGTGCCCACCACAAAGAATTAGAAGCAAGAGAGCTCAGCTTGGTTCCAGATTTGGTTATTCCCCATGATTTCAAAATGCCTGATTTTGAGAAATATGATAGCACAAGTTGTCCCCTAATTCACCTGAGAATGTTTTGCAGAAAAAAGGGAGGATATTTAAATTCTGATGATCTGTTAATTCACTCTTTCCATGATAGCCTTGTTGGCCCAGCAGTAGTCTGGTACAATCAGTTGACCTAAGAACAGATCAAGAAATGGGTAGATCTATGTAACATCCGCAATACCGAGTTAGTGACCAAATTGTAAAGTTTCAGAATTTGGTGACTAAAGTAGAAGAGAATGAAAGAATTCAATGATTATTTGAATATATATATTGAAGGTTATTTGGTAATTATTAAAGGAAATTAAGGGTATTATGGTCATTTGACCAGAAAGATTTTTTATAATTTTTTTTTAAAAGGGTAATAAGCACGTAGGAAGAAGAGTCCAGAGCATTCTTCAGTCTTCTTCCTCCTCTCAACCGTGAAGCTTGGTATAAGGTAAGTGGGTCTTTAGTTGGTTAATTCTTTCGTTTTAAAGCTTGTTTTGATTCTTGGGATATTAAGAAAGATTAAGGAAAGCTTTAGGTGGCTTAAACCTCAAAGATTAACAAGTTATGAGAAATTAAGAAAAATGAGTTTTTAAGTGAATTTTTGATATGGAAGGAGTTAATAGATTGTGAAGTTGAATTTGACTTGTCAAGGATTAAATTAAGAGATATGAAGTGATAGAATGGGTTTTAGAACATGTTGGAAATTTAGTGTGATTCTTGAATGACATGTAAATGATAGAATTTTGAGTTTAAAGAAGTGATTATGGAGTAGAAATGAGTTTAAGTATGTGTATGAAAGTTAGGAATATTAAAGGGAATGAAGTATGATATGTTGAGCTGAAAATGAAGGATTTTCGAGCTCAAAATATGATTTCTGGGCAAGGGGAATCGGTACCCATTCAAGGGGAACCGATACCCCTTCAAACGAACAAAAATTTCCAGTATGTCATGGGGGAACCAATACCCCCATAGGGGGGAACCGATTCCCCCTAAAGGAAAATTGGGAATATGGGTTTAATAAGTTAGTTTAAGTTGCTAGTATCAAATTACAAGGTGTAGGTATCTAATGATGGTCTCGAAATGTACATTTATGTAGATTCTACGCATAAAGCAATTCCGGAACGTTTGGCAAGTAAGATCGATCAAGGGAAAGATAAGAGATTGGAATTGACTAGTGAGGCCAGGTGAGTGCATATTCAATAGTATATGATGTGTGATGGGAATAAGACTTGCGATGAGTCTATTTCCTGAAGTGTTACACATGAATGCATGATTAAAGACATGAGTTGAATATGCATGTATGTATGCTTGATTATATGGATCGATCTGTTCTTTTATGTGTTAGATGATAAAGTATAAGTAATTACATAAGAAAGGTTATGAATTAGATGAGATGTAAACTATGTGATCATAGTAAAATATAATTATATTATTATATGATAAGTGAAATAAGCTGGATAATATTGATCTATAGGATGAAGTGAGAATAGTACACTAACTAGGAGATTTGAACATAAATGATAAGATGAACATATAAGATAAGCTAGATGGGAAAGATTCATATGTTTAAATAAAGCTATAACACATAGGTTGAATGATAGAAATTTGTGAAGTTATATGAGAAGATTATACGAGTTATATGAAATTGAATTAAGTAAACAGATTAGATTATACATAAAGAAATAATAGAAGTGAGATGTGTTTATAAGTCTGACATAGATGAATATGAATATGAATTATAAGAGTGCTATATGATTTATATTAGGATAAATCTTGAGGATATATATATATATATATATATATATATATATGAAATGAAATGAAATGAGTTATATGAATACATAATTATGTGATGAAATGGTGGATTACCTGAACATGTGAATATATATAGGTCTAAGAGAATGCATAAGATTAAGATATAAGCAATGTGACTATAAGTATATATGTGCTCTAAGTGATATGACTTATAGGTATTTCTATTATAATGTTACATAATATGTTATGGATGTTAAATGAATTATGTGATGGTATAAGAAATGATATGAAATATATATATGTGAAAACAAGTATATGTTATGAGATAAGACTTATGACTATAAGCTACGTGAAAGTGTTCTAGGTGTTTCGATATATTATATGAAGTATATGATCTTATGTGAACAAGATATGATAAGTATGTTTATATGAATAAAGGTGATTGGGTGAGAAATGATAGAAATTATATGAAAACATGACATATGTGACATGTGAATTATATGGAAATGATCTACGTGTAAGTGAACTACGGGACTATGTGATCATATGAAAAGAAGCTATGTGATACGTGATATGTGAAAGTGAATTACAAGTTTATGTGAATATTTGAAATGAAATAAATGATAACGCCCATGTTATGTGTCATGAGAGCTAGGGGTATAGTTGGCATGCCAAGAGTCGAGGGTCTACGCGGTTCTTTAAGACATATGTATATTCTTTGGAATATGTGTGAAGTCTCGAAAGACACATACTTGATCCTTAGCATATGTATATGATTCTTAAGGAATTCTATGTGGTCCTTATGGACATCATTATATGGCACTACGGTGCAATTCTACTCGGTTCTTTAGGACATATGTATATTCTTTGGAACATGTGTGAAGTCTTGAAAGACACATACTTGATCCATAGTATATGTATATGATTCTTAAGGAATTCTATGTGGTCCTTATGGACATCATTATATGGCACTACGGTGTAATTCTACGGGGCACTTCGGTGCATTTATACGAGCTGTGGTGACAGCATAGTGCACAACCTCTATAGACTCACATATCGATAGTTCTCACATATATATACATGGGCTAATCCAGAGATATGAACAAATATAAGTTAGTGGTATGATAAATGCTATAGAAATGACATAATGTTGTGTGTGTATAGTGTTTGATTGAAATAGTATGTGATTATATGATAAACTGTTAATGATGAATTATGTGTATGCATGTATTTACTGCAATTAATCTGATAGATTTTATACGATATGAAAAATGCATGAAATTGCTGTAACATGATAGAACAGAACATGCATGTATCAATATAGGTTTTAAAGTGCATTATAAGTTGTTATGCCTCACTAAGTCTTCGACTTAGCGTGTGATTGTTTCACACGTAGGTTTCGAGAAGAGTAAGGAGTGATGCGGGGCAAGACAGGTCAGTTTTCCTTACCAAAAGATCAGATCAGAAATATTTGACAAAGTATGTTTTTGGTTATGTATAAAGTGTTGGCATGTAATAAGTCATTAAGTACGAGCACTCTGATAAAGTCTGTATTTTGTTTTAAATAAAGTTTTAAATTTCCCGGGATTTTTCTTAAGAGTCAAGGTTTAAAAAGTCAATGTGACACTTCGGACTCGTATCCGGGTCGGATACGGGTTGGGGGTGTTACATTTAATGGTATCAGAGCTATGGTTTAGCCGATTCTCGGCATAAACCGAAGTTCAAAATGTCATAAAAGGTGTACATGCCAACATAGATTGAAAAATTTCTGATCTGATAGTGTAAGGAATACGTAGTCTTGCTAATAAAATAAGAATAGTTTAATACAGTAGAAATCCGATCGTGATAATTTCGAAGTAAGTGAAAGGTGATATTCCTGATTGTGATAGCTATTCACTTGCCCTGGCCAGGCAGGATGAAGAGCGGACACCTCAGGAAATGCCTAGTAAGATCAAAAGTTGATTTCAGAAAGCTGAAATCATATCTGAATAATGATAAAAAAAATTTCATCGTTTGGAATCGGAAAAACGATGTAGAGTAGTTTTGCTATTATGTGAATAAGATAGAATATAGTGAACGGGTGTCACCATAAGAATGTTAAAAAGATCTAATGACGTGATGATTACGTATAGAAGAACTCAAGGATAAGTGCATCAGTGACAAGCGTATAAGATGTATATGTCAGAGCTTATGAGTTTGGAACGAAGTGATAATATTGCGCATAAACAAGAGTATGTTTATGATAAGGGTTTGTAGTTAAGATGGAAAGAGTTAGCATTGGCTAACTAGAGTATGTGATAAAAATGTACTGGAATTATAAGATTATAAGATATTTTCAGGATATGATAACCAGATCTGCAATGGATCTGGATACAGTTGCATATTTGGATCATAGTAATGTGGTATAGTAAAGGAAAAGGAAGTAAGAATTGGTATATTTAAATAAAGCTGAGGATTGATAAGAAGAGTTTGAGAATATGTATATCGATGATCAGATTATAGGACACAGGAAGTCAGAATGTTGAGTTTGAATAAAAGAAATTTCGGGATATATGAGAATAGAGGTGAAATTGATAAGTTGAGTAAGTGAATTTTTAAGATAATTTCGATTTGACAGGATGTATGTGTTGGTTGATTAGGGTTTGCACCCTAGATTGAACATATATTGACTAGCTGTCAGAGTAAAAGGGATAGAATAATAGATTGAAGAAAAGATAAAGTTGAGTTAATTGATTATGATGTGAATTTGAATATGGTTGTATATTCTGAGCAGATAGCTATGATGTAGAAACTGAGATAAGTATTTGCATGGAATCTTCAGGAAGAAATACAAGTATAAGAATGATAAAGAATGAAGTTATGTATAAGAAAGGGTTATTAAAGTAATGAAGATGCAATGAAGATTGGTACATAAAGATGAGTATAAGTAATAAGACAAGAGTATGTGAACATGAAAGGAAATATATGATTTATGTATAAGGAATAAAGAAATGAAAGGGATTGATTTAAAGGATCAGATACGATGACTGTGGAAGTACAGAGGACAATTTTGATATAGAAATAAGACAAGTGTGCAAGGTGATGTGAAAATATTGTTTGACTCCTTAAAGTATATGTGTAATCACATTGAAGAAGATTTAAAGTTTGTTTTGGTCAAATGATGACGAAATACAAGTTTGGTATGGTTATAAGATAATTAAAGATTGATAAAGAATTTGATTGATTAAGGATTTTGAGTGATAAGAACTGATGCTATTGGTTATATGATAAGTAACATGATAAGGATGTATGAAGAAAAGAGAGAGAAAGATTAAGTAAGGAAGCAACATAAGAACATTTGAAGATATGTTCTTACTAAGATGTTCAGTGAAAAATTCGAGGACGAATTTTCTTAAAAGGAGGGGAGATTTGTAACATCCGCAATACCGGGTTAGTGACCAATTGTAAAGTTTCAGAATTTGGTGACTAAAGTAGAGAATGAAAGAATTCAATGATTTTTGAATATATATATTGAAGGTTATTTGGTAATTATTAAAGGAAATTAAGGGTATTATGGTCATTTGACCAGAAAGATTTTTATAATTTTTTTAAAAGGGTAATAAGCACGTAGGAAGAAGAGTCCAGAGCATTCTTCAGTCTTCTTCCTCCTCTCAACCGTGAAGCTTGGTATAAGGTAAGTGTGTCTTTAGTTGGTTAATTCTTTCGTTTTAAAGCTTGTTTTGATTCTTGGGATATTAAGAAAGATTAAGGAAAGCTTTAGGTGGCTTAAACCTCAAAGATTAACAAGTTATGAGAATTAAGAAAAATGAGTTTTTAAGTGAATTTTTGATATGGAAGGAGTTAATAGATTGTGAAGTTGAATTTGACTGTCAATGATTAAATTAAGAGATATGAAGTGATAGAATGGGTTTTAGAACATGTTGGAAATTTAGTGTGATTCTTGAATGACATGTAAATGATAGAATTTTGAGTTTAAAGAAGTGATTATGGAGTAGAAATGAGTTTAAGTATGTGTATGAAAGTTAGGAATATTAAAGGGAATGAAGTATGATATGTTGAGCTGAAAATGAAGGATTTTCGAGCTCAAAATATGATTTCTGGGCAAGGGGAATCGGTACCCATTCAAGGGGAACCGATACCCCTTCAAACGAACAAGAATTTCCAGTATGTCATGGGGAACCGATACCCCCATAGGGGGAACCGATTCTCCCTAAAGGAAAATTGGGAATATGGGTTTAATAAGTTAGTTTAAGTTGCTAGTATACAAGGGTAGGTATCTAATGATGGTCTCGAAATGTACATTTATGTAGATTCTACGCATAAAGCAATTCCGGAACGTTTGGCAAGTAAGATCGATCAAGGGAAAGATAAGAGATTGGAATTGACTAGTGAGGCCAGGTGAGTGCATATTCAATAGTATATGATGTGCGATGGGAATAAGACTTGCGATGAGTCTATTTCCTGAAGTGTTACACATGAATGCATGATTAAAGACTGAGTTGAATATGCATGTATGTATGCTTGATTATATGGATCGATCTGTTCTTTATGTGTTAGATGATAAAGTATAAGTAATTACATAAGAAAGGTTATGAATTAGATGAGATGTAAACTATGTGATCATAGTAAAATATATTATATTATTATATGATAAGTGAAATAAGCTGGATAATATTGATCTATAGGATGAAGTGAGAATAGTACACTAACTAGGAGATTTGAACATAAATGATAAGATGAACATATAAGATAAGCTAGATGGGAAAGATTCATATGTTTAAATAAAGCTATAACACATAGGTTGAATGATAGAAATTTGTGAAGTTATATGAGAAGATTATACGAGTTATATGAAATTGAATTAAGTAACAGATTAGATTATACATAAAGAAATAATAGAAGTGAGATGTGTTTATAAGTCTGACATAGATGAATATGAATATGAATTATAAGAGTGCTATATGATTTATATTAGGATAAATCTTGAGGATATATATATATATATATATATATATATATATATATATGAAATGAAATGAAATGAGTTATATGAATACATAATTATGTGATGAAATGGTGGATTACCTGAACATGTGAATATATATAGGTCTAAGAGAAGGCATAAGATTAAGATATAAGCAATGTGACTATAAGTATATATGTGCTCTAAGTGATATGACTTATAGGTATTTCTATTATAATGTTACATAATATGTTATGGATGTTAAATGAATTATGTGATGGTATAAGAAATGATATGAAATATATATATGTGAAAACAGTATATGTTATGAGATAAGACTTATGACTATAAGCTACGTGAAAGTGTTCTAGGTGTTTCGATATTATATGAAGTATATGATCTTATGTGAACAAGATATGATAAGTATGTTTATATGAATAAAGGTGATTGGGTGAGAAATGATAGAAATTATATGAAAACATGACATATGTGACATGTGAATTATATGGAAATGATCTACGTGTAAGTGAACTACGGGACTATGTGATCATATGAAAAGAAGCTATGTGATACGTGATATGTGAAAGTGAATTACAAGTTTATGTGAATATTTGAAATGAAATAAATGATAACGCCCATGTTATGTGTCATGAGAGCTAGGGGTATAGTTGGCATGCCAAGAGTCGAGGGTCTACGCGGTTCTTTGAGACATATGTATATTCTTTGGAACATGTGTGAAGTCTCGAAAGACACATACTTGATCCTTAGCATATGTATGATTCTTAAGGAATTCTATGTGGTCCTTATGGACATCATTATATGGCACTACGTGCAATTCTACTCGGTTCTTTAGGACATATGTATATTCTTTGGAACATGTGTGAAGTCTTGAAAGACACATACTTGATCCATAGTATATGTATATGATTCTTAAGGAATTCTATGTGGTCCTTATGGACATCATTATATGGCACTACGGTGCAATTCTACGGGGCACTTCGGTGCATTTATACGAGCTGTGGTGACAGCATAGTGCACAACCTCTATAGACTCACATATCGATAGTTCTCACATATATATACATGGGCTAATCCAGAGATATGAACAAATATAAGTTAGTGGTATGATAAATGCTATAGAAATGATATGATGTGTGTATAGTGTTTGATTGAAATAGTATGTGATTATATGATAAACTGTTAATGATGAATTATGTGTATGCATGTATTTACTGCAATTAATCTGATATGATTTTATACGATATGAAAAATGCATGAAATTGCTGTAACATGATAGAACAGAACATGCATGTATCAATATAGGTTTTAAAGTGCATTATAAGTTGTTATGCCTCACTAAGTCTTCGACTTAGCGTGTGATTGTTTCACACGTAGGTTTCGAGAAGATTAAGGAGTGATGCAGGGCAAGACATGTCAGTTTTCCTTACCAAAAGATCAGATCAGAAATATTTGACAAAGTATGTTTTTGGTTATGTATAAAGTGTTGGCATGTAATAAGTCATTAAGTACGAGCACTCTGATAAAGTCTGTATTTTGTTTTAAATAAAGTTTTAAATTTCCCAGGATTTTTCTTAAGAGTCAAGGTTTAAAAAGTGAATGTGACACTTCGGACTTGTATCCGGGTCGGATACGGGTTGGGGGTGTTACAATCTAGCTGATGCATTTTTGGGACAATATCGGTATGTTAAAGGCTTAGCTCCAACACGCATGAATATTCGAAGAGTAAAGAAGAAAGCCAATGAAAGATTTCAAGAATATGCCTTAAGATGGAGATGAGTGGTAGCACAAGTTCAACCTCCAATGTTAGAAGAAGAAATATCACACATGTTTCGGGATTCCATTCCCACTCCTTTTTGTGAGTTAATGCAGGCAAATCCTACGAAGGAATTCGAGAATCTTGTGACAAGTGGAGATATAATTGAGAATGTAATTAGTAAAGAAAACTTAAAAGTCACATCCAAGAGTCCGGTGGATCAGAAAGAGAAACCTGATGATGTAAATGAATGTTGTATCCAGAGTTCCCGCAATTGCAAAAGAAAAAGAGGAAGTAATTGTTTGGATCGAACAAAGAAAGTCACACGATCAAGAAAAACTTTGGAAGTATTCCAAACTTCTATTTCAGACTTATACCCTCATTTGGTTAAAGGTCAGTACATCACACCAAGACCAATGAAAATGTCACCAAACCCTTCTGCTCATAGCTATGATCAAAGTAGTGTTTGTGATTTTCACTTGGGAGTATTTGGGCATTCCACGGGAAATTGTAGGCAACTGTTGAAGAGATCTTGTTGACAAAAGAGTCTTGACACAAGAAATGTCAAGAAATGGGGGGAAAAATGAAGACAATGACCCTGATCTTGTTACACACCCGACATTAAAAGAGTAGTAATGCATAAACAAGTGGAAATGTTATCTACCACTGTAGTACCTTTCATTTTCAGCATCTTGTTTGAACTTGCTTTTTGTTCCTTTCTCCGCTTTTTGTGCAATAAATAAATCTATGTTGCTTTTATGGTTATGAGCAAGGAATCAAGTTTTAATCTTGAGATTATTGAGCGTCGAGTAGATTAAATATTCTTTTAATTTTTCAAAGAGTTATAGATTTATTGGCAAGTGGTAAAATTATATCTTCCATATCTCATCCAATGCCAATTACTCGACCCTTACCAAAGCCAATCCTGACACTACAAAGACCTGAAGAAGTGTCTATACATGTTTTTGAGACACCAACTCTAGATGTTTACTTTTTCGGGTAGAGTTGATCGATTCATTATACTACCTTCCACCAATACATGACTTTAAGAGTCACATTTATCCTTCCAAACACAAAACCATCATAAACCAAAAGACCTCAAAAGAACCAAACTTTCAATTATCCGTAAATCTTATTGCAAGAAGAGACGAGATGAAGCATCATGGACCAACTTATTGAAGATGATTTCGAGTGATTAGGGCATACTCAAAGAAGAAGGAAAAAGTGATTGATTGAAATAAATATATCATGCATTAATTACATTTTTCTGTAAGTAAAATTATCTTGAATATTCATCCCCTGGAGATATCTCTTTTACAAGGACTTCCTGAGATGACTGAACTTCGTGCACAGATCAAGCATGCCACTCAGTGTCAATCGCCTAAAGATGATGGGGCAGTTGCAGGAGCAAATAAGAACCTTAAGGGGAATTACAAATATCTGAAGCTTACAAGGATTGGCACGAGAAGCTACCTTTTGCCTTATATGCATATTGAATTACTATGCGAACATCTACTAGAGCAACACCTTATTGTTTAGGGTATGGGATGGAAGCAATATTACCAACTGAAGTTGAGATCCCATTATTTTGTATCTTAAAGGAAGAAAAATTGGAGAAGACTGAATGTATCCAATTTTGATTTAATCAATTAAACCTTATTGATAAGAATCAATTGAAAGCTATTTACCATGAGCAATGCATTAGAAATGGACAAGAAAATACATCCAAGAGAATTCCAAGAGGATGATCTAGTGCTGAAAAGATTTTGCCTATACATAAAGATTTCCGGGGGAAATGGATGCCTAATGGGGAAGGGCCATACGTTGTAAAAAAAACCTTTTCGGAAGAAGCGTTGATCTTGGCAGAAATGGATGGAAAAGTCTGAGAAACCAAATAAACTTAGATTCTGTCAAGAAATATTATACTTGAAGAAGGAAAAAGGATAAAAAGGAAAAGAGGTATTCAAAACAGTTGAAGTCTTATACTCATCCAGCAAAGAAAGAAAAAAGAAAAATCCAGCAAAGAAGGAAAAAAAGAAAAAGAGATAAAAAAGATAAAAAAGGAAAAAAGAAAAAAAGAAGAAGGAGAAATTGAATCAAGATGGGTGACTCCATGGGCCTCAATGGATCAAGTACAATTAATTCGCTGATTCATAATCAAACAAGAAGAGCAAGAAATGATGAAGATATGAGAAAATGGAAATGAATCCAATTTGGCAATCTAGAGGGATCCAGATGATGGAAAAATCCCCAGCCAGGCAGATCCAAGTCAAGCAAGCAAGATTGAGGCATTTAAAGAGAGTATCTTCAGATTTCATTCCACCTCTCAAGATTGATTTTTATTTGCAAAAATTGGTTTTTAAAATCTTTAATGCATGATATAAAAAATGATAAAGGGGGGTTCAAGATGTAAATTTTTAAATAACATTTTGAAACCAAAGGAAGATTCGAGTTGAAAACATGAAAAGGTGGCTCGAATAATGAATGGTGCAACAATGACATAAGAGATGATCTTAAAGCTCTTAATGAAGCACCGCACATCCCAAAGATGTTCCTGAGAGTCTGGAAACAAGAAGCATCTCTACAAATGAGCATAACAGCCTTTTTCAAGTTAGTGGAAGCCCGAAGCGACATACTGAACCAACTTAAAAGAACCTATTTTACCAGAATCCACCTACACCTTAAATCAGTCAATTGTTTTGACACTTGCCATAGGACTATGATTTTTGAATGATTTAAAAGTGAGTTTAATTTATTTGATATTCATTAAACTCATTGTTTATGATTTGATTATATTGTGAACTTGAAAGGGGTAATACTTTACAAAATTCTTTCATTCTTCAATAAAGAAATGAGAAAAAACATTTTCAAACAGGACAGTCTCAAATGAGGAAGGTCCTTGAAGCAATTGTTGCTTATTCTACTCTGTGTAGAAAAAGAATGAACGAGGCCAGAATAATGAAGCACTTCACATTTTAAAGGCAAGTGGTCCAAGAAGCCAGAAAGGCTGGAGAATTGAACTTGTGATCTCCTATGACATTATTAGCGGCTCATCAAGAAAGATTATCGTTTATCTCATGCTGAGGGCGATAAGCATCACCAAACAGATTATTTTCCCCAACCATCAAATCATGTTCTCTAGAAGATTACATCATAAAGCCATGAACAAGTACATGTACTCTGGTTATACCGTGATACTGGCTCAAGTCTTGATACAACATTGCTGCCTTTTCCATGCTGAATTTCCTTGACAAGATTATATCCATTATGTCCTTCAGAAGATTGCTGAATCGAATTGAGAACATTGGCACAGAATAAGACATTGGAACAAATTCTACATTTGTATGCCGTACAGGATTACAAAAGTTGAGATAACCAGTTTTACCATCAACTAAACCTTTCCATGGTTAGGGAAGAGTGGGATATGGCAGTGGTATTTTGGAGCAGCAGAAGAGAGTCACTGTAGCAGTCATTGCAAGAAAATACCCAATAAAAACTTCTAGTTAATCATGATGATGTTTATTTCTTTCAGTAAGGTTGTTACACTGGATGCCCTGCAACAAGGTCGAATTCGACAAAACTACTCATCAATTGCTCCAACCGATCATCATTCAGTTCTTGCACATCTGTTTTCAAGATATGCCAAGACAGTAGAAGGCGACCTTTGCATCACTAATCCCAGAGAAAAGAGATAGGACATTGATACCACCATGGAACATGTCTCTATACAGATCCTCATGTATAGTTTTTAGGGAAACCTAGAAGCATTTCCACCTCATCAGGTTCAAGTGGAATAATTTTATTCCTTCCAACTCATACCATTCCATTTTTAGCACTCATCAAGATAATACTTCTGGACACTCGAAGGTGACTCATTGTCATAAGCTTCAAGAGCCTTACAGATCCTTTCTGTCAATTTGACTTCATGTACATGTTTGTAAACAGTTCAACTTTATCCCAGGAAGGTCACCATTTTTTTGTCAATAGAAAAGTATCATGTATGGTGCGTGGAAGAAGCAGAATAAGAGGAAATCTGTTCTCAATTAGCAGATTATGAATATAGCCCCTTTCAGTATAGCAGTATGAAAATGCTTCGAATCTACAAATTCTGGCTCTACATCGAATAAGTCTGTGATATTCCAGTCCAAACATTAACTGGAGTAAGTGCCACGTTCTCGTAGTAGAAATAAGGAGACCCAATAACATCTTCTGGAAGTGTTCTTTGAGTTATCTGATCTGATTTGGTATGAGCCCCCCAATCATTAGATTTGAAAGATGAATTTTGCTTATAGTATAAAGGAGACCCAATATATCTTCTGTAAGTGTTCTTTGAGTTATCTTATCTGATTTGGTAGGAAACCACAGAACCAATCATTGGATTGAAAGATGAATTTGCTCATAGTAGAAATAAGGAGGCCCAATAGCATCTTCTGTAGTGTTCTTTGAGTTATCTCTGGTTCGGTAGGAACCCCAGAACCAATCATTGGAATTTAAGATGAACTGCATGATCGTCTTCATTAAGAAGCTTCTTTTCAGCTTCCTCTGCTTCTTCCTTTTCAAAATCATAGCCCAGTTTCGCCTTTGCTTGTAATTGGGATCATTGCATAATGGCTTCCTATCTTCTACCATAAGAAGTGGGTCAGTAGCCTTAGCCATTTGATCAGCACTTATAAAATCTGTCAATTCTGCAATTGATAATCTGGACCACATCTCCATGGTTATTGAAGCCTCAGCCTCTGAGAATCTCATTTTTGTCAAGTATAACAGTTTATTCTCTCATCAGAATCAGAATTCAGGATTTCCTCGATATCAGAAAGAACTATCAATATCTGTGAAATCATCCTGAAAGATCGCTTCATAATCGGATTTTTTTGATGAGTCTGTACCACTGTATATGTAGTCTTGCTATTGCATCATTACCGTTCGCATAAATTGGTTTCTCTCCCACAGAAAAAATATTTCAGAGACAACCTTCACTGAAAGCTGATAAACCATTGTGTCAGCCTGAATGGATTACCAAGCATTTATACTGCTCTGTCTGAATAAATCTCTCCAGATTCAGAAAATGATCACCTCATTCAGAAGACACATATCTCAGATGTTTCGTCAAATGATTGAGTACTTCTTAAGTTTGTGACAACATGAAAAGAATTCCTCCAGTTACTTGACAACACTACTGTTTAGTGACCAGAATGAGAGCATTCAAGATAAACAAATTTGGGGCATGAAGAAAGCTACAAGTACCCATAACAGTGCATTGTCAAAATTGGACATCATGGGGATCATGACATTTAGTCAAACAGACATTGAGAATGAATCAAAAACAAAAATTGGGTCATCTCCAAAGCCCATTTCAGACAGATCCATGTGGGGCTTTTGAAGGCTCAGATTAACAAGAAGCAAATGTCGGGCATGCTGAAAGCCCCTTTCATCATAATAAAGAATGTGATGTATTTTGAACGCTCATATCAGTAAATTGGGGCATGTTGAAGGCCCATATCATCCTATGTCAATATCATTGACTTGAACAATATTTACAAAAAACAGAAATGTATGAAGAATGAAAATGATGAAACAGTGACAGTTGAGCTGACTATACATAATGTTTCATCATCAAACACTTACATCAGGGTTGTTGTTGAACAATATCTACCCAACAGGAAAGATGGTCCCCAGGCAAACTACTCGATCCAGGGTTTAGTTCCTTAAGATCTCAGCTTTGAATTTGGCCTTTTGTGTGTCAGTGATAATTGAAAATATTTCTTTGAGGTTCCTGGCAGTTAGTTTCAACTATGCTGTTGGGATTATGAAGCTGTTTTTCACATCAGTTTTTACTTGCTTGATGACATTGGAATGGAGACTCGACTCACTTACATTACTGTTATTCCCGTTGTTACTGGGGTCATCATTGCCAGCCAAGATGAACTGATTTTCCATCTATTGGGTTTTATCATATGCATTTTATCCCCAGCAGCAAGAATTCCATAAACCTCTTTCTGTACATGGATCCTATAGCGAATGTGTTTCTACTTTCTACAATGCTCATTATGAAAGAAAGCATGATCAGTATCACATTTGCCTTTACCCTTGATGATATCAAGATCGGTTAGTGTCTCCTATTCAATTCAACACTAGCATATCTTGTGAATTTGACCAACTTTTGGTCATACCAACATCACACTTGAATCCCCATGGAGTTTTGTTCTCAATGGTCTTGTGACATCATACAAAAGCTTTAAACACTGTGCAAAGAGTTTTCTTGACCAGCAATCCAAGCAGAAGCCACATGAGATGATGAATGTGTTGTCAATGTTTTACGAACCAGTGATTATGGTGTGAACCAAGTTGTTATCCTATGGTTTTCATTTATTGACCCAAGAGGAATTTTGTCTTCTTCAACCCCAAGATTAGAAGTGAGATATGATGAATATTTCTTTCCGCAGAAGGAGAACTAAAATTTTAACAACAAGAAACTAGTGGAGCCAACTAAGGTTGAACGACAGGTTGTTGTTAAGCATCTCGGCATGACATGATCCAAGTTGCCTTGTTCAAGAACCATTTAAATATGGGGACATGAAAGGAATTGAGATAAATTCTCCTTATGATGTGTTTCAAGAGTCAAATTAGAACAGACTCTACTCCCCTAATTAATCCCTGCTGAGTCAGGCATATCTACATCTACACTCTTCAAAGATTATAAATTCTCTTTTTAAAGATGATAGATTCTCTTTTTAAAGATGACAGATTCTCTTTTCAAAGATGAAAGCTTTATCGGATTTCTGCACAACTTCAAGCAAAGAAAGTTGGTTTTATCCAAGACAAGATGGGGCATCAAAGTCATAGCTCTGACTACAGCAAGAGTTCCACAAATGAAACATTTCTTCTGAGACTTTCATGAAGCAAAGAAGACAGCAAGATACAAGTTGATCAGATAATTATGCAGAAATGTAAGCTTGATAGCATAAATTGCTACACTGATATCCAGAGGTAACCCTGGCAATAAATGATGAACTAGAGGAAGACCAAGTTCACCACTTTGAAGACAAATGAAGATTGCATCAACATTCATGCATTCAAAAAAAACATCATTTACACAATAGACAATGCATTACATTGATACATCTGAGTGCATTCAAACATGAAGTTTTACAGATCTTAGGAAGAACAAGAAAATTCATGGTAAGAAATACCTTACAAGAAGAAGGTATTCAAAACCGCAAATACATGAATCATGCAAACATCTGAAAAAGAGATGGACACAATCCACAAGAATGAGCATTATCTTGAGATTGGGGCATGTTACCCAATCAACATGTTATTTCAAAAACATAATGAAAACGATTTCCATAGTTTCTCATTTTTATCTTTTCTAAAATGAAATTGTTGAAAAGTATAAAACGATTTTCTTAGTTTTTTTACTTAGTAAACTATTTCCAACACCTTATCTTGAGATTGGGGCATGTTACCCAATCAACAGGTTATCTTGAAACATAATGAGAAAACGATTTCCAAAGTTTTTCATTTAATCTTTTCTAAAAATGAAATTGTTGAAAAGTAAGAAAACGATTTCCATAGTTTTTTTACTTAGTAAACTATTTCACACATCTGTATGTCCTACAGTGCACGATGTTTCTAAAAAGCCTTCGGGAGCTTTTTGATGTTTTCAAACCCTCAGGGTCATCTGTAAGTCCTACAGTGCATGATGTTTCCAAAAAGCCTTCGGGAGCTTTTTGATGTTTTCAAAACCTTTAGGGTCATCTGTAAGTCCTGCAGTGCATGATGTTTCCAAAAGCCTTCGGGAGCTTTTTGATGTTTTCAAACCCTCAGGGTCATCTGTAAGTCCTACAGTGCATGATGTTTCCAAAAAGCCTTCGGGGGCTTTTTGATGTTTTCAAAGCCTTAGGGTCATCTGTAAGTCCTACGGTGCATGATGTTTCCAAAAAGCCTTCGGGAGCTTTTTGATGTTTTTAAACCCTCAGGGTCATCTGTAAGTCTTACAGTGCATGATGTTTCCAAAAAGCCTTCGGGAGCTTTTTGATGTTTTCAAAGCCTTAGGGTCATCTGTAAGTCCTGCAGTGCATGATGTTTCCAAAAGCCTTCGGGAAAAACCCTCAGGGTCATCTGTAAGTCTTACAGTGCATGATGTTTCCAAAAAGCCTTCGGGAGCTTTTTGATGTTTTCAAAGCCTTAGGGTCATCTGTAAGTCCTGCAGTGCATGATGTTTCCAAAAAGCCTTCGGGAACTTTTTGATGTTTTCAAACCCTCAGGGTCATTCATAAGACCTCTGGGCAGAATGTTTTCAACATTTCCATATTACTCAAAATAAGCTAAATGAAAAATTATTGTCTTTTTAGTCTTTGCTATATTCTTGTTAACACAAGAATGAGCAAAGAGGGGCAGCTGTAGACACTAATTTTTCATTTTACTTATATTATTATTATTATTATTATTATTATTATTATTATTATTATAAATATTATTATTATTATTTATATTATATATATTATTATTATAATATAATTACAAGCCCAAATGGAGACCCAACAGACCCAACATGGTCCAGGCCCAACTACATTTGAAACTCGGGCCCAATTTACAAGCCCAACATCGATGGCCCAGTTAAACCCTAAAAACCAAATTAGGGTTTCCCTCTTCTCCCAGCCGCCTCAGCTTGCTGCCGTTGGATCTGGCGAGATCCAACGGTCCAGAGATATCTAGCAGGAAACCCTAGGGTGATGATACCCTAGGGACACGTCCCAGCTGCCGCCGTTGATTCCAGAAGGCCACACGTCCGCTGTCGACGCTTCAACTGCTAGGCGTCGCTCCAACCGTTACTGTAATGCCACGACGCCTCGCCAGAAGCCTCCAGAAGCCAGCTGCCCCCCACACGTCGGCTATGGGTGAGTCACCACATAGCTCGGTGACTCACCGAACTTCCCCCTCTGGACCGGTCCGAGCATGGCTCCATGGCTATAAAAGCCACCAGATCCTGCAAAACGAAAAGAGGACGACAACAAACAGAAAAAAAAAGAACAGAATGGAAGGAGAACCACCAAAACCACAAGCAGTAACACAACCACACCAACACAAATCAACCATCAGCCGAGAAAAGAGAAATAAGAACTTACCTCGTCGGAGAACACCAAACATCGCCGAAGTACCGAAAATACCGAAGGTATTTTCTTAGATCTAGGAAATTCCAGGACTTTTGGGGGAAATAGATGCCGGATTCAGCCTTAGAACGTGAGATTTATCCTAGGGTATTTTAAAAATTTTCGCCACCGTTGACGGTGCCGACAGCGGTTCGACACCGGAGTGCGGCTGCCGGTCGGAGACCGTGTTCCCTCCGGTGAGGGAAATAATAAAGAGAAGGGAGAGAATTCTCTTCTCTCTCACTAGAGAGAGAAGAGAAATGAGAGAATGAGAGCTGGCCCGAAGGGCCAGCCGTTTGGGTATTTTATACCCGATACAAAACGGCGTCGTTTCATGAAACGGTGCGTTTTGAGAAGAGGGTAAACCCTGTCCGCAGTACTCCAAGTTTGTAATCATTACAATTTAATCACTGAAATTGATTTTTGATTATTTTAGTTTAATCTTATAATTTTATTTTATTTTAATTTAGTCCTTACTTGTATTATACATATATTTAGGTTAAATGCCTTATTTAGTCCTTCATAATTTTTATAATTTATTTTTTAACCCGAATTAATTAAATAGGTTAAATTACATTATTAGCATTAAGTTTTTTGTTAATTTGAATTATGCCCTTTAATTTTGATATTTTACTTTTTTAGTCACCAATTTTGTTTCTTTTCATTTGATCCTGATTGTTTTTATATTTTGCAATTTAATATATTTACTTTTAAATTTATTTTAAATATTTATTATAATATTAATTTGTTATTACTTTTATATTATTATTATTTCATATTAGTCACATAAATATATATATATATATATATATATATATATATATCAAGAAAAGGGAGTTTTAAAACAACTGGATGTCCTATTCTGGTATTTTAAATAATTAAACATTACAAAAATTTATAATTTAGTTTTATTTAAATTATTAAAATTTTAATATTTATTTTTATCAAAGAAAAGAACTGTTTTAAGGTACCTAGAAGCCCTTTTCTGATATTTTTAAATAAATATCTTACTATATTAAAATAAATTTTTATTATCTTAAGAAATGTTTTAGTCATTAATATCGAAGAAAAGAGCTGTCTTAAGGCACCCTAGAAGTCTTTTTTTGATATTTCTAAATAAATAAATATTTTATTAATATATTTAATTAATATATTTTCTTAAAATTATAGTAATAAAATTTGAAATAACATAATTATAAATTAAATATATTTAAATTTTTAAAAATTCTATTATTAGAGACAATTTATAATTAAAATAACATAATTATAAATTAAATATATTTAAATTTTTAAAAATTCTATTATTAGAGACAAATTTAATTAAAAATACCAATTTTGAGCGTGTAGGGGTGCTAATCCTTCCCTAAACGTAACCGACCACGAATCCCTTTTTATTAATAAAAAGAACGAATTTTTGGTTATAAACGCATATCAATTCATCTTTTAACTGATGTTTTCTTAAAAACTCTTTTAAAAGATAAATTTTTAAGTATTCGACCTACCTAACCCAAAAGGTCGATGGCGACTCCCAAATTATTTATTATTCACATTATTTTTCCCGCAAAGTAAAAAATTTGTGCCCGGACAAAAACCGGTTACGACAGCAATCATTCCATAAAAAACCTAATTTAGTGGAGAATCATCTTGAAATCATGTCAACCATCCCCATATAATTTAACTTACCGTTTCATCTCCCTTATGTCAGGAGTACCAAGTTGCGGAAACTTCACAGATGTATACCTCTTTATTCACATTTCATGGGAACAATAGAGTGATGATTCTTGCAGTTCTACAAATACCATTTATTCATTTTCTGGAGGCATCAAATTTCTAATGAAGAATGATGCTTCAATAATTGCTTTTCAGCTCTATAGTCATCTATGTTCTTTACCAAGGTAACATCTTAGTGTAAAGCAGAGCCTAGTACTTCTTTCCAATTCAGTTACAATGACAAGAAACAATAGCATAGAGGTAAACAATGAAAACTCAAAAGTCCAGTTTTGTTCGAAATTGTAAGAGTTAGAAGTACACTTAATTCAAGTAGTTCATATTACCATTTTATTAATCTTCATCATCAGAGCTTCCATCATCACTACTATAATCACTGCTATCATCATCTGGATCAAGAATATCGAGCTCAACATGTCGCACTTGAATTCGTTCGGGTTGCCTATGCAACCCTGGAGGTGGAACAGGCCATATGTTTGCCCTTCCATCCTAGGTATAGGCAAGGCTCCAATGGAGGCAGTGGCACTGGGTCCCCAGGCTTCCATCTGGTGGTGGCACTGGCAAGTTGGTTGGCAACTCCACTGGCATTCCGGGTTTCCAGCCTGAAGGAACTGTAAAATTTGGAGGAAGCAAACCCTGAAGGGCTGCCAAATGGCAAGTGGATTGGTATCTGAAGGCTGCTCAGGCGGTGGCTCGATGATCACCTCAACAGTTTCTCCTTAGTCTCGACTGTTTTTAGGTAAACCACATCAAGATCAGCAAAAGCATACAGCTGAGAAGCACGCATTGCTCCTCCTGTGGAGCAGGGGGGAGTGCCCACGAAGGGTGCCTGTCCAGCACCAAATTCAGGAGGTGCGAAAGTAGTGTAATAATCCGATGTGCATAGGACAAAATATCTGACAATTCAACTGAGATGCAACTGTGGTACAAGAATCATCATCATCATCCTTCACACCATTATCCTCCAATTTCAACCTCTTTGGCTCCTATAACTAGAATATCGACAATAATATCAAGAACCCTTTCCGCCTCTTTAAGTTTATTAGCAAAGCAAGCACTGCACATCTTTAAAACCTGATTTCCCTTGCAATCTTCTGCTTAGCATCTGAAGATCTAGGATTTCTTGGAGTTGGCCGACGGCTTCGAAAGTTGCGTTTGGAGGGAAGCGAATAACGAGATGACTTCTTTAGGAAGTAGGGTGGATTCAAGTGGAGGCGGCGGCATTGATTGTATTTGTGAGAGAGAAAAGAAGGGAGAGACCCTCGAAAAGCCGGAACCCAAAGGGCCGATTCGGGGAAACTTCAAAGAGCTTGGAAGCTAAAGAAGCCATTTGGAGAAGAAGGGACTGAGCTCTGGGAGTGGAGGGAGAAGCGAAAGGAGGGTTGAAGAGGTAGTTACGGCAGAAACATTGGGGTTGAGTGTTTGTTGCTGGGATTGGGATTGGGGTTGAGAAGAAGGTATTTGGAGGAGTGGAGTTTTGAAGAAGGTGAGTTAGGGTTGTTAACCCTAATCTAGCAGGGGATTGAACGATTTGATGCTGCAACATTTTCAATTCACTTGATTTCTAAGGAATTGTAGAGAAGACAGATTAGCTATTGTTAATATATATAAAAAAATTCGAAACACAAATAAGCGATAAAACAGCAGCTAAATCAGAAGTTGTTCATTGAATTCAACAGGATTGGAAATCATACCAAGACAGCAAATCTGATTTCCCCTTCACAAAAGTTGATGAAATTTGATGAACCAATTGGTTGAAACCCAGTTCCCCCCTTCCACCTGTTTGCTTTGTTAATTTCGTACAAATGTACGAACATTTGACAATATAATCGAATTCAGGGTGAAGGAAGAATAATAAGGTATAACTACAACTTTGATACTTCTATTATATTAAAAGTAATATTTAGGTAATTCAGTGGTTTTTTTCTGATACAAGTTAATTCAACGAGTTGAAATTAGAGTTTTTTTTTTTATATAAAAAACGATATTTCAATCACAATAATTAATATTTAATATTAATATAATATAATTTTAAAATATATTAATATTGATTTAAGAATATATTAATATAATTAATTTTAATCTCAATTTAATTAAATATTATTATTTTTATATATTAAATTTAGAATTTGACCTAATTATTATAATCGGTGTAGTCAGTTACATTGCCGAATTAAGTGAATGTACGGAAAGACGGGAAGTACTGCGGCGCGACATTTAAAAAACGACGTGATCGGTTAAATAAGTGACTGGTTATGTTATATCATTTAACCGGAAATATTATTAAGCACAATAACATATTAGGTACATCTTATATAATGTAATAGGTAGTGCTTATATAATAAAATAGGTTAATTACTCGAAACATTATCAAGCACAATAACATATTAGGTACAACTTATATAATATAATAGATAGCGCTTATATAATAAAATAGGTTAATTACTGGAAACATTATCAAGCACAATAACATATTAGGTAGCGTTTATATAACGTAATAGGTAGTGTTTATATAATAAAATATGTTAATTATTTAATTTGTTATTACAATATATTAGGTAAACGCCTAAAATATTACCAAGGATAACATAACCGGTTATTTACTGGAAATATTATCAAGTATAATAATGTAAACGGTAAAACAAAAATAGGCGCTACCTATTACATTAAACTATCTACCGGATATGTTGAAAGTGTCGATTCCATTTAAATAAGTATCGACACTTTTGAAATTTAAAAGAAAAGCAGTAATAGCGCTTATAAAGTATCGATACTTTATAAAAATATATCGATACTTTACAATATAACAGGTAAAAATATGACAAAACCAGTTTCATTATGACAAAGCCGATAAAATTTACCGGATATGTTGAAATGCTTGAAAATGTTTCTAGTAATTATTCTATTTTATTATATAAGCGCTACCTATTACATTATATAAGCGCTACATATTACATTATATAAGCGCTACCTATTACATTATATAAGCGGTACCTAATATTTTATTGTGCTTGATAATGTTTCCAGTAATTAACCTATTTTATTATATAAACGCTACCTATTACATCATATTTTTACCTGTTGAAAGTTATGTAATTTATGTTTCAAAAATTTTAATAATGTTTCATGTTTTCTACCTACAATATTAATTTAATAATTTCATTTTACACAAAAAAATTATTTAATTGTTTTGATATTTTATAAAATATTATTTAGAATTTAAATTTAACAATTTTAACCAAAGATAATAATAAATATATTATTTATGTTTTATTTTTAATTTAATAATAATATACCGTAACATAAAAATAAACCATTAGACGTGTATAATTACTAAATTAATATCTTAAAACTCACTAAAAAATAACCTTAAATTAATATTTTCCACAGTGAAATAAGTATGGACACTTATATATATGTATCGATACTTACCGATAACCAAAGTTTACCGGTTACCAAATTTTTTAATAGTTTTTCATGTTTTCTACCTAAAACATTATTAGTCTATCAACATAATAAGTAACGCTAAACCAAATTTATTAAATATCTTTTAATATATCCGATAATACCATATATTAGTCGCATTTCCTGAGACAATCCTCGGAAAGAGAGGGATTCGAACCCTCGGTAAACAAAAAGTATTGAGTGCCAGATTACTTCCCTAAGACTCGGATTTAATTCTCTTGGCTAACATTCTTACTTTCCTATTTTTCTTCCAAAGATGTGCAATCTTCTTATTAGATCAAATTAACATATTAAATAAATAATAAGGTAATTATATATTTATACTCTTAACTATTTTTTTGTTCCATTTTTATCATCTAATTATTTTTTTCTAAATTCATATTTAATATTACGTTTTGGTTTCATTTTGGTCACCGACCTTTAAAAAAACAACGATGATACTGACGTGTCACTATAAGGTAACACAACATCATCATTAAAAATGTCATGTCAATAATTCTGTTAATTTTTAAACAATGGGTGACCAAAATAAAACTAAAATGTATTTAAAAAAATATTTAAGTGACCAAAATTGAACAAAAATAATAATGGGGATACTAAATGTAACACCCCAAAATTTAATTAAAGGAAAGTTGAGGACCACCTTACAAATTTTCAAAAGTTACAACTCTATTTTGAAACCTATGGGAAGTTCAAGGACTTAACCTTGAATTATCCTATTTTTCTGGTCAGTTGAAAAAAAATGAGGATTTGATGGTTAAGGAGGCTTGAACCCTTAACCCTAAGGTTAAGGGTACTCAAGCCCTAATCATCACGCTAGGCTCCTATTAATGGTTTATTTAATAAACTATATTTTTATATCAATGTGGTTTGGGTTATAACCTAAAATAAAATAAAAGAAACCCCGATCGTGAACCATTCTCAAACCCAAACCTATTTCTTCCAACCCGAACCACCCATTGTTGCTCTCTATTCAGCCTCCTCCGATCGACGGTGAAGTGCACTGCTGCGTCTAGTGAGCTCGGTAGTAGCCCGTTATCTAACTCCAACCCCTGGTTTACCCGAATCAACCACCGTCCATCGTGAAGCAGGAAAAATCCGTCGAACCCCTGTTGCCTCGGTTAAACATGTTTTTCGGTTGCATCGATTGTCCTCTTACTTTATCGCCATCGTCATTGTGTTCACCGACCATTTTTTTATTAAAACTCAGCTCTTGGGTCACTCTGTCGCCACTAGTTTCCCCAATCGTCGATGTGGGTAAGCTCCTTATACTTTTCCGTTTAATTTCGAGGCTTACAGATGAATTTTTAGGTTGTTGTGGATTAATTTGGTTCATTGAAGTTGATGGAGTACTCGATCGCCGTCCCCGACCCCATCTCCATTGCTACACACCGTCGCATGCACGTGGGGCTCATCTCCAGCCTTAGAACATCCTATAACATGTTCGAGTCAACTCGAATCGGTCTGAGTCAACTCAGACCAAACCGAGTTAATCCGAACCGGCCTGAGTCAATCTGAACCGGTCTGATCCATTAATGTAACACATATAGACTGATGCGGGTAACTCGATCCAATCTGGGGTGTCACATTAGTGCCACCAGAGCGACCCGCCGTAAAAATCCCTAAAGAATTATTTTTTTAAACATGTAAAATCATATGAACAATTTATAAATACAAAAGTAAAAATTACCAATATTTAAAAATAAAAAAGATTTCAAACTCATATATAAAAAAAAATTCAATCTACATGCCCTCTAATCACATGCACCGTGTCGTAACCGTTTTTCAGCGGGGACAATCGTTTAATTGTTTTGAAAACAGTTTCGACTTTAATTTTGGAAAAATTGGTGATTTTGAATTAAATTGGATAAATAGGATAGAGTCACCATCAACCTTTGGGTTAGGTAGGTCGAATACCTAAAAATGTCTTTTAAAAACAATTTTAATAAAACTCGTTTTAAGACAACAGTTGGTCTGCGTTTACCAAATATTCGATTAAAACTGGTTCGGGAGTCGGTTACGCGTGGGGAAGGATTAGCGCCCCCACAGCGCCCAAAATTGGTACTGTGTCGCTTACACGTTGTCGTAATGGTGGAAATCCTGAATCGAATATAACTTAAAATATGATCTTTTTATCAAATGATTAATTTGCTTCAATAAAATTAATTAGAAAAATCCCTTTTCAATTGACATTAATAAACTTAAAATACCAACATAGTAAAATAGAAACTTAGGATTAAATAACAATAAAATTTAAAACCAAAATATCGCAAACAAAAACTTAATGTACTAAATGATAAAAACATAGTTAAAAGATAAAATAGTAAAATAATAATTAATGATAAAAATAACAAAATCAACATTTAAGAGACTAAATGAAATTAAGTTCTTAGAATTGAAAATACTAAATAATACAAGTATTAAAAATGAAAATTAGGATTAAAATGTAATAAATAAAAAAACGTTAGGGTTGAATCATGCACATGAGGTTAACATGCATAGAAATTAAAATAAACCTAGTCCTATATGCATCAAATTACACATTTACACGCTGCCAAGTAACCAGATTTACGAACACACAAATATAAAATCCAATTATTAGTAACCTTTACATGTTAACATCATTGACGAAACTAGATATGGGATAAGGATCAAATAAACTAAACAACTATATTCAAACTAAATCCTAAATAAGACTTTAAATAGCTACCCAAGATTTAAAAGTAGTAATAAAGGTAAAGTCAAACTTCCCAACAACACACGAAAGACTAAAACAATTAAACACCAATGAGAATAATTAACGTGTAATACGCAAACAATTAAGCATGTAAATTCAAATATGTAATTGGGATTGACTATTAGACATGAAAAAAACGCAAACATAAAACACATTTGGTATATTTCCTAAAAAATAAGCATTCAAATAAAAGAAAACAGTGTTTAAATTTGATGCAAAATAAAAGGGAGAGCATAATCAAAATTGAGATGTAGTTAAAGGGACTCGAATAAAATTTGTCCAGTATGACCATGGGTTGTAAGGGACCAACATGAAATACGCGTAAACTTAAGAGTTAAAAACAAAAATTTCAGAAATCCATTTGAGGACCATAATGCATTAAATTAAAAACAATCGTGACTCCCTCAGTAATAAACCCATTCGCCTGACAATGAAATACCCTAGACCCTTATTAAACTACACTATTTCATTAGAGTTAAATATAACCTTAAATTAACAAAACCTAATAACCTATTTCAGTGCCCTTTTTTACTCTCTTCTTCAATTATCTCCTTCGGCCGCTCAACAAAGGGGAAACAATCACCTGATCGCTGAGCCACAATGCCTCTCCCCTCACGAGCCACCAAAGAAGATGGACAATGACTCCTAACAAGCCAAAATCCGCCAAGCAACCTCCATTCAACGCTACGCTCAACTCTTCAACGGCAGTGTGATGCTCGAGACATCAAGGTAACTTACTTTCTCTCTAGTTTTCTTTTTCGATTTTTTAGTTGAGTTCTCTGGTTCTTTTAATGGTTGTAGTTCGATTCTATAAAAAAAGACTCATTTTTTCTTTTTTTTAATTGGTTGTCTTTTCTCATCGCTTCAATCTCCTTCTACCGATGCTGCCGAGAGTCTTTCCCGACGAAGACTCCGAAGACAGGTAAACTCGATACTCCCCTGTTTTTCTTTTTATTTTTCTATTTTGATAAAAGAAACCTTAAATGTAAACTAAACCCTAATACTATCACACAAGCCTCGATTACATTCCTACACCCTAAGGTAAACTCGACTTATCCTTTTTATTTTGAATTTTGTACTTACTCCGAAAGCTATTAAAACAAGTAAAAAAATGCAATTATAAATGATAATGAAGAAAAAAACTTTTCATGAATTGGATTTACTTTGCACTGCTTTGATTTCTTGGAAAAAAAATAGCCTTGTCTTTACATTAATTTTCGAATGGAATGAGAAAAAAAACCTCGTTTACACCTTGTTTTTTTCGTTCCTTCTCGTAACTGAATCCTCCTTTAATTGTGATGAATACTGTTTTTCTTTTTGAGTATGGAAGAAAACCCCCTGCTTGAATGGTTGCCTCTGTTCGTGTTTTCCCCTCTTTTTATTTCTCTTCTCAATACCAAATCCTCTTGTCATTGCATGCTTATTTTCTATCCGTTTGGTGAGATTTTGATGTGTTTAGTTGGGATTAGGTGTTGTTTTGACATGGGTTGTCGTTGACATGGTAGATTTGTGCAGGTTTATCGATGGTGACAGCTTGGGATATCTCGGCTTGATATCTCTACGATGGCTTCGGCTTACAACTGGTGGCGTGCGACGGCTGTTGGCTCGAGATGAGTTGGTGTGCGACAGTTGTTGGCTCGGTGAAGGATCTGGCGTGGCTGGGGAAGCTGGCGGGGTCTTTGGTTTAGGGATTAGGGTTTCAAAAACCCTAAAGCTACTGGGTTATCATTTGGGATGCTTGGGTTTGCTTGTTGGGTCACTGGTGTTGGGCCTCTTGGTATTTGTAATTGGGCCTGCAAATATTTTAAAATAATAATAATAATAATAATCATACTATAGTATATAATAATAAATATAATATATATTTTAATCCCAATCAAAAAATAGGTGTCTACAGCTGCCCCTCTTTGCACATTCTTGTATTAACAAGAATAGGGCAAAGATGAAAAAGACAACCAAATTTTTTGTCTATTCTTTTTCTAGGTTCGTCTCTGATTCGAAATGTCGTGAATCAAGCAATGGAAATGTTGAAAGCATTTTGCCCGAAGGTCTTATGGTTGCCTGAAGGACTTAAAAAATCAAGAAACCCCCGAAGGCTTAGTTTCTTAAATCTCATTTGAAAACATCCTGCACTGAAGGTCTTACGGATGGCCTGAATGACTTAAAAAATCAAGAAACCCCCGAAGGCTCAGTTTCTTAAATCTCATTTGAAAACATCCTGCACTGAAGGTCTTATGGATGGCCCGAAGGACTTAAAAATCAAGAAACCCCCGAAGGCTCAGTTTCTTAGATCTCATTTGAAAACATCCTGCACTGAAGGTCTTATGGATGGCCCGAATGACTTAAAAATCAAGAAACTCTCGAAAATCAAGCTCAGTTTCTAAATTGTCACCAAGGAACCCCTACATATCACGTTGGTCCCTCAAGTGTTCATCAAATTTGTCTTCAAGGAACCCCTACATATCACGATGGTCCCTCAAGGTTTTCATCGAGAAACCCCTACATATCACGATGGTTTCTCAAGCTTGTCATAAAATTTGTCATCAAGGAACCCCTACATATCACGATGGTCCCTCAAGCTTTTTATCAAGAAACCCCTACATATCACGATGGTTTCTCAAGCTTGTCCTCAAAGAACACCTACATATCACGATGGTCCTTCAAGCTTGTCATCAAGGAACGCCTACATATCACGATGGTCCCTCAAGCTTTTCATCAAGAAGCCCCTACATATCACATGGTTTCTCAAGCTTTTCTTCAAGAAACCCTTGAAAATCAGGCTTAGTTCTAAAATATATGTTTCGAGCGAAACTATCTCCAGCGAGAAAATCTTTGTTTCAGTGAAATGTCTCAAGGAGACAAAATTTGTTTCAAGGGAAACCGTCTCAAGAGACAAAATTTGTTTCAAGGGAAACTGTCTCAAGGGAGATTGTCTTAAGGAAGACAAAATTTGTTTCAAGGGAAACCTTCTTAATGGAGACAAAAATTGTTTCAAGGGAGACAAAATTTGTTTCGAGAGAAACTGTCTCAAGGGAGACAAAATTTGTTTCAAGGGAAACTGTCTCAAGGGAGACAAAATTTGTTTCAAGGGAAATCGTCTCAAGGGAGACAAAATTTGTTTCAAGGGAAACTGTCTCAAGGAGACAAATTTTTGTTTCAAGAAACTATCTTGAGTGAAATAAAATGTCTTGTTTTAAATAAAACATGTCTCAAGCGAGACAAATCTTGTTTTGAGAAAAATAATCTTGAGTCAAATAAATGTCTTCTTTCAAGTAAAACAGTCACAAGTGAGATGACTTTGTTTCAAATGAAACATACTCAAAAAAATTTTAAAAAGTAATTGTCTCAAGAGACAAATTCGTTTCAAAAGAAACGATCTTACAGATGGTTGTTTCAAAAGAACTGACTCAAAGATTATAAAATTTGTTTCAAGTGAAACAGACTCGAAATTTGTATCTCAGAGAAAAATTGTCTCAAGCGAGACGGAATTTGTTTTGAGAAATTGTCTCAAGTGAGACAAAAATTTTTTTGAGAAATTATCTCAAGTGAGACAAATTTATTTTTTAAAGAAAAACAACATCAGAGGATACTGATAATTTGTTTGTTCCTGCTGGTGGAGGAAATGCCTTCAGACGATCTGATCGTTTGCATCAGGATATTGAATGCCACAATATTCAATATTGAATCTCCAAAGATGCCCCAACATTTTGATGTTGAATCTCCAAAGATGCCCCAACATTTGATGTTTAATCTCCAAAGATACCCCAACATTTGATGTTGAATCTCCAAAGATACCCCAATATGTGATGTTGAATCTTCCAAGATGCCCTCTATTGCTTTAGCACTGATTCTAAGTATGAGCTTTGTGTCTGAGAGTCACATGTCAACTACCAAGATCCACTCTAGAGAGATTATCTTGTTTGAAAAGTTTTTTTCTTCTTCTTTTATTTTCAACATCTGAAAATATCAATTAGAAGAGTTTTAAAAAATATTTAATCAAAGATTTTGAGAAAATATTGTCCATTTATAGGTTTCATAATTGAGACAAATCATGAAACTAGAGTTCATTGGATATTAAAGAATTAATTACACTGTTAATCCTTCAATAAATTATAACTTTTTGACAAGTGTCAAAATCAAAGCTATCTCTGGAAATGGTAGGTAAGGAAGGGTAAAATGAAACTCAGGTTATTGTTTGTCAATGGTTTGGCCTTCTTATTTATTTGATGTTCACTGATTTGATGGGGTAGCTTGTATGCTCATCTACTGGAAGTGTTCGCTGGCTCTCAACTCTCATAGTCACGCATTGTACAATGCCTTATAAAGGAATTTGTGCGATCGCCTCAGCTACACATTTTTACATTCGAGCCGCCTTTTCAGGTTTTCAACTCGAATCCTCCTTTGATTTCAAAACGTCATTCAAAATTTACATCTTGAACCCCTCTTTGTCATTTTTCCTATCATGCATTAAAGATTTTAGAAAACTTTTTGCAAATAAAGATTAATCCTGATGGGCAGGATGAAAATAAGATAGCCTCTTCTGCTAGAAATCCATTATGATTAGAAGGGACTTTAAAGTACGTAATGTAGGCCATGGTTTATGGTTATGAAAGAAAGGATAAGTAGGCCCAAACAAGTGTTTCAGGGTATTGACCAAGGATCAATTCATTCTGATAGCTTCAATCATGTCTTGCTCAATTTAAATATGTTCGTATGTGTCCCTCTCTTGATGCTTTCTGGATACTCCATGTTCTTCTAGAATGATTGTGCTTGATCAATCTCATAGTTTGAAGTTTGATGCGCTATTTGAGTTGATTCTCATCCCTTTTTCTTTATTTTTTTTCTTTCTTTCTTTGCTTTTTTTCTTTATTATCCTTGCTTTAATTTTTTTTATTTTCCCTCTTTTGCTCTGATTGGATCTTTGTACTTGACATTCGGTTCACCTTTTGGTATTCCTCTGGATTGATGTCTACACTCATGTGAGCTTGCCGAAGAGATATCCCAGGGGATAGATTTCAGAATTAATTTTATTCACATGAAAAAATAATTAATTCATGATAGAGTTATTTCGAATTAATTATCCTTTCTGCTTCTTTGCTCCCAATAGTCTTAATTGTTTAGGCTCAACTTCAGAAATTGATACGAAATGCCTCAAGTTGTGTCTTCTGGTAGAAAGGTTCATGCTCAAGTGAACATCTTGAACTCAATATCTGTAGGTTTTATTGGTAGAAAAATGTTGTTTTGCGTCTAAAAAGACGATGGTGTGACTTTATTAACTCAAAGGTATCGGTATGACTCTTTGTATCTCCATGAATTATTCTGGGTAAAAATCGAGGGACTTTCTTTTTGGGACAGGATAAGAAATGTTTGATCTTGCCATATTTCAAAAATCTATAATTCTTGAAGAATTAAAAGAATCATGAATTCATTCGATATTCGAAGAACTAAAGATTAAAATTTGCTCAATTATTCAACCTTAGAATGTAGCATAAGTTCATCACTTAAAAGATTAAGCAAGTATAAAGATAGAACAAAAATGATTTTCAAAACAAAACAATGCTCTCAACGTAATGGTAGATACAATGCCCCCATCATTTTCCGATTATCCATGCCCCTGAATCAATCAGGTACTAGATTTTGCGCTTCAGTGCCTCACAATTCTTAGAGGAATGTCATGAACTTCCTATGTGGTAACTATGCACAATATCAACATCGTATCCCTCGGGATATGGGGACTCTTTTCTCAGATCATTCTGGAAGGCTTGGTCCTACAATCAGCTAAACAGGCTCCAACTGTACTGATTTCAGCTTCTTGATTTTATGTAGTGTCACGTGGTAGGACAACTTTATAGAATCCTCTATGAATTGACTCTATGTTTTTTAATGAATTATGCATGTAAAAATGCTTAAATGAATGTTATGCAGAATGTAAATGCAGATGCCAAATGCAAATGCAAAGGTGCATTCCAGAGTGACCATCTTAAAACAACTTTCATTGAACACAAGGTCTCTGTACATCAAACAAACTTTACAGATATGGACACTTTCACTCCTAGCTTTTCTATCTCCTTTAAAAGCCAGGTTATCTTCCAAGCATGATCCGGTGATGAGCCATCAATCTGCTTTAAATCTCTTGCAAAGACAGCTAACTCGACCAACTTATGAGCCACTTTGCTTGCTTGAGTAACCGCTCATTCATAGCATTGTCTTTTTTCTCCACTTTACATTTCAACCTTTGAATTTGTAAGCAATATTGACCATTCTCTCTAGTAAGAGACTCGATGCGGCCATTAAGTTCTCGTGCAAGATTTCTATAATCATGTACCAACTCTGTCATTGTTTTATTGTTGGATCTACTTGTTTCAAGTTCAATATCTTTCTTATGATTGTGGTTTTGAAACGAGGCTTATGTGTCAGTAAGGGTTGTTCTCAACATTTCGTTCTTTGTTTTCCATATCCCTAACTCTTAAGGTTTTTTACGTTCATTTTCTGCAATCTGCAGATCAGATAGCACCTTTAGCTCTTCTTCATTCATTTTACAATTCTTTTCCATTGTTCGATACCACTCTTCAATTTAGAGGCTTCTTTTGCCCACTCTTCTGGAGTATTGCCTAACCCAACACTTTGAAAGGTTTGATTGATTCTTTGAAAACCATCTTGCATGGCTTCCAATTCTCTGTTTAGAATGTACTTTTCATTTTACAATTGAAGTATTTGAGCTTCATATTTTAATAGACGTTCTTCATTTTGGATACCCTTACTGAGACTTTTGTCCTTGGACTCACTCAGTTTCGCCTCGACCAGATGTTTGACTATTGAACTTGGTTGACCCTCATTCTCAAATTCCAATACTCCATGCTCTAGTAAGCAATTAATTCGACGCTTGAAGGCAACACAAGTCTCGATATAATGTCCTTGAGCTCCTGCGTGATATTCACAGTTGGCATTGGCATCGTACCACTCCGGATATGGAGGTTGTAAAGGCTTCACATACTACGGGGACACCTCTCGGGCTTCTAAAAGCTTATCATATAACTCCTTATATGATATAGGGATAGAATCAAAATGAGAGCCACCTCTAGGCTTGGATGGAACTGGAGTCTTCAGGTTTATTTCTCCTGACGATGTAAGTATACTCTCAAATGCCCACGAGTTTTGATTGCATGGTTTCTTTTCATCCTTCTGGACTTCTACAGTTGTCACCATTTCCTTGGTGTTTCTAGACAACTTGTTGATACGAATGGTGACTATGTGTGGCTTCTCATACTAGCTAGAATCAACAAGTTCTAAAGTAGTCCCTTGTGTATTTGACACCTCAAGGTTGCTTTCGTCGAGCTCATTCTTTTCTGATATAGAAGTCCCACTTCCTTTGGACAAAACATCTATCATATCCATCATCCTGGACATCTGCTCTTTTATCTCTCTTATTTCCTTTCGCTCCTCCTCAGTCATACGATCTTTGGGCGCAGATCTCTTCATTATTATCGACGCTTTCTTAGGATGCCACTTCTCAGCTGTATTATAGCCTGCTTGATCACGAAACCCCATGTCCATCATAAAAGCCTTCTACTATGCTGACCACTCACAAATCGACACCTTTTGATTATGTCATGATCATGCAATACAGACAAAGAAAAAAACCACATAAAAACAAGGTAGTATAAATAGGATAACAAAATAACAAAAAGCAACAATATCAAAATAAATAAGCCAATGCAAAAATAAGAATGCAAATGCAAATGCACGAGGTATCGATTTCCAAAAGTATTCATTCTTAGAAAGAGTTTCATTCTTCCAAAAGAACTTTCATCTTTACAAGAAAGATCAATCTATGAATGAAGTTTGGCCTTTTTATTTAGCTTCATGATCTCAATCATGATCCCAATAACTTTCTCCTCTTTCCAAAAATGATTATGAATCCAGATGGTGAGTAGTTAAGTGCAACTTCTGAATCGCCTTCTCTCTAATCTATGGCAATCATTTAGGGATCAAAAAGTCTCTGCCAAGATAACCAGTGCAGGACTTATACCTTTCTCCAATCTATCCAAAAGATCTACAACAGTAGCCTCAACGTGTAGCAAAGTCTTTGAGAATATCACTATATCATGTATAGATATAGCAAAGGTGTCTAATCCCTTATCTTCATCTATGTTCTCTAGTATTACCTTCTTGGGGCAATTCCACATAAAATGCTCTCTTTCTCTATTTGTTGGATGTGTTCTACTATCAGTAATCTTGTAATCTTCACAAGCTTGCTTTTGAAGTATTGGACTTTCGGAAGTCTGTAATGAATTTTATCCACCTGAAGGCTTTCAAAGTTAAACAAAACACTACTCTTCTATTGTTTGTGTCAAATGTTGTCTTTTGAAAGTGAACCATTTTTATACGGAATTCCGGCATCAGACCAGAGCTTTAGGTAACGACTCATCTATCTTTACGCAGAGAAGATAGACCATGTCACCATATTTCTTGTGAACTTTTTCTTTGGTAACTACTCTCTAAATATCCCATATCTCTATCAGCTCTTGTAGATCATTCTTGCTTGAGATGACATTGACATTTGTGATCATTTGATATGAAATCCCAGAAAAATTATCTTTTTGCCCTTTCTGTTTCTTTAGATTAAGCTCGAACCGTTGGATTAGATTCTTCCTTGTTATGAAAATTCTTTTCCATTTCAATGATCGCTCTTCTAATCTGTACTTGGTTTAATCAACACCTTTCTTTTATTCATGATGATTATGCAAATGCGGAGATGCAAATACAGATGCAAAAGTGATGCAATATAAAGGACAAAAAAATGGCATAAAAAAAAGAAATAAATTAGTATGGGCGAAATAATCAATAAAATTTAAAAATGCTATTTAATTATAACACCTACCCAATCATGATATCTACCCGACCATGCTTTTATTAGATAGTGATCCTACCCAAACATGTTATATACCCACAATGATTTTTCAAGAAATTAATCCTAACCACATGGTATCTAGTTCACATGCTGTTATTAAACAATATTTAAAGCAAAAGGAAAAGGTTCATAAATGCTTCTCCTTTGTGTACACCTATTTTAGGTACCTACTGACAGACATATGTTCGATATATCTATACCTAAGGTATATGAATCCCAATGTTACTTGCTAGGCCTGCACGGAGAATAAATTCTCACGAAGGCGTCGCTTTCGCCCCCACTTAGAAAGGTTCAGAGCTCGGGTATAGAGCTTATGTTATCCAAATGCCCATGACGTGTGTGAGAAAGAACATTCAATCCTTTGACTCAAAAGGAAAACGACACCACTCGATAAAAATTTGGACAAATCTGAAAGAAAAAAAATATCAAATGTTAGTATGACAATAAAAATGAAGAAGAAAAAATCAATAAAATGATCATAAATTAATTTTATATTCAATTCAATATTCCCACTATTATGACAATGTGTAAACGACTTACATACTGACTCTCTAAAAAATGTCCCCAACGGAGTCGCCAAGCTGTCGTAACCTTTTTTCGGTGGGGACAATCGTTTAATTGTTTTGAAAATAGTTTCGACTTTAATTTTGGAAAAATTGGTGATTTTGAATTAAATTGGATAAATAGGATAGAGTCGCCATCAACCTTTGGGTTAGGTAGGTCGAATACCTAAAAACGTCTTTTAAAAACAATTTTAATAAAAATCGTTTTAAGACAACAGTTGGTCTGCGTTTACCAAAGATTCGATTAAAACTGGTTCGGGAGTCGGTTACGCGTGGGGAAGGTTTAGCACCCCCACAGCGCCCAAAATTGGTACTGTGTCGCTTACACGTTGTCGTAATGGTGGAAATCCTGAATCGAATATAAACTTAAAATATGATATTTTTATCAAATATTGATTAATTTGCTTCAATAAAATTAGAGAAAATCCCTTTTCAATTGACATTAATAAACTTAAAATACCAACATAGTAAAATAGAAACTTATGGATTAAATAACAAAAATAAAAATTTAAAATACCAAAATATCTCAAACAAAAACTTAATGTACTAAAATGATAAAAACAGATAGTTAAAAGATTAACATAGTAAAAATAATAATTTTAATGAATAAAAATACCAAAAATCAACATTTAAGAGACTAAATGAAATTAAGTTCTTAGAGTTGAAAATACTAAATAATACAAGTATTAAAAATGAAAATTAGGATTAAAATGTAATAAATAAAAAAATGTGAGGGTTGAATCATGCACATGAGGTTAACATGCATAGAAATTAAAATAAAACCTAGTCCTATATGCATCAAATTACACATTTACACGCTTCCAAGTAACCAGATTTTACGAACACACAAAAATATAATAAAATCCAATTATTAGTAACCTTTACATGTTAACGCATCATTGACGAAACTGGATAAGGGATAAGGATCAAAATAAACTAAACAACTAATATTCAAACTAAATCCTAAATAAGACTTTAAATAGCTACCAAGATTTTAAAGTAGTAATAAAGGTAAAGTCAAACTTCCCAACAAACACACGAAAGACTAAAACAATTAAACACCAATGAGAATAATTAAACGTGTAATACACAGACAATTAAGCATGTAAATTCAAATATGTAAATGGGATTGACTATTAGACATGAAACAGACGCAAACATAAAACACATTTGGTATATTTCCTATAAAATAAGCATTCAAATAAAAGAAAACAGTGTTTAAATTTGATGTAAAATAAAAGGGAAAGCATAATCAAAATTGAGATGTAGTTAAAGGGACTCGAATAAAATTTGTCCAGTATGACCATGAGCTATAAGGGACCAACATGAAATACGCGTAAACTTAAGAGTTAAAAATAAAAATTTTAGAAATCCATTTGAGGACCATAATGCATTAAATTAAAAACAATTGTGACTCCCTCAGTAATAAACCCATTTGCCTGACAATGAAATAACCTAGACCCTTATTAAACTACACCATTTCATTAGAGTTAAATATAACCTTAAATTAACAAAACCTAATAACCTATTTCAGTGCCCTTTTTTACTCTCCTCTTCAATTATCTCCTTCGATCGCTTAACAAAAGGGAAACAATCACCTGATCGCCGAGCCACAACGCCTCTCCCCTCACGAGCCACCAACGAAGATGGACAATGACTCCTAACAAGCCAAAATCTGACCAAGCAACCTCCATTCAACGCTACGCTCAACTCTTCAACAGCAGTGTGATGCTCGAGACATCAAGGTAACTTACTTTCTCTCTAGTTTTCTTTTTCGATTTTTTAGTTGAGTTCTCTGGTATTTTTAATGGTTGTAGTTCGATTCTATAAAAAAAAGACTCATTTTTTCTTTTTTTTAATTCGTTGTCTTTTCTCATCGCTTCACTCTCCTTCCACCGACGCTGCCGAGAGTCTTTCCCGACGAAGACTCCGAAGACAGGTAAACTCGATACTCCCCTATTTTTCTTTTTATTTTTCTATTTTGATAAAAGAAACCTCAAATGTAAACTAAACCCTAATACTATCACACAAGCCTCGATTACATTCCTACACCCTAAGGTAAACTCGACTTATCCTTTTTATTTTGAATTTTGTACTTACTCCGAAAGCTATTAAAACAAGTAAAGAAAAATGCAATTATAAATGATAATGAAGAAAAAAAACTTTGCATGAATTGGATTTACTTTCCACTGCTTTGATTCCTTGAAAAAAAATAGCATTGTCTTTACATTAATTTTCGAATGGAAAGAGAAAAAAACCTCGTTTACACCTTGTTTTTTTCGTTCCTTCTCGTAACCGAATCCTCCTTTAATTGTGATGAATATTGTTTTTCTTTTTGAGTATGGAAGAAAACCCCCTGCTTGAATGGTTGCCTCTGTTTTTGTTTTCCCCTCTTTTTATTTCTCTTCTCAATACTAAATTCTGTTGTCATTGTATGCTTATTTTCTATGCGTTTGGCGAGATTTTGATGTGTTTAGTTGGGATTAGGTGTTGTTTTGACATGGGTTGTCGTTGACTTAGTAGATTTGTGCAGGTTTATCGATGGTGACAGCTCGGGATATCTCGGCTTGATATCTCTACGATGGCTTCGGCTTACAACTGGTGGCGTGCGACGGCTGTTGGCTCGAGATGAGCTGGTGTGCGGCAGCTGTTGGCTTGGTGAAGGATCTGGCGTGGCTGGGGAAGTTGGCGGTGGCTTTGGTTTAGGGATTAGGGTTTCAAAAACCCTAAAGATGTTGGGTTATCATTTGGGATGCTTGGGTTTGCTTGTTGGGTCACTGGTGTTGGGCCTCTTGGTATTTGTAATTGGGCCTGCAAATATTGTAAAATAATAATAATAATAATAATAATAATAATAATCATACTATAGTATATAATAATAAATATAATATATATTTTAATCCCAATCAAAAAAATGGGTGTCTACTCACCGTACTCCGCAAGCAATGTCGGTGAAACTCCTTTACTAATATCGATAGTTGCACTGGTTTGATCATTTTAACCTAAAATGGTGAGTAAAAGAGTAAGATTTAGAAAGTTCAGTAATACAAAAACTACTAGATGATATTGAAGGACATGCAAATAAATAGAAAAACATAACATTTTCTTGTGGATTCAGATGTCTACAGATTTTCGGGATGAGTTATGGTTCCACTGGTATTTCATTCGAGTAAGAGTCACGAAGATTGCAGTTCATAGGAAACATTCAGAGTACCATGTTTTCAGGCAATTGAAATAGGATGTCTAGTGTGTTCCAACTAAAATCAATGAAAAGATATAGATCTTTTAAAACAATAACCATTTAAAACATATTTTTAAAACCATAGTGGAACCTTCCAACCGAACACCGTTATGCAGTTCCCCATAATTGCATCTATAAGGGCTTACCCTAAGTACACAGCAAAGGGAGCCACCATAAGGGAATTCCTTGGGGCCCGAGAGCCTACCCAAGAAGGTTACTCAGGGCCACGCGTTTTACCCAAGAAAGATCTCGGGGCCAGCCTACCCAAGGGTCATATTAGGTCCGTAAGGATTTACTAACTGGATCAGGGTTGAACCTTCATACTCCAAAATTATACCCATATAAAATCCAGTAGAAATCAGTTTTAACAGTAAATCGTAATATCTGGATCATGATCCAGTAAAATCTCGTATACGTGACAATGAAATAAACCATATAACTACCCTCCATCCATACACCATATCTAGTCCCAGAGCCTACCCAAGAAAGTTTCTCGGGGCCTCAGAGCCTACCCAATGATCACCTTAGATCCGTAAAGATTTACCAGCTTGATCAGAGTTGAACCTTCAGTCTACCCAGATAATGTCTCAATTAAACAATTCAAGTAGCAACCAGTGAAACCAAAAAGCCATAGTTCATAAACCAGTAAATTCCATGATTCCATAAATCAGGAACATATACCATGTAACCATGGTACATAAGCCAGTAGATCAATAATTTTGATGAAACATATTTCAAAACATATAGGACAATCATGTAGTGCATGTGAACACACTAGAGGATCCAAGTATTTTTTTCAGAGGCACTCAGTAGTTATCAGGAATGGAAAACATGAAACTATGCAATTTGATCAGATTCCAAGAACGAGATCCTATTGAAAGGGATCGGTTACTAACATATCTATCATGCCATAAAAATAGATGCCTTATGACCCGTTTTTATTTAGGTGCATTCAGGAAGGTGTTCAGGAACCTTTATATCATAATAGATTTATTGAGAGTGATTCTATTACTCAAACAATTAAGGTATTCAGGATTATGTATTGAATTAACATGATTTTGAGTCCAATTGAACCAACGATCCCAACTATGCAATACTTGTCAATCATTCGAACTATGATATTTCATTATTGTTATTAACTTCTTATTGTTGATTGCACCAGTTGATCTGATCAATATCAGAATCATCCTTGATCAGTTCTTGAGGAGACAAATAGATATTCTAGTGGTATTTATCTCTTTTTTGTATTGCAACGATATCAATAAATGTTGACTTGCTTGATCTGGGGTTTAAAACCCCTAAGGGCGGCACAACATATAAGTTTATTAGTGTTTCAAGACTTGTCTAAGTCATTCACTTAATTCTAGGTCTTTGAAGGTACTTAGGCCATTTAGTAGTTAAGTTTATCCCGATCACTTCAGAGTTTCATAGTAATTCAATCATTTCTAAAATTCGGATACATACATTTCTTCCATTTAGTTGAACTTGATCATATAGTTTAGTTATTTCAAGAAATTCAGACGTGTAAAGTACCTTCGATAATTTAGTCTCCGGTCGTTATCTCAAAAAATAGAAATTCTAGGTCATTTGGTACTCGAGGTTGATTTATTCATTTCAGAGCTGGAGGGTATTTAGTTATTCCAATGTTTAAACTTTCTTAGGGTTATTTTACACTTAAGGGGCATTAAAATATAGATCTGAAATTTAAATTAATGATTACATGGTTCAAGTGGATCCAGACTTAAGTTCTTAGTTCTTCTCCCTTATCATAGCCATCCATTATGCTTTTTACACTTTAAGCGTATCATTATCATTCCACTCAATTCTGTCAGTGGCATACTTTCGATAAATTAGGCTTGAATGAATTCTAGTTCCTTTAGCGTTAAGGGTATTTTGCTCCTTTGATCATTAGAGGTTATTATAGTTGTTTCATAGCTCGAGGAAATTTTGGTAATTCTTTTCAATTCAAACATATGCACTATTTCTGATAACTGGTCAAATATGTCTTTTTTGGGTTATCTTTCACCATTCGAGGAAGTCTTAGTCTTTTACAGTACAACGGTATTTTAATAATTTTACCCCATAGGGTTTTGGTAATTTCTTATCCAAATAATCCGGTATTTAACCTTTAAAGGAATTTATCAAAATTTACAGATCTTGAAATCAATTTATTTGTTATTGAATCACTGAACTTATAATTATTTCTGATAGATCTTTCAGTTTCTCTTTTTCAAGCCGTCTGAGTCTTATACCATGTTCTATCCTTATTCCAATTCACCTATGAGTCCAATGATAGTTAAATACATCTAATGGACCAATCATTTTCATTCATGTAATTACCATCTATCAATAAGTTACGAAAAACATACAAAGGTAGTAGAGTATTACCTCAGTTTTTATGCCATATCGATCACCATTTAAACTCTATTCAATCGATCTCGAATTAATTCAATGTCCAATAATTCCTCTTATACATAGCAAACAATTTACGTCCGATACTGAATTTAATCGGAAAACCAAATTTGATTTCGAAGATAAATCATTGAAAATTAACTTACCGAGTGTGAATTTGGCAAAACAGACTTCGGATTTGGACTCAGGATGTCGAAAAACATAAAATATGACATTTTAAAAAAAGTTAACTTTTTGGGTCAAAGTCAATAGGTTGACTCGGACGAGCTGACTCAGTCCGAGTTAACTTGGTTGGGTCAACCAGACCCGGTTCGGGCTAACTAAACCAGTTCCAGAAGCTTTCTAGACCGGTAGAGAAGCCCCACGCGCACTTCCTGCACGTACGACGGCGACGGAGGTCGGGATGATCATCCATTTACTCTTTATTCACGTACTTGACAAAATCAATCAAGATAACATCATCATTTAGTCAAAATCCTACGGAATTAAAAGGAGAGGACTAAAACGCTTACCCACGCCGGCGATCGAAAAAAATAACGACGTTGACCCGACCCATCGGTCGAGTTTTGAGCGGACGAAAAATGAAAAATCCGAACGGTTACTTGGGTTTTTCTGATGAACTTCAAACGCTCTTTCGCAACGATCTGTGATAGCTTTCGACGATCGATTAGCAGGGATATGCTCACGAGGTGATGCCGGAACTGGTGGTAGACTGTTAGCCGGAGAAGAGTGACCGGAGATGGCAGTGGGGGGTGAAATACTGGTTTGAAGCTTTTGGGGTGTTTTAGGATCAAGGGATTTACCTTTGGCAAAGAAGGGTTACACGTTTTAATCATTATAATATATATTATTTATTCAAATAAAAATATTACTGATAGACTGAATGGTTAAGGCCATAGGTTATAGCTTTGGTAGGGTTTAGGTTCAAAACCTATAAACCACATGTTTTTCTATTTTTTTAACTGAAAAATGATGGGCAATCTCAAACTTGGGTCCTTGAACTTTCAGAAATTTTGAAAACTACCATAACATCTTCAAGATCTTATAAACTTATCCCAAAATTTAATTAAACAAATTTAATTTTAAATCAAGATAAAATTGGGGTTAATCGATCAGGGGGAGTTTATTTTTCACTAGGTAATAAAAATAGTAAAATTTGGGTTCAAGTCCCTAAATTTTCAACAATTTCTAAAATTTTCTATAAGTTTTGTAAACTTATAATTTGACCCCTAAATTAGGGTGTGACAGTTGACCTGGACCCAAAACATTGACTTTGACCTGCCCGTTGACTTTCACCAGTTTGACCGTTGACTTTGACCAAAAAGTCAAAAATTTCGTAAAGTCATATTTTATGTTTTTCGACGTCTTGAGTCCGAATTCGAAGTCCGTTTTTCCAAATTCAAACTTGGTAAGATGTTTTTAGTATTTTATCTCCCAATTCAGTACAAAATTTCACGTTTATGTTATGTTCCTAATGTATTTGGTTTGGACATGTATCTGATATATTATGGGATGTGGAATTAAAGTTCAAGGGTGATCAAATGGAGTTTAAATAGTTAACTGATGTGGCTCAAAAATCGAGGTAATACTTTACTACCCATTGCATGTTGTATGGTACAAGTTAGGTATTGGTTAATATATAAATAAATATGATTGGGTCGAGAATAAATATTAATTATTCTAAACCTATATTGATCTCGGTAAAATGTCGAAAATTCCTTTCAGATACAAATATGACATGATTCATCTCTGATAGTGGAAACAACTTGGAATAAGTGAATGAATTTGGACAATCCCTAAAAATCCTTAAACTTAAGCATTGAACTGCCTCTAAAAGTCCTGGAACACGACCCAAGCTCATCGAACTATCTCAGGATACGATTGCAATACAAAAATAAATAATATAATTGAGATACATGTTTGTCTCCTCAAGATTTGTTCTAATGGCGATATGATTGTAATACCCCAAACATCGGGTCAGTGACTGAAATGTAAGGATTTAAAATTTGGTGGTTTAATTTGAATAAATTGAAAAGTTTAAGAACTGATCTTGGAAATTTTGTCTAGGAATTATTATCAATATGAAAGAATGGAATGAAAAAGATGTCTTTTAGCATGAATGAATTTAAAATTCGTTTTTTAATGATTTTTAAAACGTGAGGTTTAGAAAAAGGGAAAGAAAATTTTGGAACTTTGGTTAATATCTCTTCTTCTTCTTCTCCCACCGTGAAACTCCATTGCTAAGGCGAGTTCTTTTGAAGTTGGTTAATCATTTCATTTTGAGTTGGTTTTTGGTTCATGTTTGGAATAGAAGATTAAGGGAACTTATAGATGATGAAGAAACTGAGTAATTAAGGAATTATTGGTGAATTAGGAAAATGGGTTTTTAAATGAATGGATGCAATTTGGTTAATAATTAGATTCTAAAGGCATATTTGACTTGTCAAAAGGCTAATTAAGGTATTTGAAATTTTAGAAATGATTGAAAACATGTTTGAATATTTGATGTGCTTTTTAGTTTAAGTGTTCCATGGAGAATTTTGGATGTTAAAAGGGGATTAATGGATATAAGTTGTATGTGATGAATGTTATTGAGTTTAAGGGCTTGAATGGAGTTAGAGATATGATATTTAGGAGAGTTTAGAATAAATTCAAAATGAAATAAGTGAAATCTGGGTAAGAGTATCGGTACAGGAAGAACAATACAAATACTATAAGGTTAAATTGAAATAAATGGTTTGAATTTTATGAACAGTATCGATACTAATTGAAGTAGTATCGATACTAATGTGCAGATATTGATACCAAGGGTAATGTATTGATACTGTAAGTAAAGATGAAATTCTAAAATTTTGAAATGGTGTCTGTAACACCCCCAACCCGTATCCGACCCGGATACGAGTCCGAAGTGTCACATTGACTTTTCAAACATTTATTCGTATAAAATAGTGAGTAATTTAAAAACTTTGATACATTTAACTTATTCAAAACGTTTACAAAATATATCAGAGTTCATACAATTTATATCTTTAGAGTACATGCCAACTACACTCTATAACCAGTACATATATTTTCTGATCTGACATTTGGTAAGGAGAACTGACCTGTCTTGCTCTGCATTACTCTTTACTCTTCTTGAAACCTACGTGTGAAACAATCACACGCTAAGTCGAAGACTTAGTGAGGCATAACAACTTATAATGCACTTTATAACATATATCAATACATGCATTTTCTGTTCTATCATGTTATACCAATTCCATGCAATCTTCGTATCATATAAAATCATATCAGATTAATTACAGTAAATACATACATACACATAATTCATCATTAAGTTCATCATAATCACATACTTTTATGGTTAACCTTTTCAATCAAACACTATACACCCCAACATCATATCATTTCTATAACATTTATCATACCACTAACATATTTATTCATATCTCTGGATTAGCCCATGTGCATATGTGAGAACTATCGATATGTGAGTCTATAGAGGTTGTGCACTAATGCTGTCACCACAGCTCGTATAATTGCACCGAAGTGCTGCGTAGAATTGCACCGTAGTGTCATATAATAATGTCCATAAGGACCACATATTATTCCTTAAGAATCATATACATATACTAGGGATCAAGTATGTGTCTTTCAAGACTTCACACATTCCAAATATACATATGTCCCGAAGGACCGCGTACAATTGCACCGTAGTGCCATATAATAATGTCCATAAGGACCACATATTATTCCTTAAGAATCATATACATATACTAGGGATCAAGTATGTGTCTTTCAAGACTTCACACATGTTCCAAATAATAAATATACATATGTCCCAAGGACCGCGTAGACCTCGACTCTTGGCATGCCACTATACCCCTAGCTCTCATGACACATAACATGGGCGTTATCATTTTTTTCATTTCAAATATTCACATAAACTTGTAATTCCTTTCACATATCACATATCACATAGCTTCTTTTCATATTATCACGTAGTCACATAGTTCACTTACACGTAGATCGTTTCCATATAATTCACATGTCACATATACATGTTTTCATATAATTTCTATCATTTCTCACCCAATCACTTTATTCATGTAAACATACTTATCATATATTGTTCACATAAGATCATATACTTCATAACATATAAAACACCTAGAAACACTTTCACGTAGCTTATATCAATTTTCAGAGTCCTTTCATATTACCTGATGACATATATCATATAGATATAATACTGATATCATATTATCTACCTTATGCTCCATTTCTTTGTATTCCCTTTTTCATATCAGCATACATTTAAATTCTATATGGTCCTATCAATATCCTATAAACTTACTCATATTCTCATATATCATATTTTAATATAATTTGTATAGTAATACTCTATAATTGTATCATATAATGATTTTACCCAAGTACTCCTTTATAAAGTTTTATATTACATGTTCAATTAGTCTCATGCTATCTTATAATATTTCCATTTATTTTATATCATTTTCCTTTTCCACTCACCAAACCATCTATTTATTTAGTTCAATTTCTCATGACTTCCCTAATACTCTTTAATAAAACTTTGTAGCTCTTCACTATAATACATAAACCATAGTTTCCTTTAATTTATCAATCTTCCCTATATTACTTATGTATCCTTATTATGCCTTCGAATTCATACTATTCTCTTAGAGCCTCCTAACATTTCTCGTATAATCACTTATACCATATCATATAACTTATACTTGATTATCTTATTCTCTCATGTTCATTTCATTTCTTATGACTATCATATACTTATCTCATGTTCTTCCTTATTACATATTAAAGTCTTACATACATCATAGCATATACAAAGCATATCATTATCTTTAGTCATGCATACATACAATCAATGTAATACAGATAATCACATATAATTATAACCACACATAATCATGTCCATGACTTCATGCATATTACTCTCATGCATATACTCTAGAAATAGACTCATCGCAAGTCTTATTTCCATTAAACACTACATATCACTAGTATGCACTCACCTGGCCTCACTAGTCCATTGAATTCTTTACGCGCAGAATCTACATAAATGTACATTTTGAGGCAATCATTAGATACCTACACCTTGTAATTGGATACTAGCAACTTAAACGAACTTATTAAATCAATATTCACTTTTTCCTTTAGGGGAATCGGTTCCCTACTATGGGGGTATCGATTCCCTCATGACATTCTGGAAATGTTGTTCGTTTGAAGGGGTATCGGTTCCCCTTGAATGGGTACCGATCCCCCTTGCCCAGAAATCATATTTTTTAAACCAATCTATATTCATTTATTTCATCTTAAACCTCAAACCCTATCTTCCATATGAGATTCAAGAATCATACCAAATTTTCAATGTGTTCTAATTCTAATTCTAACACTTCATACTTCTTAATTAGATTGATGACAAGTCAAATTCATCCATAAAACTTCAACAACCATACCATATCAAATTTCATCTTAAACTCATATTGCAAATTCCTTCATAATTCCTTTATCTTATTGTTTAAATCCCATATAAGCTTTCCTTAAGCTTATTTAATACCCAAAGAATCAAAACTAAGCTTAAAACTCAAGAATTAACCAACTGAAATTAAACTTACCTTTGCCTTGCTCTCCCACATATGAACAAGAATAAAAGAGAAGAGAACTCTGGATGTTTCTCCCATTTCCCACGTTTATATTACCTTTAAAAGAAATATAAAAATCTTTCTGGTCAAATGACCATTTAACCCTTAATTTTCTTTAATAATTACTAATTAACCTTCATCATATATTCAATAATCATTGAATTTCATTTTATACTTTAGTCACCAAATTCTGAAACTTTACAATTGGTCACTAACCCGGTATTGAGGATGTTACAAATCTCCCTCCTTATAAGAAATTCGTCCTCGAATTTTCACTGCACATCTTAATAAGAACATATCTTCTAATGTTCTTATGTTGCTTCCCTGACTTATTCTTTCTTGTCATCATCAGAAACTTACTTTTTAATCATTTAGTTTTCCGACTATCTTTTTCGTTTATACATTCATCCTTTGTTGCTTATCATATAAACATAACCAGTAATACCAATCCATTGTTGTCTTTCTCTTATTCGCTTATGCATCTTCCTTGACCTTTTCTAAAATTCAATAATGTCATCATCACGTTGACAGTAACATCCATCTCTATATCATAAGTCCATCTATTTCTTCATAACTCTCTAATTACCTTATAACCATACAAAACTTGTATTTCGTCATCATTTGACCAAACACAACTTTAAATCTTCTTCAATGTGATAAACATATACTTTAAGGAGTCAAGCAATATTTCACATCACCTTGCACACTTGTCTTATTTCTATATCAAAATTGTCCTCTGTACTTCCATATTTATCGCATCTGATCCTTTAAATCAATCCCTTTCATTTCTTTATTCCTTCTTCCTTATACATAAATCATGTATTTCTTTCATATTCACATACTCTTGTCTTATCACTTATACTCATCTTTATGTAACCAATCTTCATTGCTCCTCATTACTCTAATAACCCATTTCTTATACATAACTTCATTCTTTATCATTTCTTATACTTGTATTTTCCTTCCTGAAGGTTCCATGCAAATACTTATCTCTTTCTACATCAGCTATCTGCTCAGAATATACAACTATATTCAAATTCACATCGTAATCAATTAACTCCACTTTATCTTTCCTCCAATCTTATAACTCTAGCACCTTTACTCGACAGCTAGATAATAACTTTTGTTCAATCTAGGGCACAAGCCCTATTATACCAATCATATACATCCTTTCCAATCTAAATTATTTCAAAATTCGCTTACACAACTTATCAATTTCACCTCTATTCTCATACATCCTGAAATTTCTTTTGCTCAAACTCAACATTCTAACTTCCTATGTCCTATAATCTGATCATCGATATACACATTCTCAAACTCTTCTTATCAATCCTCTGCTTTACTTAAATATACAAATTCTTACTTCTTTTTCCTTTACTATACCACATTACTATGATCCAAATATGCAACTATATCCAGATCCATTACAGATCTGGTTATCATATCCTGACAATATCTTATAATCTTATAATTCCAGTACATTTTTATCACATACTCTAGTTAGCCAATGCTAACTCTTTCCATCTTAACTGCAACCCTTATCATAAACATACTCTTGTTTATGCGCAATACTATCACTTCGTTTCAAACTCATAAGCTCTGACTTATACATCTTATACACTTGTCACTGATGCACTTATCCTTGAGTTCTTCTATACGTACTCATCACATCCTTAGATCTTTTTAACATTCTTATGGTGACACATGTTCACCATATTCTATCTTATCCACATAATAACAAAACTACTCTATATCGTGTTTTCGATTCCAAACGATGAAAACTTTCTATCATTATTCAGATATGATTTCAACTTTATGAAATCAACTTTTGATCTTACTAGGCATTTCCTGAGGTGTCCGCTCTTCATCCTGCCTGGCCAGGGCAGGTGAATAGCTATCACAATCAGGAATATCACCTTTCACTTACTTCGAAATTATCACGATTGGATTTCTACTGTATTAAACTATTCTTATTCTATTTGCAAGACAACATATTCCTTACACTATCATATCAGAAATTTTTCAATCTATGTTGGCATGTACACCTTTTATGATACTTTGGACTTCGGTTTATACCAAGAATCGGCTAAACCTTAGCTCTGATACCATTAAATGTAACACCCCCAACCCGTATCCGACCCAGATACGAGTATGAAGTGTCACATTGACTTTTCAAACATTTATTCGTATAAAATAGTGAGTAATTTAAAAACTTTGATACATTTAACTTTATTCAAAACGTTTACAAAATATATCAGAGTTCATACAATTTATATCTTTAGACTACATGCCAACTACACTCTATAACCAGTACATATATTTTCTGATCTGACATTTGGTAAGGAGAACTGACCTGTCTTGCTCCGCATTACTCTTTACTCTTCTTGAAACCTACGTGTGAAACAATCACACGCTAAGTCGAAGACTTAGTGAGGCATAACAACTTATAATGCACTTTATAACATATATATCAATACATGCATGTTCTATTCTATCATGTTATACCAATTCCATGCATTCTTCGTATCATAAATCATATCAGATTAATTACAGTAATACATACATACACATAATTCATCATTAACAGTTCATCATGTAATCACATACTTTTATGGTTAACCTTTTCAATCAAACACTATACACACCCAACATCATATCATTTCTATAACATTTATCATACCACTAACATATTTGTTCATATCTGGATTAGCCCATGTGCATATGTGAGAACTATCGATATGTGAGTCTATAGAGGTTGTGCACTAATGCTGTCACCACAGCTCGTATAATTGCACCGAAGTGCCGCGTAGAATTGCACCATAGTGCCATATAATAATATCCATAAGGACCACATATTATTCCTTAAGAATCATATACATATACTAGGGATCAAGTATGTGTCTTTCAAGACTTCACACATGTTCCAAAGAATATACATATATCCCGAAGGACCGCGTAGAATTGCACCGTAGTGCCATAATAATGTCCATAAGGACCACATATTATTCCTTAAGAATCATATACATATACTAGGGATCAAGTATGTGTCTTTCAAGACTTCACACATGTTCCAAAGAATATACATATGTCCCGAAGGACCGCGTAGACCTCGACTCTTGGCATGCCAACTATACCCTAGCTCTCATGACACAAACATGGGCGTTATCATTTATTTCATTTCAAATATTCACATAAACTTGTAATTCACTTTCACATATCACATATCACATAGCTTCTTTCATATTATCACGTAGTCACTAGTTCACTTACACGTAGATCGTTTCCATATAATTCACATGTCACATATATCATGTTTCATATAATTTCTATCATTTCTCACCCAATCACATTTATTCATGTAAACATACTTATCATATATTGTTCACATAAGATCATATTCATATAACATATAAAAACACCTAGAACACTTTCACGTAGCTTATATCAATTTTCAGATTCCTTTCATATTACCTGAGACATATCATATAGATATATAATAACTGATATCATATTATCTACGTTATGCTCCATTTCTTTGTATCCCTTTTTCATATCAGCATACATTTAAATATTCTTATATGTCCTATCAATATCCTATAAACTTACTCATATTCTCATATATCATATTTTAATATAATTTGTATAGTAATACTCTATAATTGTATCATATAATGATTTTACCCAAGTACTCCTTTATAAAGTTTATATTACATGTTCAATTAGTCTCATGCTATCTTATAAATAATTCCATTTATTTTATATCATTTTCCTTTTCCACTCGCATAAACCATCTATTTATTTAGTTCAATTTCTCATGACTTCCCCAATACTCTTTAATAAAACTTTGTAGCTCTTCACTATAATACATAAACCATAGTTTCCTTTAATTTATCAATCTTCCCTATATTACTTATGTCCTTATTATGCCTTCGAATTCATACTATTCTCTTAGAGCCTCCTAACATTTCTCGTATAATCACTTATACCATATCATAAACTTATACTTGATTATCTTATTCTCTCATGTTCATTTCATTTCTTATGACTCTATCATATAACTTATCTCATGTTCTTCCATTATTACATATTAAAGTCTTACATACATCATATAGCATATACAAAGCATATCATTATCTTTAGTCATGCATACATACAATCAATGTAATACAGATAATCACATATAATTATAACCACACATAATCATGTCCATGACTTCATGCATATTACTCTAGGAAATAGACTCATCGCAAGTCTTATTTCCATTAAACACTACATATCACTAGTATGCACTCACCTGGCCTCGCTAGTCAATTTCAATCTCATATCTTTCCCTTGATCGATCTTACTTGCCAAATGTTCCGGAATTGCTTTACGCGCAGAATCTACATAAATGTACATTTTGAGGCAATCATTAGATACCTACACCTTGTAATTGGATACTAGCAACTTAAACGAACTTATTAAATCAATATTCACATTTTTCCTTTAGGGGGAATCGGTTCCCTACTATGGGGGTATCGATTCCCTCATGACATTCTGGAAATGTTGTTCGTTTGAAGGGGTATCGGTTCCCCTTGAATGGGTACCGATTCCCCTTGCCCAGAAGTCATATTTTCAACCCGAAAATTACTTCATTTCCTCTCAAACACTTCATATATCATCCCTTTTTCATTCTTAACTCTAGTACACATACTTAAACCAATCTATATTCATTTATTTCATCTTAAACCTCAAAATCCTATCTTCCATATGAGATTCAAGAATCATACCAAATTTTCAATGTGTTCTAATTCTAATTCTAACACTTCATACTTCTTAATTAGATTGATGACAAGTCAAATTCATCCATAAAACTTCAACAACCATACCATATCAAAATTTCATCTTAAAACTCATATTGCAAATTCCTTCATAATTCCTTTATCTTATTGTTTAAATCCCATATAAGCTTTCCTTAAGCTTATTTAATACCCAAAGAATCAAAACTAAGCTTAAAACTCAAGAATTAACCAACTGAAATTAAACTTACATTTGCCTTGCTCTCCTACGTATGAAGAAGAAGAAAGGAGAAGAGAACTCTGGATGTTTATCCCATTTCCCACGTTTATATTACCTTTAAAAGAAATATAAAAATCTTTCTGGTCAAATGACCATTTAACCCTTAATTTTCTTTAATAATTACTAATTAACCTTCATCATATATATCCAATAATCATTGAACTAGTTCATTCTTATACTTTAGTCACCAAATTCTGAAACTTTACAATTTGGTCACTAACCCGGTATTGAGGATGTTACAGTGTCGATATTGAAGTCGGTATCGGTACCATAGAAGAGAAGTATCGGTACTGTGGGTAGAGTACTGATACTATTCAGTCTAAAATGTAATGAGGGGTTTCATTTTGATTATATAAATGCTAATTGGTTATTCGTTAATGGAAATTTAGTATTGATCTTGGACATATCGATGTGTAGATTTGAATCGAAAGTGTATCGAAAGAATTGACATAGTACGAGATTGGACGAAATAAAAAGAATTTCGTTTAGGATTTATGTGAGGCAAATGTGAGTGCATTTTAATTATGCTTTCAAAGTATTGAATGAGGAAGACTTGCAATAAGTCAACCTTGGCTGATTTGGAAAGAAACTGTTTTCCAATTTGTTATTGTAAATATTTACCTTGTTTTGCAAAATGATTTCTTATAATGATTTTGAGTATGAATCACCCAAACTATTTTATACGCTAAGTTCTTGTTTATCACATGTGAAATATTTTAATTCTATTGATAACGTGAAAATTTTATAGGTGAAAATATTCTACGTGAAAATGTCTATGTGAATATATGTTAAGTGAATGTGTTCTACGTGAAAAATACCCTATGCGAAAGTGCTATGTGAATAAAAAAACACTTGAATAATAAATGAAAAATTAATTATAAAGCTAAAGCCCAAATTATATGTATGAGAATTAGAGGTATAGTTGGCATGCCAAGAGTCGAGGGTTCTACGCGGTCATTCGGGACAAATTCTACGAGGTCCTTCAGGACGAACCTACGTGGCACTTAGGATCAAATTATATGAGCAATGGTGACTGCATTTAGTGCACAACCTTAATGTACTCATATACCTTGATTTCTTAGTTATATACGTTGGACTAATAAAACAAATTGATATAATTTTGAATAATGTATAATAGTATACGATGTTTTCATGACGGATCTATTGGTTTTTATATAAAATGTTTTCAATGAATTGTATAAGCAAGTGTCAAATGGATATAAGTTAATCAATGTTTAATAGTAAATGCTATAATTTATGAAGAGTATGAAGTTTTTGTAAATAAATATGTATTTTGAAATATTTAAATATTGTTTTTATTGTTTTATTATACTCATTATGTCTCACTAAGTCATAGACTTAGCGTGTGATTGGTTTTACACGTAGGTTCAGAGGAGTAAGCAGAGTAAGCAAGGATGGGACAACATATCTCTGAAGAGTATCATATCAGAGAAAATTAAATCGTATGTGATGTTGTTATTGGAACTTTGTTGGCATGTTTCATAAGTGTTTAAATGAGTCAAAGCGTTTAAAAAGTCAATGTGACACCTTAAATTCGTATCTGAGTCGGGTACGGGTTTGGATGTTACAATGATAGTGACTAGTTCAACTCGTGTAATCAATATTGAGAAGTGAATATTTTGAAGGATATAAGCCTAAATGATTAGTGAGTACCACGGTGTTGAGATATGTTCAACCTTATTTGACCCAGAATCATGATAATTCAATATAAATATTGGATAGGAAAAAATATCGTTAAATTATTAAGTATTCTTTCAAAATCAAAATGACAAAAATAGCCCTATATAGTACAATTACAAAAATGCACTTCAAAAAGACCAAGATTGCCCCTAAAAGTGAAAAATAACCCTGAAATGACATACCTGACCAAATTACCAGAAAAATACATATGTTTGAATTGATCAAAATTTACCAAAATGTCCTCGAGCTGCGAAACAACTAAAATAACCTTCAATGTTCAAATGACCAAAATACCCTGAACTCTAAAAGAACCATAATACCTTGAACTCTATGATAACCGAAGTAACCTCCACTGTTGAAGCGGCCTGTTAACCTAACAACTTAGAATAAGTAGATGTCCTGATAAATTTTAAAAACACCGATAAACCTAAGTGTTGTATCGTTATTTAAGGTGAATCACGACCCAAGTACGTCGACCATTCTAGATATTGTTGTAATTCATAAATAAATTAAACACCACTGAAATATTTGTTCATCTTGTGAAGATCTATTTGATATTGATTATAAAAGAGGTTCGTTCAACTAGTGCAATCAATACTGAGGAGGGAATATATGAGAAGTATCTTGACCCAAATGATTGATAAAAATTACAGTGTTGGAATCTGATTAGTGCAACTTGACTCAAGTATGAATATTCAATATAATCTTAAATATTGCAATTTATCGCCCAACCATTATTATGATAAATTACTAAGAATTCTCCAAAAATCAAATATCCAAAATGCCCCTGATTGCATGAATAATGGAATTACTCTAGTTATATATAAAATTTAAATTATTCTGATGTAAGGTTCCTGAATACCTTTCTGATGCATTTGAATCCTAAATGATACTGAAGTATCAATTCCTAAATGATTGATTATATCTGTTAGTAATTGAACCCTTTTTATATAGGGATAACGTACTTGAAATCTGATTAATCTATAAAAATTCTATGTTTTCCTTTCTTGATAACGATCAAATACCTCCGAAAAATAACTAAATCTTCTAGCGTGTTCCCTACGTGCTATATGATTGTTTTATCTGTTTTGAAATGTGATTTACCGGAATTACTGATTTAGTGATTTACAGGTTGACTGTTTAGGTACTATGGCTATCTAATATATGTTATATGATTACTTGTTTTCACTAGAAGATATGATTATGTCGATTTATGAACCATTGAATTCATTGCTTACTGTGTGAATGATTTTATTGAGATACCATTTTGAGTAGGATACTGGAGTATGGAGGTTCAGCTCTGATCAAGCTACAATTCTTTACGGACCCAAGGCATTCCCTTAGGTTGACTCCTAGGTCCATTGGGCCTAGGGTAAGTCATTATGGATGCAGTTTTGGGAACTGCATATGGTGTATGGGTGGGGCATTCATATGATTTAAATTAACTACATAGTCATTTTTATAATATTCTACGGGATCATGATTTGGATATTATAGGGTACTACTAAATCTGATTTCTACCGGATATTGTATGGGTATGAGTCTGGAGTACGGAGGTTCAGCTCTGATCAAGCTGGTAATTCCTTACAGATCTAAGGTGGCCTTTGGGTAGGCCCATAGGCCCCAAGATACTCCTTTAGGGTGGTTCATTTGCTTTGTGCTTAGGGTAAACCCTTATGGATGCAGTTATAGGGGACTACATATGAAGTATTCAGATGGAGAATATTATAGTGATTTTAAAAATTTGTTTTACTAAAATAAAATATTACTATTTATAATCTATGATTTTATTTATTCTGGTTACATGGAAATACACTAGACATTCTATTATGATCTTCTGAACCTGATCCTCTAAATTTTTCCTCTGAACTGTAAGCTTTTTGTCTTTCACTTGAGGAAATATCAGTGGAACCTCAGTTTCTCACGAAAACCTGTAGACGTTTGAATCAATAAGGAAAATTTATGTTTTCTCATTTATCTGCATATCCTTCAGCATCACTTGGTAGTTCTGTATTACTGAGCTTCCCAAAGCTCACTCTTTTACTCACCATTTCAGGTTAAAAGAATTGATTCAGTGCAGCTATCGACATTTGTAATGGGAGTTCCTTTAGCTTAGGTTGAAGAGTACAATACAAGTGTAATTAGGGGGCATGTATTTGATTTTTATATTGTGTCTGAAACTTGTATGGTTTTAATTATGTTTGTAATATATGAATGGTTTTCTAAACTTGTATTTTAATTATAAATTGTTTTATGATTTTACGCGTTTTAACATAAATTTTAATTTTTCCTAGATTTTTATTGTAGGTTGCTCCGGTGGCCCTAATGTAGCACCTCGGATCGGATCGGGTCACCCGTATCGGTCTGAGGGTGTTACACTAAACATGTAATTTACCCTATATACTAAATCCTGATTTAGTTTTTTATCTTGATTTTGAATTAACTTAAATTCTGCTCCACAAAAACTTCAATAAATCTCTCTTCCACTCTATTTTCTTCCCATCCAACACTTTCTACTCTCCTCTTTTTTTTTCTTCACCACTCAAAACACATATATATAAACAAAAACAAACTTATATTCTAATTTGATTTTATTGCAGACAAGGGTTTACTTGTATTCTGATTTGATTTACTTATATAAACAAAAACAAACTTATTTTATAATTACTAGTTAGAACTTCATTAGATTTTACGTCCGGTTGCAAAGGGTCTACTTATATTCTAATATGATTTTATTGTAGGCAAGGCCATCATTCAAAGACAGAAAAATGTTCTCTCAAATGGCTGATCCAATGCTGCAAGGTCGGTATTCTCCAAGGGGCCTTATTCCAAGCACTAGCAGTGGCAGCAATGTGTGTTCAATAGCAGCCAAATATCATATGAGGCCTCTCATTGCTGATGTAGTTACAGCTTCGACCTACCTTGCTTCTCAAAATTCAAACCAGAACCAGGACAGGGTTCCCACTCGGCACCTGCCTCTCCACGTCGGACAAAGAGAGACAGAGATAAGAAACTCAATGGTGATAGCGGTTCTGAAAGGGATCGGACCAAGCACTAGCATGGCAGCAATGTGTTCAATAGCAGCCAAATATCATATGAGGCCTCTCATTGCTGATGTAGTACAGCTTCGACCTACCTTGCTTCTCAAATTCAAACCAGAACCAGGACAGGGTTCCCACTCGGCACTGCCTCTCCACGTCGGACAAAGAGAGACAGATAAGAACTCAATGGTGATAGCGGTTCTGAAAGGGATCGGACCAGAAGGCCATGATTTTAAGGTCAAATGCTAACTGCCTGCAAAGCACAGCATGCCATAGTATCAAATTTTGCTAAATTATTACAAAGAATAGGCGCAGTTCTATAAAGCTACAGTGTTACTGTAAGGAGATACTTGTAGATTTTGTTTTTCCTATGCTTATGAAATTTCTATCACTCATGATATAGTGTGATTTGAGTGTACAGTTGATACTGTAAAGCATGAAATCTCCTTAGAAATGACAGAATCAATCATGACGGTATTGTCTCATGGAGTTCAACATGCATGAATACTAAATTAAGAATCACGTGAACTGAACATTGTAGAAAATACAGATTCTGATGAAGAGAAAACAGTAAGCTTTTCTCTATTTTCACTTGAATGATTCGGTTACAACATGTCTTGTTATAGTCCTTTTAGTATGATTATATTCGAATCAATATAGTTCAACAAGTCTACTAGGGTTCAATTAACACTTTATACAAACAGAACCCTCTTTTTAAGTCTTGCCATTAATTCCCGGTATATATATAACTACAAAAAAAAAGGAGAGAGAGAGAGAGAGCAAATAAACTCAGAAAGATGCAGAGAAGTGATTTCTTTGATAGTTGAGGCTCAAAATCAAAGGATAATATGGCACCAGGGCTGTCCCTAACTAGAGCTCTTTTGTTGGCCTTCGCTTTTGGTTTCTTCTCCTGTTCTGCTTGAGCTGGGCTCCTCAACATTAAGTTTTTCCTGCCATATCGAATTCACGGTTACAAGCTTCATAGTAAATGTATAAAAAATAGGTAAGTAACATCTTCTGAACTCTAAACCTGATATATAATTGAAAACCATTGTAGCACCATTACAATGTAAAAAATTACCTGGTTTTTGTCAAGCCAGCGTCCAAGTGACAATAGCCCCCCCATTCGTCCAGGATTGTCCTGCCGAGTCCTACAAAAGCATGCTATCTTTGTTAGACATAGCTATGTAGATGCATCCGGAAACTTGTGGAAAACTATCCATTCAGCAAACATAATTCAGAACATGCATAAACAAAGTCTATAGCCAGGCCCTATTGTTGAGTGGAGATCTAAATGCCATTGAAAATCTCAGCCTTAAAAATTAGGATGACATTTTAAATCTATAACATGCAACCACTTTTGTGATTTCCTTACAAGAGAATACACGTATACAGCAGTTTATATTTTGTAAAAATGAATCATTCCCTTTCATTTTAGAGTGTGTATAAGAGGACGGACTTTCCGTTAACCAAAGAGACTCACGTACCAAATTCCCAATTCAATGAAGAATACCTTCGTTTCTAAGGGGTATCTTAAGGGTAGAACAACATCTAATTTTAAGTTTTCTTCAGTAGCTGGATTAATGTACATATGCTCTTTGCATTTAATGTCTCTCGTAGTTTTCCACATCACCACCAAGCTAATTGTAAATTTATCAGAACATGTTGAGTACAAGGAATGGAGATATTAGTCGTATTATTTAGAATTATCTTTTTCTTATAAACCAATGAGTTCTAGAAGATAGATGCTTAAAAACATTCTTACTGTGAATAAGTTGGCGATTTAGGATGGCCGATTGATACTGCATGGTAGCCTCCAACATTGATTCTGCCATAACCACCCTCTTTCCCAACTCAACATTAGAAGCCAAGGCCTTCTCGTATTTTTCCTGCAATGTATCCTTTTTGAGAATCAATATAGTCAGAAGAGAAGGAAAACAACTCATGGGATCTAGAATTTATCAGAGTAGAAAAGATAGTATCGATCAGGCATGAAGACCTTAAAAATGAACTGCATAGTTCATGAATTGTAAGAATATAACAAACATTAATTCTTTAGTGAAAGACTTAAAATAGTAGAAAAACATAGCATGTCAAGTTTTGAATACGTAAACCATTGACAGCTTAACCAACCCTTGGAGTTCTTATTTAAATAAATTGCCTAACAATAGCTTAAATTTCTCGATGAGGTTCAATATAAGAAAATATCATTTAGCATGGAACTCAACTGAAAACAGAATAAGTAGATTCCTCCTTGTTTTATAATCAATATCTTTGGACTTCTTTTCTTATCCTACATGAAGAACCATATGAAATCTACAGTTCAATATTATTTGTGATAGCTAGACATCAAGAAAAACAAGAACCTGAAGCACGGAATTTGCTTCTCTCAGGGAAGCTGCCTCTTTCTCTGCATTTCTGCGAGCAACTTCGAGTATCCTTTGTTCCTGCTCCAGGTGCACCAAAGCCTGTGGCAAATAGAATCTAAAAATCACCAGAGGACTCAAAATAGTTCATGAAAATGTATTTCAATGCATCCGAGAAGAGGAAAAATTATACCTTAAGCACTGCAGCTTCCTTCTCTTTCTTAACAGCAAGAGCTTGGTGTAGATCAGCCACCTCTTGCTCTAACTGTTCAATCTGCAGGAATATCAACAAACCTCAATCCTGCAAGCACTTGAGTAAACCAAATCTCACAAAAATACAAGTATTTTCAATGAACAGTTACATGCTTGGCAGGTCTAGCATATTCGTATAAAGAATTTACATATACCTTTGCATACAATTCTTGTGGATTATCTTTTTGGTCAGCTCCATAAGTGCTATCTCAAGCTCCTCAGCTCTTGAAAAGAACAGAGTCCACGGTTACAAATAAATGATAGGTTATAGAAGTTGACAGACGTATCAGAAGTAATATGCAAAGAAAATATGAACATGGTCATGGGATTCATTCCTAATTTTGAAGCAGATTGCTAATTCTAATTCCACGAGATGCACTTTCTTCAATGGCTATCTTGATAAAGCAACTCCTTGAAATGATGAGATGACTGCTAGATATGATGCTTTATTTCATATCTATGATGTAAAGCAATGTATCAGATGAAAAGGATCGACAACTTCAAGAAGGCTAAATACCAATGGTTCTCTAAAAGGAGAAAGCTGAGCTACTATGCTGCCATCCATGCACCTTAATGAGAAAGTTCATAATTGATATGAGTTGGCTGGTCAATAAATTGCATGGTGGAAAATGCACTGCTTGACCTGGGAGTACAGCAGCTCTTTTTCCCTCAAGCAACCTACACAACTCAATCCTCATCCTATCAACCTGCTCATAAACTGTTAATGATTGAAATCTCAAAGAAGTTGAACGGTGATGATTCATATCCATCCAATTAATACAAGTGAACACTGTTGGAAAACCAAGGATAACCTAAGTGAGTATAAATATAATACAACTTAGTCGTGGTTATTAGGTTTAGAAATGCATTACTTATAAGATTGGTTATAATAGCAAATAATATTAAGCCTTTATTAAGTAATATGATTAAGCCACAGGATATTCGCCCAATCATATCATCACTCAGTTCATGCACTGTAGTTAAAGGTCTTTCACCAATGTTCTTATAGTACAATCATCCAACAGAATTGATGTTTTGTGATTTCTCCAAATGTCGACAAAGAACTAAAATCAAAATCCTTCTACCCAGGTTATTCAAGATTATGTTGTAGTTTTCTATATTCACATCTCTGAAAGTTAGCAACTCAAACTAAATTTTTGGCAAGCAAAAAAATGGTCATGAGACTTACTAAATCAAATACAATATTCAACACTACAATCAGTGGTACATGGTCTGAAATATAAAACAAGTGCTAAGAGGAAACACAGAAAAGCACCTGATCCTGAAGAGATGGAAAGGTCCCAACTTCTAAATCTGAATTTAGCTACAGAGCAATTCATCCAGACCAGAGGAACGGGACTCCAACTTAAACATGTTTCTGTCATCAGCAGGATCTTTTTCTTCCTGTCCGCGATTTTGCTTAAAACTATACAGCTTAGATGCAATTCGTTTTGAATCTTCTGAAACTTGAGCTCCTTTAGCTCTTTCCCCGACAATCATTAGCACGGTTGGTCTATGCTTTTTCTCTCAACTTATGTAATTATCATCAGTCACAGATAAAAAACCCAATGCAGGCAGTCAAAACAGTTGGCTGCTGTCAAACGTTGCCAGCAAGGGATTGCAGCAAAGTGATAGCATCCCCAGCATCCTTAGTTGTAACTATGGCAGGAGCTGCAGTAAACTTCATGTAACTAGACTGCTTTTGAATTCATCATCCACATTTAATGATTCATATTTATAAATATAAATCTGAATACCATGTAGCTCCATTAAAGCAAGGGCCGTTCGAAATAGCATAACACGATTTCCTTCAAATAGAATCACATCCCAAATTCGAAGAACTGGAGAACAAGAATCCATCGCAAGGTAAACATGATGTCTAATAAAAAAGAGTAGACTACTAGGAACCAAGCATTTGACCGAAGTTTTTATTTTTTTTCTTTTGTGGGGGTGGGGATTTAACTTCTAGCACTAAATTTAAATCTTACCGCTTTCCCAAGGAAGTATATTTACGAAATAGAAAGAAACCATGTTGTAGAAATCCATGCCACCTGCACTCCCAAGTCACAGATGATGACGCAGCATTAGCAAACATGAAAGAGAAAATCACCCGTATGGTTTCACGTAGGAATGAGAAGATAATAGATAGAGAATATGTTGAAAAGTAGACAAACCCAATCTGGGAAATCTTTCACGCATCACTCTTCAAATACAAGTTGATCAACCTGAGAAAATAGAAATATTTAGAATTAAAAGACACTGCAATACTGAAAGATGGCATCCCTTTAGAAATACTGCAATATCGGCATGTTTTGAACATGCAGATAGACGCTAAACTTCTAAGAAACTAGAGGATCTTATAAGGAACACGAAGCATCATAAAGAGTGAACAATTTAAACCTGGGATTCTATCATTTCCTCTATAGTACCCATCAAAGTAGTCATCAATAATGCCCACCAAGGTCCTAGGAATACATTGAGAGAAATCAATCTTTAAAGCTAACCGAGCTATTCTGAATAATGAGCATGCATGTGCCCATATGCCTTTGTACAATAATTAGAAAAGATAATTAGATAGCAAGTCATGCCAAGATAAAACGTCGAAAACTCTAGATAGAAATCAATCTTTATGAAAAGTTACTGAACCTACCAAAAGGCATTTTCCTCAAAGAAGAAGCAATAATCCAGCAAGAAATCATTGCCTGCATGTTTAGTATGAATAAGGATAACTAAGTACTAAAATAATAATACCATGTTCGTAACCCCAGTAGACATTTGGGATCTCAAGTTGCACTTAAACTTTATTTATGCTCACACCTTTCCAGGCAAGTTATATAGCAAATGAAAAAGTCAGACTGTGTATACTACTAGCAAGGAGCTTGATCCACTGGTGAGGTGAAAATTTTAATTGAAACATAAGCAGTCATAGTTTTAGAGCATTGGAGATGTTCTCGAGGTAGAAAATTATCAATCAATAACTATGACCTTGTTGTACTGTGCTTAAAAGTAACATCATTTCTGAAATGAAGGAAAGAATAAGAAATTGAACGAGCTTTTAGATTCTGTATAAAACTTCCTTAGATTGATTTTAAAGAACATAAGACTGCAAATAAAGCATGAGTACGAGAGAAAGAACTGTGATCTAGATCCGCAATCACGAAAAGTAAATGTAGGTTTCAACTGATTTGGTAAAGAAAGTCCCCCTAATATGGAGCAAGTTTGAAAGAGAGAAATCAATAGAAGGTAGTATCGTATACAGAAAGGGTATTGTTATTATTATACAAGCCTTGATAAGTATCTTGTGTTTATTGATGTTACCTTTTTAGAAGAAAAAAACATCATTTTTTTTCCCTTCAGGTTTTGTGAGTCAAGGGGAGGATGATTAATTAATTTACCATGTCATTTCCAATTTGAATTCACCATCCTCGACCTTTATTAAGCGTCTCATTAATTACACCTACTAGTGTTGCTCACGTTCAACAAAATCTGACCCAATTCTCGATGAACTGGTATCTTTGTCATTAGATTCGGTTATCATTGATGATCTCGATCTTCCTATTGCTCTGCGAAAAGGTTAATGTACATGTACATATTCAATATCTTCAGTTGTTTCCTATAACCATTTGTGTCTCTCTCTTGTTTTTTTCTACATCCTTAGATAATGTATCTATACCTAAACTGTTCAAGAGGCATAACTCATCCTGGATGCATACATAATGTTTGCGGAGATGATTGCTAGATGTCAATGGTACTTGAACTTTGGTTACATTACATTCTGGTAAACAAGTTATTGGTCGTAAAGGGTTTACTGTCAAATTTAATCATGATGACTCTATTGCTCGATTGAAAGTTATTGCTAAAGGATATGTTTGAATTAGGCGTGGACTATCATGACACTTCCTCTCATGTTTCTAAATTTGCTTTTGTTAGATTGTTTATCTTTATTTCAGCAACTTATGATTGGTCTCTACATCAATTCAACAAAGAATGTATTTCTTCTGGTAATTTTCAGGAGGTTTATACGGAGCACAACCTAGTTTTGTTGCTCCAGAAGTATAAGTGTAACACTCACTTTTTCCCCAATTATAAACTCTAGGATTTGTGAATTTTGTCTCTAAATACCCAATTTCTGTTTGGTGACTAAATTGTAAATTTTAGAATTTGAGGACAATTTCTTAAACTCTGGAAAATTCAAGGATCAAAGGCATGGTTTTCCCATTTTCTATTATAATTCAAACCCTGCCTTCCTTTTTCTTTTCCACCGCGCGGCCCCTTGCTCCACCCTTTTCTTTCTTCTTCTTTGCTTTGCTTACCCATCACTGCCGCTTCCTCACTTTCCATTGCCGCCGTCGTCCTTGGTTGAGGTAAGGTCACCGTTTTTCTTCCCTAAAGGCCCCCACGCCGTAACCCTTAATTTCGTTGTAGTTGGGGGCTGTTTGGGAGTGCGAATAGGGATGGACATAAATTGGGTTGGGTCGGGTTTTTGGTCCATCTAATTCGATCCGAGTAAAACAAAATTTTACTCGACCCAAACCTGACCCGATATATAACTTAGAAATCCAATCCGACCTGAAATAATAAAAAAATATTATTTTTATTTAATAAATAAAAACGGTGATTTAATTGAAAAAATTATATATAAAGAAGTATTATTATAATTATTCCTAAATATATAAGATAAAATTATATATATTTTTCAAGTTGAATTGGGTATTTTTTATCCTAAACCCGACCTGACCCAAAATGCACACTTAAAAAAATTTAACTCAAATCGAACCTAAAATTTTTAAAAAACCAGACCCAATCGAGTTGGGTCGGGTCGATACCTATTGAATTCGGGTCTCATGCCCGTCCCTAAGTGCAAAACAACGAGCGTTGGCTCGTAAACAGCCGTTGTTAGGCTGCGTTTTGGCCGTTCGTGGCCATTGTGTGGCCGGAAATGGTGTGGGGAAGGCCTAGCGGCCGGATTCGGTCCAAATGGCGCCATAATCGGCAATATAGCGTTCTGCCCCCCTTTGTTCCCTTGCCGGCCGTTTAAGGCCACTCGCCGGCCTTAGGGTCTGCTTCCGGTGTGTTTTCGTCGCCGGCAGTGTCATTTTCCTGACAGCCCCTATATTCGAACCAAAATCCGCTGCCAAATTTTGATTCGAACTGAAAAATTATTTCGTTATCATCGATAAATTATTCTTAAACTGAAAATTTGGATGTGGTGACTCAAAATCGAATACTGTGATTTTTGCAGGAAAAGTCAAATTGGAAACTGAATTACCTCCTCCCCGCAGTTACCCGCTAATTTAGAATCGACTCGTGTTACTCTCGAGTCGACCGTGAGTGTTGGTTGTTATTTTAATTCGTTAGTTTTGTTAGTTATTTTAGAATATTAAATTGTTTATTAAATTAATTCGTAGGTGCTGATTCGAGTCGACCCACTACAAGAGCTGACCATGGTGTCATTATTGTCGTTAGCTTTTGTCGAGATGTGTCTTTGTCCGGTGTTATGATTACTTGGATGTTGACATGAAATATTGATTTGTTAATTTGTCTGTCATGTGACTTTGGTTGAAATCAATGCCATTCAGAAAATGCCATGAGATAATGTTGATATGTTGCTTTCAGAAAATATTAAGAATTCAGAAATACTTGATTATATTGATATGTTGCATTCGGAAATATTTAATCAGGATATTATGTTGAATTCGGATTATCTGCTATTTATTCAGAAATTATGTAAATATTTTTACATTCAGATTGGATTGGAATTTATGTATGTATCTTATAATGTCATGTCATACTGGGTTTCGATTGATAGAGGAAGTTCATCGTTTTTCACTTGACGGGATGAATTTCACTTTGGATTCAGTGGTCTTTGCTTTTGTGGCGGACTCCACTTCGGATGGTGTTCGTAGTTAGAGTGGTTCTGGGAAACCTACTCTTCGGATGGTGTAAGGTGTTTGGGTGCACATTCATTGCATATTTAATCGGATTATGAATATTTTATTGAATCGGATTGTATTTTGCTTTGTGATGTATAATTTGTGACACATTTTAGAGACACACTAAGCTTAATAGTTTACACCCTTCTAGTTTCTCTTTCAGATTCTCGGTTTAGGTGACTAGTACTTGGAGAATTTTCATCGTTTCTCATAACCCTTCATTATTCATGGTATGAAATTTTTATTCGAATTTATTATTATTGATTGTTTATATTTGTGTTATTGATTTGGGGATTTATCAGAAATATTATGTAATTATTGATCTTGGACATTACATTTAAATTTTGAGAATTTTACCTGATGTTTTGAATATTTATTATTTATAATTAAAGAGATTTTACCTCGGATATATATATATTATGTTTTCGGACTATCAATTTATTTCTTTAATTAAAATATCGGATTTGAGTATTTGATTCGAAGTTGGTTTCTTGAGCGTCAATTTACATATGGATTCCTTGGATCCGACCCAATCCTTTGAGATCGGGTAAAGGGGTTACAATAGGAAAGTATTTTGTCTGAGAAAATCCTTATATGGCTGGAAACATAGTCCTAAAGCTTGGTTTGGGAAGTTTGGTCATGTTATTGAGAAGTTTGGGATGCAAAAGAGTAATTCAGATTATTATGTTCTCTATAAGCTGTCTGATGGAGAAATTATTGTGTTGGTTATATATGTGGATGATATTGTAATTACTGGTAGCGATTTTAGAAGAATTTCATCTCTAAAGTCCTCTCTCCGTACTCAATTTCATACCAAATGCTTGAGGATGTTAAATATCTTTTTTGTGAGCTAAAGTTAGCAGGAGTAAGAAAAAAATCTTCCTATCTTAAAGGAAATATGTTTGAATCGGGAAAGTTAGGTGTCAAACCATACAGTACTCCAATGTTCCCTATTTATCATTAATCAAAGGAGGTGAAATACTTGAAGATCCTGAGAGGTATAAAAGACTTGTTGAAAAGTTGAATTATCTTATTGTTACATGATCTGGTATTACTTATCTAGCGAGTGTGTTGATCATACAGGAAAGTTGGGTGTCAAACCATGCAGTAGGTAAGGAAGTCAAGAGATCTGCTTCAAGATATTATGTTTTTGTTTGATAAAACTTAGTTTTGTGGAAGAGTAAGAAACAAAATGTAATCTCACGATCAAGTCGAAAGTTGAATACAAGCTACGAATCTATGTGTTGTGGGATATATCAACTCCTCAATGAAGTAGGAATTAAGGTTTCAATTCTTGCAAATTTATGGTCTGATAATCAAGCTTCACTTCACATCGCTTCCAATTCGTCCTTTCATGAACGAACAAAGCATATTGAAGTTGATTGTCATTTCATTCGTGAAAAGATCCAATAGGTTTTGATTACTTTATGTGAAAATCGAAGAACATTAGGAGATATTCACAAGGCTCTTAACAGAGTCCGGATTGTTTTATCTATGTAATAAGCTGGCATAGAACAACTTGAGGAGGAGATCTATTTTATTATGGCTAAATAATAGGTATTAGAAGACTAACTAAAATAGAATACTTAATTACTACCTATATCAATTGATGTAAAAAATACAAGAAAATTATTCTCTATTTTTTCTGAGCTTACAGGCACCTTAGCAATGAAGAACGGTGTTTCTAGGATTAAAATTGCTTTTCAAATCAGCTTTCCCAAACACACAGCTGAAAAAAAGAGTTTTGGCTTTTGAAAAGTGTCTTTGGATATGAAATTATCAAAACACCACCATTTATTATTCCCCAACTAATTGTACTTCCCAACATATAATAGACATTAAAACTTTCCAATCACTTCAATGTAAAACACTTAAATTGACAAATCACTTCAATTTTAACAGCCTCAAGTGCCAATTTTTTTTATTTTTAAAAAAGAACTTTATTCATCAATTACCTGACAATATCCAACAGATGGATTATGCCGAGCATATGCTAAAAGTAAACGCCTCAAGGAATCCCTGCCATGATCATTCAGAGCTGGATGACCTGGAAAAGTACGCGGTATATCCTGAAAAATAATCAGACAACTTAGCCTTGGGAGAAATGTGAAAACATTTCAAAGAAAAAGATGTAGCACCTAGGAATTGAAAAGATTGAACAATAAATTCCAAGGCACATGCATCTAATGACCTTCTCAATCTGATTTCTCCATTTTGCAAACACACCGGATGAGTTACTATTCTGATCAGCATCTTGGTTTTCTTTAGCTAGCAAGTCGTCGTAATATCTCTCCACTCGTCGGGCCTTAACGCCTACAAAGGCTTGCCATACCTGCAATGATCGTATTATAAGACAATTCATTTTTCAACAAATGAATATGAAGATTGTAACAAACAAATTAATTTCAACCTCACCTCCCCTCTTAGCTCCTTTGGCACTCCTCCATGAACAAGGCTCTGCAGCTCCTCTTTCCAAGGAAAAAAAGATTCGTCATAAGCCCCATTGTCTGCAATACTTCCTTCGCTAGCTGAGATCTCATTAACACATACCTTTCCTTAAACTTATCCTGAGATTCTCCTTCTGAAGGTCTTCCCTCTTTCTTGATGGAAGATGGCATCTGGTTCCATTCATATTCCTGTTTTTCATATTCTTTCTCTGAACCTTTGAACTCATCAAATTCTCAATGTCACAAAGGGCTGGTCTGGTCTTAGCCCATCTGGGACCTTATGTGTCTTTGTTTCTTCTGTAAGCTGCACCTCCTTTCTCTTGCATTCTCCATTGAAACAAAACTTCGCTTTCCTGTTTCACTTTCCAATGAACCAGCAGTATAAGGCTTTTTCTTTCACTTTCTATTGAATTAGCAGAATCATGCTTCACACTGGAACATCTCCTTCCTTGCTCCTCTCTGAAGCACCCTCTTCTTTATCTCGATGGCTTCAGTCTCTGAAGTATCTTTACTTATTCCTGAAGAATCAACCTCCTCTTTCACTTCAATTGCTTCACTTTGCAGCATCTCCTTACATTCCTCCTCCGAAGCAACATCTTTATTAAATTGTGTAGCTTCAGTCTGCAATATCACCTCGTGTTGCTCTTAGAAGTAGTCTCTTCGTTTGCCTCAATAGAACCTCTTCATTTCTCTCACGAGCTTCCGCAGGTAAGATCTCTTTATTTTCTTCCTGAAGAAGACCCCCATTTTTCACCACACCTAGCAGGTTTTACCATCTTCCTCTTCGGAAGGGCATGGTTCAGTATGTTTTGCATGAAGTTCGAGGAAGATCCTCCATTTCTCTAACTTTCCTCTTCCTCTTCCTGGCATAATGAATTACTATATAAATAACCCAAACTGACAATATATATATATATATTTCTTTAAATGGGCATGGTTCAGTATGTTTTGCATGAAGTTCGAGGAAGATCCTCCATTTCTCTAATCTTTCCTCTTCCTCTTCCTGGCTAATGAATTACTATATCAATAACCAAACTGACAATATATATATATATATATTTCTTTAAATGCAGGTAGCTGATACAATTGAACTCGATGGAAATTTGTACCTTGTAGATATTAACGTACTCTCGATATGTTTGTATGTTTGAGGTCTCACAGTGAATCCATAGGTGTCCCTAAACACATTATTATGCACATATTCGAAAGCAAATTAAACCAGGAGCACACATTCAACCCAAGGACAAAGAACAATTCGGAAAAGGAAATCACGACACTATCAACCTGACTAGAACCAAGTTCAACCTCAGAATCCCTAGATGTTAGATCCAAAACGATAAGATCTATAAAGTTATCAATATTAAAAAATGCTTAAAATGAATATGAACAGGGGATAAAAAAATGAACTTGCTGGAATCAGCCTCCAAAAAGCGCCTGCTCAATAAGGACAATAACATACTTGACAAAAACCTGCAATTATATAACTGTCCATAGTTTTTTTTTATTTACGTTAAACCATTCCACATTTCACAAAGAAAATGTCTCTCCCGCCACTACTTTTTTGTTACTAAAGCTTTAAAATTCTCGAAAATCAACCAAAAGGAAACTGCATTAAAACCCATTCAAAGGGAATTTCTTAAGATCTTGAAAGAAGAATGATTATACCGCGAAACAAGTTACATTTGTTTGTTTAGAATTAGTTCTTTGTTCAAATTCTGATAGCAGAAAAACAGTAGAAATCTAAACAAACCGGAATTTTCAAAGTAAAAGAGAAAATGTAGGAATTTGAAAGCTGAATTACCTCTTAGTTCGAGAGATTGGAGAAATTTTCGGATTCCTTAACAGCTATAAGTTTCCCCTTTTCTATGATGATTAACAAACTTTGGGTGTAATTCGTATGATTCGAAAGAAATAAGGATGGTCGTTGATTCTGTTAACTGAAATTGCAATTTTTACCCTTTTTTCCTATGTACAAATACCGTAACAAAAAGGCTAAAGAAAATAATTTAGATAAATTATATTTATGACCATTTAATTATTTTTTATTTAAACTAATCTTTTAATTTTATCAATTAAATCACATCAACCGTGTTTTCCCCAACACACCTAGGCCTCTACAACAAGATGATGTGACTGTTAAAAAAATAGTATAACTACATTAGTCTTAATATTTACATATCTTATCAATTTAATCATAGTTTAATTCAATTTAATAAATTTATTCTAAAAAATAGTACATTAAACATTTATTAAGAGTAAAGGTTCATTCTAGTGCATGTATATTATTCGTCATAAGGACGTGTAAGAATGTACATTATAAATCTTTTCATAGATTCGTTTGACTCATTGAACTTAAAATGTAAGATACCTATTTAGTCACCCATTTATTCCTTTATAATTTATTTTATAGCCAAATATTAATATTATATATTTCTCGATGCTTTTATCATTTAAATATACTTCCTTCCTCTTAAAAAAATAATATGTCTAAATGTTTATGCGGCTTGTGCCAAATTTTCAAAAAGGCCAGCGTTGCCGACTACTTCCAGCATTTTCCATCTTCAATTCGAAATCTTTCATGGCTCATGAAATGACAAATGAAACACTGCTTAATTTATGTGGGAAGAATGATATAAAAGTAAATTTATATAGGATTTTTCCATGCAATGATGAAAATATAAATGTTAAATTTGGTTAACTCGAAAATTTTAATTTATAACTCGATTTTAATTCAAATCAGTCTAAAATGAAAAAAAATATAAAAATCAATAATTAAATTATAAAATTATCAAAATATTCAGTTAAACTTTAGTGATTTTTTTTAATTTTAATTTGATCCAGATTCAAAAATTGACTTAATAATTCAATTAATTTAAATAACTTAAATAATTTAAGATTGAAAAAGAAATAAATTTTTAAATTCGGTAGAATTTTATCACCACTAGTTTTTTTAAAAAGATTTATCTCAAAAGAAGAAGAAAATTCCCATTAGCTTTTTCTTAACGAAACAGCTCCTCTGGATCTTCCTCCTACCTAAACACAATTTCGTCACTGCTGACTCTCACTATATGCTGCATTCCCTATATAAACGAAAGCACTTCCATTTTCATTTGCATGTGGAATCAATTGTGATCCAAATTCAAAGTGTTCCCAAGAATAAAGCCAACCTTTGGAAGCTGAATTCTCCAGAATTACCCTTAATAGCAATGGCACCGAGTAAGAATCTTGTATTATCTTCTCAATTTTCTATATTCAGGCTCTGGGTTTCTCTAAAAATCATGTATTTTGTCATTGTTTTGTAATTTTAGAACTGTTGAGTCCTTGCCTCCTCCATTGGGCGCCACTGCTGAGCAACCCCTGCTCTTCGATGGAACTACCAGGTTTCACTCTATCTTTTCTGGGTTTTCTTTCATTGATCTTTTATGTTATACTTTTTTGCAATTGCTTGTGTTTATTGCCGAATTTGATCTCTTTTTTCCCGTCTTTTAAAGGTTGTATACTTCTTATACTTGCCCTTTCGCACAGCGTGTTTGGATCACCAGGAATTATAAGGTTGTTTACTTGATTTTGTTTCGGTTTTTTTAAAAGCCTTAGTGCATGTAATTGTTATTATTTTTTCCAACTCTTTAATGTGAATAATTTTTGGTTGCAGGGATTGCAAGACAAGATTAAATTGGTCCTTTGGACCTTCCTAATAGACTGCTTGGTACAAGGAAAAAGTTTACCCTGAAAACAAGGTGAGACAAGGCATATGATAGTCTTTATCAATAATGAACATTGTTCTGGTTATGGTTGATTCAGGACGGACTCAGGATTTTATGTTAAGGGCGAAAATAGATATCAATGGAAAATACAAAGAAATACATAAATTATATAAGAATTTGAGAGTTCGACCGCACTTAGCCTCTTGGGTCCATCCCTGGGTAGATCTATTTGATTTTGTCCATGGGGAATTTTGTCAATAAAAAAATCATGTGTGCTTTAAGGTTCATGTTAACCTGAGCTCATTAATTTGTCAACTTATTGGAACGTTTTAGTGCTTTGACTTGTTTTATTTTATAAATTTGCATGAATTTCCAATCACTTTGGGATCACCATTGTTTGAGCTTTATAAACCCTTTTCCCCCTGATTATTTACTATGTAACAAATTTCATCTTCAGGTGCCATCCTTGGAACATAATGGCAAAGTCATTGGGGAGAGTCTTGATCTGATTAAATATGTTGATAGCAACTTTGAAGGACCTTCTCTTTCGCCTAATGTACGATCGGCTGAATTGTTTACTGCTTTCGATGAAGGTTCCTTTCCACCTATATTAACCATAGTGATCTTTTGAGAATGTCTTAGGATCCAGAGAAGAATAAGTTCTTGGAGGAGTTGTTGTCATATGTTGACAAATTTGTTGGAACGATTTTTACTTCATTTAAAGGAGACCCGTCAAAAGAAGCTGGTTAGTCTGAAAGATGCTACTATTTTGTCAGTTTCATCGTGTATTTATATATAATTCAATAAGAACTAACTGAAACTTCGGACTTGCTTCAGGTGCTGCTTTTGATTACTTAGAAGATGCTCTTAAAAAATATGATGGCCCTTTCCTCCTTGGTCAGGACTTTATTCTGGTAAGTTGGCTTTCCCTAGTGCTGCGGTCTGCTGTCGTAACTCGTTGTTTCTTAGTCAAGTTTGAACGCTTTACAACAGTAAAAGGTTAATTTAATTAATATCTCTCAGAAAACATCTATAGTTGGTAACTATTATAATGTATGTTCCATGAACTAAGGAGTGAGTGTCTAATATGCGTATGTATGATACTAGATTTTTTTCATAATATTAGAAGGATCATTTCCTCACACCAAGGCTATACCATTACGTATCATTTGAGTTTTTCTGTTAAGATACATGAACAAAATTTTGTCATTTTCAGGCTGATATTGCCTACATTCCTTTTGTCGAAAGATTCCAGATCTTCTTATCCGAGGTGTTCAAGTATGACATAACTTCTGGCCGGCCTAAACTGGCAGCATGGATTGAGGTATAATCTAAAAACTACATGCATGCATATGCATAATTTTTTGAAAGAGTTGCTCCTAGTTTTGGTGTAAACTTGTTTTGTAGCCAGTCTAGAAATTCAAAATAAAAACGGCCTACACATTCAGTTAACTGCTGAAGACATGCAGACATTTTCAATGTTAACGTACTGTTCGATTTTTGAATTAATGATTGTTTTGCTTAAGTTATTGTTCATGACGAATACATGCCATTTTCTTTCTTCTTATCTTCCAATCACAACTGCATCAGTTGCACAATCATGGTCCTATCTCGAAACATTCAGATCGATAGGCTTAGTACTAATCTGATATATGCTTCAGCAACGTTTCTTTCTTAATTTTTGTTTTTGACGATCTAGGAGCTGAACAAGATTGATGCGTATAAACAGACGAAGATAACTGATCCAAAGCATTTAGCGAATTTTACAAGCAGCGCTTCTTGGTACCTTTGACGCCCTTAAGATTACTAGTATTTTCATCGGTTGCTACTGCAAAATGTTGCTAACTACTGTATTAAAATCTCATTGCAGGCTCAGAACTGATGAAATTGCTGACATCTTAAGATATAGTATGAAAATAAGACTGGTGTTCCTTGATGTGTTGTTTCCTTCAGTGAAGTCTTGGATATTATGTGGTTCAGTGTGAAAGATCTCTAGTATGTACTAGTATTTGCATTTTACATATATAAATGGGCTTAAAGGCCCGCTTGCATTTCCGATCAATCAGAATAGTGTGATAAATTTGATTGTTGATTTTAATACAAACAACAACAACAAAACCCTATTCCCAATATGTAATGGGGTAGGGGAGGTAGGGTAGTACGTTGCTCCCAACGCCAGGTTGAGAGCAACTTCCGTGGAAGACCTCCGGCAGTCAGACAATTAAAATAAAGATAAAATGCAATGCATGTATAAATAAATAAATAAATAAATAGTTGAACTCCCTGCGTAAAATTTTCTGCATATAGACAGAAAACATAAGACCCGACTAAATTTAAAAAGAGAAAACATGAAGAGAATAATACACATAAGTCAACGATAGAAAGTTACTAGGAGGAATAAAGTCAAATGGGTTTAAAATCTTAAACTAATGCAAAACTACTCCTCTACCTAGTTCAAAGCTTTCATAAATTCTAATGATAGAAACGAATAAAAAGTATAAGTCATGGAAATTACTACAAAGGCATTAAAAGAGACAGATGATACACGCTATGGGTGACCCGCACTACTCGGCTATCCTGGTCTTAAGTCTCCATAATTTCCTATCAGAGGTCATGTCCTCGGTAAGGGCTAAATCTTTCAAATCAAATCTCAAGCAGTCTTTCCATTTCCGCCTTGGTCGTCCTCTCCTTCTGGCACTATCGACTGTAATCGACTCAACCCTCCTAACCGCATCCGACGATTTTCGCCTAATGACATGCTCAAACCACCGTAGTCTTTCCTCCCTCAATTTTTCGGATACAAGCATCACCCCCAAGGACATCCTAATAGTAGAGTTTGGTGTCATGTCCCACAGTGTCCTACCACATGCCCATCGAAGCATTTTCATTTATGCGGCCTCTATCCTCCTTACGTGATCCTTCTTGATTGCCCAACATTCTGATCCATACATCAGCGCTGGTCTTATTGTCATTCTATAAAATTTTCCCTTAAGTTTTAGAGGCACCTTCTTGTCACACAAAACTCCAGTAGCAACCCTCCACTTTAGCCATCCCGCCTTTATACGGTGTGTAAACTACACCCCATCTTTATGTATCATAGACCCTAGGTACTTGAAACAATCCTTTGATGGGATAACGTGTCCTTCTATGTAAACTTCTACATCTTCATCGTTTTGGTTCCCACTAAAGTTTGAACATAAATACTATGTCTTTTCAATATTGATCCTTAGACATTTTTCTTCCAATGCAGTCTTTCAGGTAGCCAGTCTACTATTCAGCTCAGTTTTTGTTTTAGCAACTAGGACAATGTCGTCAACGAAAAACATACACCATGGAACACCGTCTGGTGTCGCACAATAGATGTCGTCCATAATCAAGGAGAAGATGTAAGGGCTAAGAGTCGACCCCTGGTGGAGTCCGATTTCCACCGGGAATGCCTCGGTGTCGCCAACTGTAGTCCTGACGTATGTAGTAGATCTACAGTACATATCTCGAATCGCCCGGATATAAGCAGATGGATCTGTCTAGTCTCCAAGGTCTTCCAGATTGTATCGCGGGGAACGCTATCATACGCCTTCTCAAGGTCAATGAACGCCATGTGAAGATCTCTATTTTTTCTCTATATTTCTCCATAAGCCGTCGAAGTAGATGAATTGCGTCCGTAATAGACCTGCTTGGCATAAAGCCAAATTGGTTTTCCGAGACCCTAGTAACCTGTCTCAACCTAGCCTCTATCACCCTTTCCCATAGATTCATGGTATGGTTGAGTAGTTTAATACCTATGTAGTTGCCACAACGTTGGAGATCTCCTTTATTCTTATAAATTGGTATCACCGTAGACTCTCTCCACTCCTCTGGCATCTTGGCAGTCTCTAAAATAATATTAAAAATGTTGGTCAACCATTTAACTCCCTCTTCTCTTAGGGCTAACCACACAGTGATAGGAATTTGATCTGGACTGACAGCTTTGTCCTCCCCATCTTTCTAAGAGCCATTTTGACTTCCTCAAACCAAATCCTACTTGTAGTGCAGTCATTGGTCGTAGTATGATGGTCGACTGACCCATCAACGGTACTATCTCTATAGGGAGATGCACCGTTATTAAATAAGCCAAAGAAATAACTACCCCAAATTCTCTTAATATCATGATCTTTCACTAAAAGAACACAATTGTTGTCCTTAATAAACCTAATACTACTCTTTTAGGTTACTCTTTAGGAAATGTATTTAACTCGAAATTATTTTTATTTACTTTTAAATTTTGTAACTCAATTTCATATTATTTATAATATTATTAATTATTTTGTTTATTAAAAATATTAATTTTTAATAAGAAGACGACATATCTATAGAAAAATAGATAATAATAATGCCAAGGGAATTAAACTTAAATCTTTTAAAAGAAAGTAACACAACACATAATCAAAAACTAAACCTTAAAGTTATTAAATAATAAACAAATTAACATTTAAAGTAAATAAAATAAGTTAATGTATTTAATATTATTAACTCACTGTTAATGCATTCATAAATTAATATTAAAATATTGTTAAATTAATATTAAATTTAAACATTTTTAAATTAATTTAAATCATATTTATGTATGTAAATCAATTTTTCACAATTTAAGTAATTGAATAAATTTAGATTTCATAATATCCTAAATAACTTGAATATAATTATAGGTATAATTATAAACACAATTGCTGATCGCAACTAAATATAATACATTAATATTGATGATTCACTATTTTTGGTTTAGATAGAAAATTATAATCAATATTTGAACAATCATCAACCCGTGAATTTTGAGGAAAAAAATAAGAAGAAAAAAGGTGTGGTAGAAAAGATCAATAATATAGACGAGTGTCAATGTATTTAATTATTCCTTTTTAGTTGTAACTAAGAGATATTATCTTTATTTTAACTGATTGAATCGTAAAGTGACTATGACTACTCGTATGTTAGCAAGTTAATTGATATGACTGTAAGATCTTGAAGTTTATTTTGATAGATCATGTAGGATTGTCAGAAGTTTGTCTTATCTATAGACTGTAATTAGTTAGGAGGCTATGCTACTCATGTGCCCAGAGGATATGAGTTCATTGGAAGCTCCGGTAAATGAATGAATTTTTTAAGAGGTCTCAATTGACGAAGAATTGACAATTTCCAAATATAACCTTCAGATGTATAATAAGTTACCCTCTTAGTTGAAGAAATGACATAAATACTTAATTCGAAACTTATAACAAAAAATATAACAATTCATTTATCTTTTTAAAATAATTCGATCATTGGATAGAATTATCTTTATGTTGATTAAAATATCTCGATACTTTCACTCAAATAGAAGACAATAATCCTCGTTCAGTCGAGGTGTTTTGATTTCTCCAACTAGTATTCCTTGAAGCAATCTCAGGTCGCCTAAGCTCACTTTGGAAGATAGAGGCTCTTGTAGAAGTTAATTTAAATTTCAAGGAAAAATAATTGATGGGAGTATAAAAGAGTTAAGAATTAACGAGAATAAAAATTTAAAGATATACAATACAAAAATTAAATTAAAAATATATAAAAATAACAGATCAAATTAAAAAATTTTGAATGTTTTTATCAAAAATAAAAATTATATGTCTTTTATGATTATAGATGAATATTGGTATAAATTTGTCAAAATAAACTTAAAACGAAAGTTAATTAAAAAATTACAAATAAAATCATAAAATAATTAAATTATTTATTACAAATAAAATAAAATATTTTTTCAATCTTTAATTATCTAATTTTATAAATTTAAATCAAATTATTCAAAATCAAAATTTAAATTAAAAAATTAAGTTAACTCAGTATTAAAAAATATATTTTTTAGAGTCGGGTTTTGACTCTAAGAAGCATTGTTTTGAAAATCGGACCTGACCGACCGGTTCAACCGGGAACCGTGTGCTAGTCCGGTTCAATCTAAACTGGTTGAATCGCTACTAGTGAACCGGTCAGAACCGCTAAACCGTTCGAACCGGACCGGCTGAAAACCGAAAAAAACCGAAAAATTTTGTTTTTTTTAAAAAAAATTAAACCAAACAACGTCATTTGTTAAACGAGCCAAGTCGAACTCGAGTATTGCTGAGCTCGACTCGAACTTGAAAACTTTAAAAGTAAGCTCAACTCTACTCAAACTCACAAGCTAAAAATTATCAAGTTCAACTCAAACTCGAAATATAATATTGAAACTTGAACTCAAAAAGGCTTGAAATAAAAAAAAAATTTAGAAGCTCGATTGAAGCCTAAAATTCGAGCTTGATTGAAGTGAAAGAATAGTTCACTCAATGCTCACCAAAAGGCTCCATGATTTTAAATGTCAAATTACCTCTATTATTTATAGAAGTTAGTTGTGATGCTCTTCTATGTTTCTTAGCAATGTGGGATTGTTTTGTTCTCATGTTTTTACTCTTTAGACTTTTGGGATGCTCTTCTATGTTTCTTAGTCATGTAAGATTGTTTTAAAAAAAATAAACCAAACAATATCATTTTGTTATGATTTTTTAACCCCAAATTTATTTTTTAATTATAGTTATATAATTATATTTATTATTTAATATGTTTTACCTTAAATATTATGTTGTAGTTAATTTGAATCATTTTGTTTCACTTGATTTTATGATTTTTAACTTATATATGTTATGACTTGCTTTGAATATGACTTGTAATATAAAAAATTATTTTTTATTAAATATTTTTGATATTTATTTAATTTTTTAAATAATTATTACATCGTCTGATTCTTTCGACCTATCAGACCGGTTCTTCTAGTTGAACAAATGAATCGATAGCATGACCGATTCACTAATCGGTACGGTTCTGAAAAGCATGCTAAGAAGTGCTATCACTGGTCACTTCCTTAACCACAAAGAGCTGAACACAGTTAATTCCTTGGGGAAAATAAAACGATACTGATTCAATTTCAGTGGATAAGATTTATTTGGGCCGTTCTCTTTGTCTCTTTACCTTCCTTCCCTCACATATCAAAACTGCCGACAAGAATATTCTCACCGGAGCTCATAGCTCAAACTTCCATGGGATTAGCTTCAGTCGTTCCCCATGGCGGTGCCATTTGCATCGCCCTCAATTTCGATCTCAGACTTTCATCAGTTTCGACTGCGGTTCAATCTCCCAGATGGGCCGGACTCCGGTTCTCAAATTCTCGTCTCTCCGTTCTCCATTCAGGTCTCTTTCACCCCATGCTCTTATGCTCCGTGCGTTGAAGTATTCTTTTTTTTTTTTGTTTCAAGTCAAAATATACCATCAGTTCTGGCAAAGTTTGAGATTTAGTCAATGTAATTACGAAGTTAAAAAAAGTATTAGTTCAACTGTTGATACAATAAGTATTCTTCTCTGTCAAAATTTGCTTAGTATAATGTGTGTTTCATGAATTCATAATTATTTGCTTGTGAAGCTGATGGAGTTTCTTGACTATATTGATAAAAGAACGGATAGAAAATACTAATAGTGTTGATGATTAAACATTTTTCAAATAAAAAGTAACAACATTTAGGCTGTAATTTGTAGAGTGGAAAGAAGGCTGGAAAATTAAAACTAGAAGAATTGAAAGATGAATTATTTTTCTTTCCATTGGTGTGCTGGTTAGGAATGAATGAAAATTTTCTTTTCATTAATTGCTTGGTAGATTTAAGGAATGAGAGTTGAGAAATGATCAACCCTGTCATTCCCCTTTATTTGTCTTTGCCATTAACTTTTCACTATCCCTTTCACCCTTTCATTTTTTCACTCAACCGAGCAAAACTTTAATTTTTAATTTTGTAAGTACCGAATAAATCTCAAATAGATGACTGGATGACGGCATATTTTGATCATGTTTTTTTTTTTTTTATTTTCCATTTTAATTTTTTATTAAACTTGCAGTAAGCCATAACTGCCGGGCAATATGCTTCCCGGCTGCTCGCTCCAGGGGAATGGAGCAGGATGATCAATTGTCTGAAGGTGATTTATCTTTTTATTAACTTAAGGAATTTATATTAATCTCCTAAATTGAAGCTTTTTTTATCGCTTTTGGAGAAAATGATGGAGTTATGGGATAAATCTGCAGATGAGCAGAATTCTTATGCTAATTCCAAGGAGAAACTTCAGGAAAATAAAGCTTATGCATCATCTGCTAAAACTGTTGCTTTTTGGGTAAGTTCTCTCAAAATTATTTATGTTTATTCTTTATTGAATGTGGATTCATATAGTCCTTTGTGGACATTTTGGGTATTCATCATTATGTTTAGGTGTGCTCTGCGGTTGCTTTTGGAGTTGGTGTGGGATTGAAGGAGGGAGCTGGCAAGGCATCAGAATTTTTTGCTGGGTATCTTGATATGAGTGTTGAAAGTTACCTATTAGTCCCTTGTTTCATTATATCTATCTGACTGATAATACATGGCCCTTTTTCCTGTTTTAAATGAATTTCAGACTTTTCAGCTTGGGTTTTTCTCTTTTGCCTGCTATTGCTGTAGTTATGATTTCCTTTCAGGTACCTATTGGAGCAAAGTCTGTCCGTAGACAATTTGTTTGTCTTTGTTCTGATCTTCAAGTACTTCAAAGTGCCACATATGTATCAGGTTCCATACATTTATCTATCTGCTTAAGACATTCCATATAACCATACAGCCTGAGGCTGTCAGTTTTTAGTGTAACATCTCTGGAAAAGATATTCTCACACATAGTGAGCTTTTCCATGTTAACAACTTGTAATATAAAGTTTTTTATGTACAAAATGTAGAATCGGGTTCTTTCATATGGTATTGCTGGTGCAATCATCTTTCGTTTGTCATTGATACTACTTGGAACAGCTACCCTTCAGGTAAATCATTGTTCAATTTTTATGTTTGCATCTGTCAATCTTCTTGTCTGGGCTCATGAACTCCTCCCTGTTGTTTTAGAGGTTTGAGGTGGTCAACCTACTACTGGCTGCTATACTCTTATTCTCATCATTCAAGGTACTGTATGTCTACCGACTGTTGTGACAATCAAGTTGCCATTTATCTAATCTGTTGTGGTGGTGTCTTATTTGCTAAATTTATGACAGTTTTGCATGTGTTATGTTTGCTCCATTGAGTTCAAATTCTAGTGGCTCATCATTTTGTATTATCTTGTGATAGCTATTTTCAAGTGAGGAAGATGACACTGATCTGTCTGACAACTTCATAGTGAAGACATGCCAAAGATTTATCCCCTTCACATGTGATATTCTACCTTCGAATTGCATTCTGTTCTACTTTCATTCAAGTTTATGTAGTTTATTCTGTCTTTTCTTTAAAAGTTGACTACTTATGTACTGGGTGCAATTTTTATTAACGAATTTAGCTAATTTTTTTGCACTGCTTAATGCTTGTGATGTGGTTTTTATTCCTTTTTCTTTTATTGTTGCAGCTAATTATGATGGCAATAAATTTATAAATAAACGGGACAACGTTTGGCAAGTAAGTCATTCATAACAAGTTTCACATCCTCAGTTCTTGTTAACTTTATCACATCATGTTTGTGTGAACTAGCAGTCTTTTCTTATTCTTAAACATATTCGAATTCCTTTACTGAGTTGAATGAATTCTTGATTCTAACAGGTGTCAAATATTTTAAACAGGCAACTCCTTTGCTTCTCACAGTAGCAGTTATTGAGCTCAGTGATATAGCATTTGCTGTAGGTTCTCATTATTCCTGACACATGCCTAGGATATGGACTTGCTGGTTAATGATGAAATGAGGATACTGATGCAAATTTTCATTTTCTTTAGGTTGATTCAATACCAGCTGTTTTTGGTGTTACACGGGATCCTTTTATAGTTTTTTCATCCAATATTTTTGCCATCTTAGGTAATTCTTTTTCTTTCATCTCGTTCTCATGCGCGCGCGCGCATTCAGTCATACAAGATGATTAATTTACTATATTGCTGTCCCTTCAAGGTTTAAGATCACTCTACACACTCATTGCTGAGGGTATGGCAGATCTGGAATACTTGCAGGTAATGTTTACTCTCTCCACTTTACCTTCTAATGCATGCCTTAGATTTGACGCCATGTGTAGAACTTTGAATATAAGCTTGTACCTGTACATGAAGAGAATGTGACGAGTCATCATAAATAATTGAAAGATTATCCATGCAACTCGTTCAAGTTTGCTCGTGTCAATATTCTGCTGGCAATTTGTACTTATCTTGCAGATTACTGTTATGTGATTAAGCATGGTGCACAAATTTGTACCGACAACTTTTATTCTGATTATTTTCCCCTTCCTTTGGCAGCCTTCCATTGCCGTCGTTCTAGGTTTCATTGGGTTTAAAATGATCTTGGATTTCTTTGGTTTGTACCTTGAATCCGTATTGGTCGATACAAATTCATTTTTATTTTGTAAAAGAAGTTAAAAGAGAAGTTCATGTTTTAATTCATTGATGCAGGATTTCATGTATCTACAGAGGCGTCACTCGGTTTTGTTGCGACAAGTCTTAGTGCCGGGGTCCTCTTGAGTTTAGCAAAGAAGGGTGAGTAGCTGAAATCAAGTCAAGCGCAACAGCAGGTGAAGGGCTAATATTTTGAATGTTTTATTTTTAAGTGCAAGAGCAAGTGAGCTCTAAAATTGATGCTCCTCCTTTGTTTCTCATCTCTCTTCAACAATGAAAATGAAGATTAATTGTAGTTATCTCTCACCTCTAAAATTTTCTGTTTATAAATATAAAGTATTTTATTGAAAAAATAATACTGATTATTTTTCATATCTTTTATTCTTATTTTCTTTATTTTTATAACATTTCGAGTTACATTTTTAATTTATGTATTTGACATCTAATGTTGAAATATGTTCAGATCACATAAATAATTTAAGTTTCTTTGTATTGTTTAATTAAAAAATATACAAATTCAATGAAGCATATGAAAAATAATATGGATCAATTTGAGACTTTCTTTCGTTTTCTGGTCTGGTGGATTTTCTTAAGCTGTTTTCCTGGTAAATTAATTATCCTGACAAACGAACAAACGGAAGTTGTATTCTGTAGATTTGATGTTGATATGATTTTACTTCTTTAGGATTGATTTCATCGGCGGAAGTTACATTGGATTCGATTGAGATATTCAACAGGCACGAGAATAACCATCATAAACCATCTTCTCCTCTTTCAACAAAAATAAATAAAGAGTCTAGTCTAACTCAAACTTACAAAATTCAACTCATCGTCGACGATAGAGCACAATAAATATCAAATGGGGAAGCGGAGGGTTTGAAAAAGAAAATTATTACTCGTGATTAGCCCTATTAAAGGATCCAGTTAGTTGTCCAAGTTCTACCTGAAATTGAGAAAGATTTGGATAAAAATATAAAATTCAATAAATGGACTTGGACAAAAAAAAAAAATTAGATTCGCTTAAAATATAGGCGGGATACATTTATCTAAGATGATATCTTCTCTTAATTTACTTTTCCTCATTTCTTCTTTTGTTAATTCTTCTTCATGGTTAATTGTCATCAAACCCTGAATCGCCTTCTCCTCCTCTCTTTCATTTTTGTAGTTATTTTCTTACATTAAACTGTTTGAGGTTTTCCACACCTTGCGTTCTCTATCGCGCTTGAATTGAATGTGATTCATGAATTTTCTTATCTAATTTACACGCCACAGGTTGCCAAAGCTATTGCATTGCACATTTCACAAAATTGCAAATTCAAAAATGTTTTCCCTTTTTGCATTTTCTGACAAGTTTTAATAATGAAACCTAGTAAACAAATGACATACGGGAATAGTTTTGCTTAGCTACTTCTTTGTGGTACAAAACATCCCCCCATGTGAAATTATGCGGGGGCTAAATATGAAACCAATAGTATAGCTCACATTGTAATAACACCATGTTGGAGTAAGAGTTCCCAAGAATATCAATCATTTTTTGAGGTGGTATCCAAACAATCCGACTTATTATTTATACGAACCTGTCTCACTCGGATTTAGGCTTCAACGGTCTTTGATTGTATGATCCCGTCCGACTTGTAAACCTTCCCACAAACTTCAGGACCTCATCTATCAAAATCACGGGGAATGAAACAGCCAGAATCAACAACCATTCATTAAAGCTTAATGGTACGATACCGAATACTTGAGCCAGGAATGGCACATAGACAATCAAGAAGTGCAAGCCGAATGAGACGGACATGGCAAGGAGGAGCCAAGGGTTGACCCATGGACGCATCGACAAGAGGCTTCCATCCTCGGAGAGGGCATTAAGGGAGTTGAACATTTCAATGGCAACCAAAACAGAAAGGGAAAGGGTCATGGCTTTTACTTTGCCTCCTTGGAAGTAATCGCAGGGATTATTTTCAAAGGAGAAGACCTGGTTCCCAGCTGTGAATGATGAAACGGTGAAATTATTCCATGATGAGCACTGGCCCCAGTTGGCGAGCTGAGAGTATGTGACAAGGGTGTGGCCATCACCGCTAAGGTCGATGCCAAAGAAGGAACCATGTGTGTACCAGATAATGAAGACGCCAACAGTTGCTATTCCGACGTATAGTCCAATCACCTGTGCCAGACAATGATGTAAGATCAAGAACTAAAACCCACTAACAAGAAAAACATACTTGATAAAATCAAGCAAAGGTCTAACAAGTTACCAGATAGCGGAATAAAATCCAAGCAGTGATGAGCGAATCATCACTTCTCCGAGGAGGTTTCTTCATGATGTCCTTGTCCGGAGGATTGAATCCCAAAGCAGTTGCAGGTGGTCCATCGGTAACAAGATTAACCCAGAGAAGCTGGACAGGAATCAGACCCTCAGGTATACCTAACGCTGCTGTTAGGAATATTGAGGCAACCTCACCGATATTTGATGAGATCATGTACCTGAAATAATGGTCTTAGCGTCAAAGAACTCCGGAAACAAAAATGATTTTAGGAAACAATCAATATTCAAGCAACGTGAGGAAGGATGCATTTCCTGGCATTATAGCCCATAAGCATGACCTTCAAAGTCTAAAGCATGATAAAAATTTACAACCAACCTGATAAAAGCTTTCATGTTATTGTAAATGGATCTGCCTTCACCAACGGCAGCAACTATTGTACTAAAATTGTCATCTGCCAACACCATGTCAGAAGCTTCCTTGGCAACCTGGCAGTTGGAAAGAAAATAAATGATTTGAGGAAAAGGGGGGAATATGGGATGGTGAAAAGAGAAAAAAGAAAGCATGGACTTAAACTCGAACAGAGCACCATGATTAATAGCTCTCCAACAAATTGGATGAAAGCACCACAGGTCTCCAAACACCCATCAATAATGATCTTCAAGTTCAATTTGTTTTTCATTTTTATTTTTAAATAATTAGAGTTTCATTCGGAACTCTCTGAAAAACCTTTATATAAAGGTGCATTTGAAAAGAAAATCCACAATCAGTGAAGAATAAAATGAAAAAAGTACCTCTGTTCCAGCAATGCCCATGGCAATCCCAATATCAGCCAGTTTCAAAGCAGGCGCATCATTTACTCCATCACCAGTCATAGCAACCACCTCTCCATCTTCCTTTAGCAATCTCACTATCTCCTGCTTGTGTCTTGGTTCAGCTCTGGAAAATAGAAGGCCACCACTTTGTCTCAGATGAGTTTTCTTATCCAACAGTTCCATAAACTCCTTCCCCGTTAAACTTTTCGAGCTGATGTCTTCCATGGACCCAAAAACACCTATTTCACGGCATATAGCTTCGGCTGTATTTTTGTTATCTCCAGTGATAACCATAACACGAATACCAGCTGCTTTACAGTCCTCAATTGCCTGATGGACCTCTTGACGGGGAGGGTCCTAAAAACATTTAATGGCACAACCTAGCAGAGTTACTTCACAGAAGAAACATATAATACAAAGAATTGTAAGCAAAGATAGTGATTAGAAACTTTGCAACTCACCCTCAGTCCAACCAAGCCAACAAAAGTGAGATTGCTCTCAATTAAAGAATAGTTGGAAGGGTCAAGTAATAGGCTATGTGCTGGATGATCATCACTGCCGTCATAGCTTTCAAACTCAGGGAGCTCATCTTTGTATGCAAAACCCAGGCAGCGCAATGCACCGCTTGACATATCTTGAAGAGCATTGGCAACAAGGATCCTTGAATTTTGATCAAGTGGTACAACAGAACCATCAAGCAATTGCATCTTTGAGCTTCTCTCAAGTAAGTTCTCTACAGCTCCCTACCAGAGCCCGTAATTCAAGTTATTTAGCATTAAGGATAAACAAACATGTGAGTTAAGGTTTAGATGTATGAAAAATTAATATATACCAAGTTGATGTTAAAAAACAGCAATAAGTATCATACATCATTCAAAAACCCTACATGCCCATCAATTGTTCAAGTTGAAGAGCAAAAAAATTAACATCACATAGGATCAAAACAAGCATTTGATGGTGGTTCGCAAGATAATCAAATGCCGAAAAAATAACAACTAAGCCTTTCAAGTAAGAAAATCATGAGTGAGATAGCAATAGTACCTTCACTAACAATGACCTTCTTCCCAATTTGGACTTGACAATAACACCCATGGACTTCCTATCACGATCAAACTCAAGGGTTGCAATACGATGCTCATACTCATTCCACCACAGGCAACAACCTTAAGACCATATTAAGCAACATATGTAAATTACAAGTCTTAATGCTAGAAAGGAACTAAGAAAAGAAACAATAAAACATTTGAAAATCTAGCATACGTAGATCATCATTGCTAGCTCCTCCACCACTATAGGATACATTTGGAATGCCCATTTTCTCTACTAGAACCTGCATAGGGATGAACAAGAAGTAAAGTTACAATAAGCCTACTTTTAGAGCGGATATAGATCAACAAATATATATATCAACTACATTGATGAAAACCTCACTGAATATTGACATCATGCTTTAAACTTAATAATCACAATTTATAACTGCATTACAAATTCAAATAAGAGAAGGTTGTAACTAACCTTTAACGCTGCCTCAGTAGGCATTCCATGAGCTAAAAACTTATTGTCAGAATGTGTTAAACCAGCATCATTACAAATAGCAGAAATCTTGGCAATTGTTTCAAGATTAGCATCCATTCCATTACTTGGCCAATCATGTATTTTCCCATCAGAAGGATTATACGTTGTGCCATCAACTCTAAAACTTCGCAAACTACTCGCATCACCCCCCATAGCCACAAGCTTAGCTACTGCCATCTGATTGGTTGTCAAGGTACCTGTTTTATCAGAGCAAATGACAGTAGTACACCCTAATGTCTCGACACTTGGCAACTTCCTCACCAGTGCGTTCTTTTGAGCCATTTTTCTAGTCCCAAGTGCTAAACAAGTGGTAATAACTGTCGGCAACCCTTCTGGAATGGCTGCAACAGCCAACGCTACAGCGATTTCAAAATAATATGTACATTTCTCGAACGAAAACTTGAAATTTCTAGGCCAACCATCAATATACTCCCAACTGAGAAAATATTTGACATTAATTAACCAAACGAAAGCACAAATTACCCCAATTATCATCGTCAGAACCTCTCCGAACTCATTGAGCTTTTTCTTTAACGGCGTGTCTTCTTCGCTTTGTGCCGCCACGTGGATCTGAGTATGAACTTTACCGATCTCTGTTTCCATCCCAATTTGCGTAACCAAACAGAAGCAATTTCCGTTAACCACCGTTGTTCCCGCGAAAACCATGCTCCGTTTGCCTTGAATATCAGCATCTTCACTAACTAACTTGTTAGTTTTATTAACGGCCTCGCTCTCACCCGTCAATGAACCTTGCTCGACTCTCAAAGTTGAACTAACTAACTCCAAAACCCTCATGTCGGCAGGGACTTTATCCCCTACTTTGAGTTCCACGATATCACCGGGAACAAGCTCTTTGGCCGGCAAATTAGGGATTTTGATTCCATCACGAATCACAGTGGCTTGCTCCGATTGGATCTCTTTCAAAGCTTCCAATGCTTTCTCAGCGTTATTTTCTTGCCAAACACCGACGACCGCGTTCACAATCAATATCAGAAATATCACCAACGGCTCAACGAAGGCGGTAATTCCCATTTCGCCGCCTTCATCGCCGTCGTACCAAGCGAGTACGAAAGAAATTACCGCCGCCAGCAATAGGATTCGAACTAAAGTGTCGTTGAACTGTTCCATGATTAAACTCCATATCGACTGCCCTTCGTGCTTTTCCAACTCGTTATAACCGTAGATCTTGCGCCGATTTTCGACTTCTGCCGATGATAATCCCCATTTTCGACTAACTCCATAATGCTTCTCGCATTCGTGGATATCTTTGGCCCAAGCGAGGAACAAATCTGGATCTGTTTGTTTGAAGGCCTCAAATTCTCTTTTCCCATAAACTTCTCCTCCTTTTCCCATATTTAGGATTTGCTACAATACTGAAGATCAAACTTGAGAAAACCTAGGTTGAGGAGGAGAAGATTAAAGTTTGTTTGGTTACCCAGAAAATAGACGAGAAAGTGGAAGTTTTTGTTTCCCACTGTAATCTAGGCTTTGTGCTATTGTTGGTACCCACTATGCTTCTCTCTTTATTGCTTCTTCGCTGCTTTATTTTATTTATTCCTGTTGGGCTCTTATTTTTAAAATCATTCTTTTTTTTAATTACATTTCTTTTTTTTAAATTGTGTGATTAACGAAACTTCCCCCACCACAATCCTAGGTCTAATATCAGTTTGAGTCCCTTCACTATGTTGAAAATTAAAATTTAGTCTCTCTTTTTACTTTAGTATAATTTTATTCTTTTATTTTTACAAATGTTATAAGTAGGTTCAGATTTATAATATTGCTACAGTGATGATCTGAATTCTTTTACTGATATAATGTTATCTAATTATACATTCAAAATTTATAAAAATATAGTTAATTATATTTAACCAATAATAATTTTATATATCAATTTAATATTTAAAATTACACATCGTCATAATGGCTGAAAAAATAGTGTTATAAATTTGAATTATTAAAATAGAATATCAAATTATGTTAAATTAAAGTAAAGGTTAAGTCATAATTTAGTATAACAGAAGGACTAAAACTAAAATTAGACCCATTTTAGCTATATGAGATCAAATGTATTACATAACAGATAGATTTGACAGCTGGCAAATCTGAAAACCTTTTTTTCTTATTTGGCAGTTTTCTATTGGAGAGATCTCAGAATTATGAGGTGTCCTTTAAATACTCTTATTAATTAAAATCTTAAAAATACTGGAAATAGCCGAATATATATTTTTAATAGGAAATAGCGAATATTATTTTTACATCCTTAGCAATTTATATATAATTAATATTTTAATAATTTACACTCATGTTTTATAATTTATTTACATAAGTTATGAAAAAATATTTACTCGTCACTGAATAGTTGTTTTAAAATTTCATTACGCAATAACTATAGTTATATTATTAAATACAATAACTGTTAGATTATTAAAAATATTTATATGAAATTATATTATTTTAAATAGATATATTGATAAAATATATAATTATTTATATATTATGTCATTAAATTTAAATAATAATAATAATTCAATAGTGATTTAAATTAAATTAGATTCGATTGCTATATACAATGGTGGAATAGTGTTTTAGATCTATCCGGACACTTAATAATTGAACAGCATTTTTTTAATAGAATAATTGAACAGTAAAATGATACAAATGGAAGGTTGAAGAGAAAATTGTAGTTTTTGAAGCGGTGGTCAAAACTTGAAAACAGTAACCATAGATAATGCGCGCATACCATTTGTTCACTTTTATTGACTTTTAAATATTTGGGTAAACTATGTACTTAGTCATCTAATTATTTTTGTGATTCTATTTTAGTCATCTAATTATTTTTTAAAAAATTATACCTAAAGTTACGTTTTGATTCCGTTTTGGTCATTAATAGTCAAAACATTAACGATGATGCTAGCGTATCAAACCATAAAATAATAGCATATGATTATTGAAAATAAATTAAAAGAATATTACATTAACAATTCTATATTTTTAGCAATGGGTAATCAAAACATAATTTTTAATATAAAAAAAAGTTGAATGACCAAAATGGAACTATGATAGTAGTTGAATGGCTAAATAATTAAGCTATCCTAAATCTTTTTAATACACTGACTTTTAAGTCTTTTGGGCATCTTTCATTGCGTGCTTTGTTTTTCGTACATGCATCTTTTATAAGTAAAAGAAAGTAACTTGTACCAAACGTAAAGCATCCTAAATATTGTACCAAATTAGGGCATTGTGCCAAATACGAACCAATGTCCCAAAATTCTAAAATGCATCCTTATTCAATGATTTTGTTTGAAGTTCAAAGCCTGTGTTTGAGATTATTAGATCTAAATTGAAGGTATCGATTAGTTAAGAAAAATTGTGAACAAGTGCTACCTTATAATTATCTTAGACTATTCAAAAAATGTTAATAATTATAATTAAACATAAATAAAAATATTATTTGCAGAACAGGTTGTTTAAATAAAATATATTTCTTAATCCGTTAGAATAAATCAATATAATCAATGAAACCATATAAAAGTCGAATTTTTACTCTTTTAAAGAATTTTTTCTCAAAATTAATCTATTTAATGAGATGAGATATTAATAAATTAATTAATTTAATGAGATGAGATATTATTTTCTAATTGAAAGATAATTAATAGAATATATCTAGAGCTTTAAGTACAAGGGATTATGGAAGTCTCTTTTGATCAATTCTTTGACTGCCATTGGAGTGAATTCAATGGTTGTTTTGTTGTACCACAATTTAATTTAAGTATAATTTAAAACGGTTTCAACCTACTTAAAAAGTTATATAAATTTGCAAAATTTTCAGTTGCAACCGAAAAGTTGCATTGTGAAGTGTTTAGAGCTTTATAACTGAAAATATTACGAAGAATGTAATGCTTTCGGTTGTAACTGAAAATGTTATTATGCATAACCTAAAAAGTTAGGCTCTTGATAAAAAAAATTGTTACAACTGATTTTTATCATATTTAATCTTATATTAACAAATTATATTTTAGAATTTCCGTGAATTCAAACACAATTGAATTGGAATGTTGATAGTCCATAAGCTTAGTGATTTCATTCGTAAATTTATTTATTTCGTATAATGTCCACTGAAAAAACTATTATCCAGATTTCGTGAACTAATATTAAAGAGCTTGTTGCTGCGTTTAGGAGACATCAAATTTCTTAATTTTGCTCAAAAGATTTGAATTATTTTGTTTTGAAAGAAAATTGTGACGTAAAGATTAAAAAAGAAAAGTCCAAGGGTACAAGAATCGAATAACACGTCATCTTTTATCAGCCAAAAGAACTTTGTATGAACGCCATAAACTTTATTTTAAATTATCAAATAATATAAGTTATCTCATCTATTATAATGACCATTATGATACAATTCATAGTTAGTTTAAATCACATTGTAATTAATGTGTCAATATTATTTTACGTATAATGAATCGATATTTACTTTCACTCAATCATTTTATATATAATATAAAATTTAAAGATAGTATATAAAAAATAAAAAATGACTAACATATGAAAATCTTAATTATTTCAATACGTTTGAATAGATTACAGTAAGTATCTCAAATTAGTACACTTATGACACAAAACTCCAACATTTATTACACTGTATGGAATAAATTAAAATTTTGTTACAATAATTAAATAACTAAACTTACGTTTTCCAATATGTATGTGTGTAACGTACATGACAATAACTAACATCAAATAATTAAACTACAGTCCGCAGTGTACGACTTTGTTGCAGCTCTGAAACTTAACTAATATTTTTTATTCTAAGCGTGGCAATAATGTGTTTGATATTCTACTATTAGGGATGGAAATAGGTCGGTTTCGGCCAATCCTACCTAACAAAAAAAATTTATATTATTCATTAGACTTAACCCGACATAAAAAATATATATCCTCCATTATAAGGGTGTTCGTGGTCGGTTTGGATCGGTTTTTTACTAAAATTTTATTCAATCCGAAAATATAAATGTTTGAGGTTTGGATGTTTTAAAAAAAATCGATCCGATCCAATTAAGTACGGCTTGATTCGGTTTGGATTTGTGCGGTTTTTGGATTATAATTTTTCAAAAACAATTCTTGAATTTTTTTCCATAAAAATAACATATGTATAACAAAAGCAAAGAGAATATATATTTTAACAAATGCAAGCTTGTGAAGCTTACAAAGAGTATATATTTTAACAAATGCAAGCTTGTGAAGTTTGCTCACATTAATAGTTCAGCAGTAGTTTGTAGATGGAACCAAGATTTTTCATCTTTGGGCATAGATGAGTCCATTTCTTTTCCTTTTGTAAATTCAATATTGCCAAGATGTAAAATTGCAACAATCACTCGAAATATTGCTTCCTGGACAGTGGTGGGGGACAAAATATCAAAGCATTGAAGCACAGTGTGCCTTCCATTTGATCTGTCCATATGTCATTCTTTGTCAACCAAATACACAAAAGACAAATACACAAAAGACAAAGAAACAACCCAAAGCTAAAGACAAAATGAAGGCACCCTATAAAGACAGAGAAACCACATTCTAAAAATTAGAATTAGCACAATATAAAGTGCACTCAAATTAAGTCAATAAGTCTTGAAATTATTCTAGTTATAACTTCATAGAAACTACTAAAAGTTGTACAATTGTTTAAATTCAAAGCAATCCAGAATAGCAACCCAAGCCACAAACATCCATGTTGCAACAAATCACAGTTTAGATAAAAAAATACAATAGTCTCCAACAGATTCCAAAACAACAATACTGCTAGCACATTCAAAACAACATGATCCAAAAACAACTCCAAACAATAACTCCAAACAGTATCTCCAAACAGCAACATGATCCCAAACAGCTCCAAACAACATGATCAAAAGTCCACTGCATGTTTAAAGAAAGACATCCAATTAAAAAAATAATCAATATAATTATTATTAAGAAAAACAACAAATTAAAAATATGATACTAAATCAACAACTAATCAGAATCTGCATCAGATTACTCTTCATATAGTTGTTGGATTGGGGCAAGGTCTTCAAATATTTAAAATATAACCAATTAGTATGACTCAAAATTAAGTCAAAAACAAATACACTACTATGAGGTACAATGAAAATACCTAGCTCAAGCTTTTTTAAATCCTCCACGAGCTCTTTAACATCAGTTGATATTGGGGAGGATCGACACTAATTTTAGGTGCAAATCAAAGCCTCAACGGTCTTTGGTGTAAGAGAGCTCCTATAACAGTTAAGCACTCTATCTCCTGTGCTAAAAGCAGACTCTGAAGCAACAGTAGACAAAGGTATGGCCAAAACATCTCTAGCTAATTGACCAAGAATGGGATATTTGGTAGAGTTCACTTTCCACCAATTCAAAATTTCAAAATTAGGATTGCTTTTCTTCTCCAATGTCTCCAAGAGATACAAGTCTACTTCAATTTTATTCAAATTCTCACGAAGATCTATGTCTTTTTCAAACTCAACAGCAATTTCATCATCAATTGAATCAATGTTTATCGTTATATTTTTCATTAGATGATTGAACACAAGTTTTAAGCTGCCATTGATTAGTAAAAAACCTATACTTCTCAAACATTTCATACAATTCTTCTTTCACCTTTTGACTCATAAATTCAAGAATATCTTTCTCATAAATCTTGTTCATTCCCCACTCAACAAAAAGAAACTTATTACGAGGATCAAGCACCACAACAACAAAAATCAACATATTCATATTTTTCACATTCCCCCAATATTTATCATATTTAACTTTCATTTTTTCAGCCATCCTTCCAAGCATTAGATCACAACTTTCTATCATTTTTTTGAATGTAATCAAAGACAAAACATGTTCATTGAAATATTGAGAAGAGGTAACATACTTTGTACCTGAAACTTTTTCAGTTATATAAAAAAAATCTTCAAGAATTTAACAAGGTATCTTGCAGATTCCCAATCTTCATTATTTGGAATACCACCATGCAACATCACATATTCAACACATTTTTCCCCTAATCTCTTAAATGACTTTTGGAACTTTAAAGCAATTTCAAGCATCAAGTAGGTGGAGTTCCACCTAGTAGGCACATCTAATTGCAAAATACTTTTATCTTGTAGCTTAGATTCCTTAATACAACTTCTAAACTTATCCATGTGACCAGGAGATGCACTGACATATCTAACTGCTTTCCTAATTTTACTAATTGAAGAATTCCACTCTTTCAATCCATCTTGAACCACAAGATTCAAGATATGAACACAACACCTAACATGCATATGTTCTCCCTTTAGAGGATGTGTATTTCAATCATCCATTATACTTTTTAATTTTTGTTTCTTGCTTATGTAAAGACTCCAACAATCCCTAGCAGCTGAAATCCTCCCCGAAATTGGTAGCTTAGGTTGCAAAATACTCATAAAGTAACGAAATCCCTCCCCCTCAACAAACTTAAAAGGCAATTCATCAACAATTATCATTTTAGCTAGTGTTTTTCTACATGCATCAACATCAAAATGAACACTAGTCAAAACATTATTATCTCCCTGCCCATCTTTCTTTTTCAATTGTTGAAAGGAAATAGTTTTTTATGAGAATCACAAGTCTCTTTAGGAAACTTTTTACAAAGATGCAACAAATGGTTTATCATATTACTTGTACCATTTTTGTGAGAATCACATGCATAAAACTTTGCACACCAATTACAAGAAGCTCTAGGTTTTGTGCTACAGGAGATATCTTTAGAAAAATGATCACAATCTCATGATCTATTATTCCTACAATATTTTTTGTTACCTTTATCTCTAGCTTCAGGATTCTTGGATGTGGGTTCATCCACAACTTTCATTTTCCTTTTATCCTTTTCAACTTTAGAGTCTCCCTCTTTGTTTTCATCATGTGCCTCTTCCAAGTTAGGTACTTCATTAGTTGATTTGCTAGACTGCACATCTCTAGCTTCCATTCTATCACTACTGTCATAGTTTTGAGCTTGCATCAATATATATAAAAAATGAATATTAGGAAATTGATGATAGTGATACTATTAAAGACCAAAAAGGAATGAATGGATGTAATTCATTCATTTTGTTAAGGGAATGAATGACTACCTCTTCTATGTTGCAAGGGTTGATTAAATGTAATTCTGTGACTGTACCAAGTCAAGAGAACAAAATTGAAAAATAAAAAAAGGTTAATTAAATGTAATTATATGTATTAATGGTATAAGTATAAATGTCAACCAATCAGAAATAGTGTGATGATAAATTTGTAAGGCAAATGCTAACTAATGCATTCACTGAGCTTGAAATCCATGTGTGAATTTTCATTATTATGATAAACAACATTATAACAATTTAGAAGTGATACAAAGCACAATGAAAGGCCAAGAAGAACCAGAAAATATCAAAACATAAATCACTTTTCTAAACATTTAGTGTACTGGTAATGTGCATCAAAGCCTAAGGTATCCACCAAAAGAAATACAAGATTTAGGAAGCAAATTCAGATAATAGTGTTGAAATTCATTAAACTAGAGAACTTTTTGTTTTTTTAAATGGTTTGACAGTTTTCCATCTGACAAATGTGAAGCTCCACTGAATACAATATAAAAAAATGTTTTAAAGTATATAAATGAGAAGTTGTGCATTATAAATCAAATAATAGATAGCTTTCACATTGGTTCACAGAGAATTTAACCTAGACGATAAATCTATAGTATAAAAGTATATATTGCTTCTAGTAATTAAAAAAAAAAGTAAGTCACATCGTAGCAAACAACTGATATGTTACACATGGTCAAAAACAAAGATGATATCAATATATCATATTATCATATAAAAAAATAATACTCTTGGTTCATGTTTATCAAAATCCTTTCTTATATAGACTAGTATATGAACTTATCAGTCATTCTAAACTTTTGAATGGGAAAGGGCATTGAACTAAATAACACCGAAGTTATTCTGCATGTTTTCAAGATTTTTCACAATATTAAGGCCAAAATTAAATTAATAAGCAGGGATTGTACTCAAGAGAATCCCATAACACTTGTTGAGAATTTGACATGGCAAGTATAATCAAGACTGACATGTAGTAACACAAGAAAGAAGATCTTCTGATAAAGATTGTAATTAGAATACTTTATTTGGTAGAGAACCATAAAAAATAAATAATAAGACTAATAATAATAATCTACATATTACCCTCAAATAGTGGACGAGGATAGGTACCATAGAGTCATTTTTCCTCGTTCAATCTCTTCATCCATTTATAATATACTAGCTAAAATGTTAAATATTGACAACCTTGAAATGTCTCCAATGCTTTTATGCCCAAAAAACACACGCCATTCTTTTGTTCTCATACTCCAGCATCAGTTTTGTGTATAAAACAGACAATTATAATCATGTATCTATTATTATAAGTGGCCAGTATCTACAAGAAGAGAGGAAAAGCGGACTAGAAATAGTAGAATATCAATTTTGAGTATTTAAATCTACAGTATGGGAACATCAATTGATTTTGCAAACAACATCGATTCACTTCCAGTGCCCCCTAAAATACATATCTAAAGCCCTCAAAAGTCAAAACTGAAGGCTCTAATATGACTATATTACTCGAGCTATAGATATATGCAAAATTAATAGGCACAAACACGAAACATGACAGATGAATCCTGATTGCATAAAAGTCATTGAAGTTTCGAGCATGAAAACAACAAATCCACCAATTTCAAGCTTCAACGAAACATACAAACTAAATTTTCGATATCAAGAGCAAGTAATCATCATAGTACTCATTACGGTTAACGAAGATAATGGCATAAAGAGCATAAATGATGCCATGAATATAACCTAGAATAGTGAGGACAAGCATATGAAGAACTCAACATGCATAAACGAAATCACAGTCTCAGATCTCGCATCGCAGAGAAATTATTAATACATAAAATCTAAAGAGAGAGAAGAAAGAGTGACATACACTGTAACAACCATAGAGAAAACAGACTCCAAGTGGAGGTAACAAAATTGTGATGGAGTGAGGGGTGCAAAATCGCGACTGGCCTGTGAGTCGAGGATGATACGGAGGTAGAGTCATTTGGGTTGTGAGTGAAGGGATGTGCTCGAGGAGGATGAGAAGAGGCGGAGTAAATTTGGAACAAACGAAAGTGGGTTAGGGTTTCAATATTTGGCCAGTGAACGAACGTGAGCCAATAAAAGGGTTTCATTTTTTGATTGAACTTGAAATGGTATCGTTCTGCACATGGAGATAGACATTCATTATAAGAGACTATCGGTTCGGTTCGATTTGGATCGGTTCCAGATTTCTAAACCGAAATCGAACTGAACCGATCGTTTTTAAAAAAGCAAACACACTAAATCGGTTTCAATTTTTTCGGTTATCGGTTTTTTGGATCGGTTTTCGGTTTTTTTTGTATCAGATTGGATCTGAACACCACTACTCCACCCAATTTTTTAAGATAAAATAAAAATTCGATCTGACATGAAATAATAATAAAAATATTATTTTTATTCAATAAAAACAACGATTTAATTGAAAAATAGTATATATAGAGGTATTATTGTAATTATTCCTAAATATATAAGATAAAATTATATTTTTTCCATATCGGGTCGGATTGGGTATTTTTACCCTAAAGCAGAATCCGACACAACCCGAATATCACCTTTTAAAAAATCCAACCCTACATGTACCTGTTTTTTTTTAAATCTGACACAATCTGATCGGGTTGGGTTGGAATCCATTGGATTCGAGTCTCATGATTATCCCTATCTACGATCATATTAATTAGTACAATAATATTGTAATATAAAACATAATATTTTGTAGAAATAATAAGTAAACAGATCCCTATAGTATAAGTTGAAAAACAAATTAATATATATTATGAAACCAAACAATTAAATAAGTTGAATTTCTCAAATAATGTAGTGGAAAAAATTATTTGCTTGAATAATGCAGTCGACGGGTTATTTTGTGAAATAGAGTGAATGCTACAGTAACCACTGAAGACGCATTGGAGTCCAAGCGACTTACCCAAACCCCTTAAAGACGCATTGGAGTCCAAGCGCCTCCTCAAAGACGCATGAAAATCAAATGTCTTCCCCTTCGTAGCACTCATACCATCTAATCTTCATTGTGGCCCACATGTATAGCAATGGAGTGTATCACGTGAATATGTAGGTGTAGAAATAAAATCTTCTTTGTGGCCCGCATGCATAACAATAATGAAGTGTACCACGTGAATATGTAGGTGTAGAAATAATACTGCAACTATTGTAGCAATAATGAAGCAATAGTGGGAATAGGGACAGATATTTGGGGGTTGTGGTTAGAGGATTGGGGTTGGTTTTTAAATATAAATATGAGGTGTAAGGAGGGAGAGAGGATTACATCAGGAATGAAAAAAAATATGAGAATAAATAAGAGAAAAGAGGAAGAAATAATAGAAAATAGAAAGAAAGAATAAGAAGAGAATATCAGTTCGTGCTACATTATTCGACAAATTTAACCCGGTTAGTTAGTTAATTTTGTTTATAAAATCTATATTATTTATAAAATAATATGAATAATATAGACGATAAATTTAAATTTGTTATGTTTGTTAATTTTGTTTCAATTAGTTGTATGTGTCATATGTTTGTTGAATAATTAGATATAGTTAGTTAGTAGTACGTGTTATTAAATTATTAATGTTATTAAATTTCGTTGTTCAGATTCGTCTCATTGAAATGGCAGAACAAAATCAATTACTTCATCTTGACGCTCAACATATTTCTAGCCATTTGGGAGCGATGGTTTTATTATTATTTAATAAAATATTATAAATGTTTATTAAATATTATAAAATGTTTATTTTATGATTAATTGAAATAAATTTCATGAATATTATAATTGTAGGAAGATGAGCAGCGAGTCCTCCGTCATCGGATTAGTATTCCCATTAAGCAACACCCTTTGATTGAAGATAACCTGGAAGAGGCTGGATTTTATCATGTTACATTTAAACGGGAGTATAAGTTGGTCCCGAGTTTGATAAGTGCATTGATTGAATATTGGAGGCCAGAAACACATACATTTCATTTGTTGTGCGGAGAATGCGCGATAACCCTAGAAGATGTGGCCTTACAACTTGGGGTTCCAACAAATGGGATGTCGATGCTGATGAAAATGATTATAATATCGTGGAAAAACTTTGCAATGAGTTTCTTGAGCAAACGACAATAAGCCCAAATGTAAAAGGGCGACGTTTAAGGTTGCCGTGGTTAAAGGATCAATTTCAACTCAAAAAAATAGTACCGAAAAAGAAATTGTATATGCAACTCGAGCATATATCTTATAGTTGATTGGGGGAGTTTTGATGTCGGATAAATCTGGCGGTCTGGTTCACACGCAGTATCTCTCGTTTTTGAGAAATTTTGAGAATACAAGTCAGTACAGTTGGGGATATACGATATTGGTGTTCTTGTACCGTGAGATGTGCAATGCGTCAATAATCGTCAATGATACTAATACCGTGGAAATTGGTGGATGTCTGATGTTGCTACAATCTTGGGCTTGACATAGACTTCCATTTTTAACACCTATTAGTCGAACATCGATTGACTTTCCTTTTGCGGGAGGTAATATTTATTTTCTATATTTTAATTTAAATTCTTAATTAGAATTTATTTTTTATGATTAAAAATAAGTAACAAATATTTTTTTGATTTACAAATGGAGGCATAAAATAGAAAATACATGATTATTTCACAATAATATCAAAGAGTTTCGGTTATAGATCACCATTTATAGCAAAAAGAAAGTAAATTTTAGAATATGTAATATAATTATACTATTTAATTTAATTTAAATTAATTAATTTAACTTCATTTATTTATTTATATTTATTTCTTTATTTATAATTTTATAATTTTGTGTAATGAATTAATTTTCATAAATATTAATTTTACAGTTTGTTTGGATGTTGTACCTAGAGCAAGAAGTTTTAGCGTGTGTGCCGCCACAGGTTTTGTTGGATTATGAAACGTGGAATGTTGTTACACTATTGATTCATTTTGCATTTGTTGAGATATTCTTTGCGAATCGAGTGGTGAGGCAGTTCAAGTGCCGTCAACCTATTCCGTCCATTCCATGGGATCATTACCCCTTGCACTAGTTAGATGGACAGGGTAAGCACAACGTGAATTGGGTTGAGAAGCACACAAACTACATTAATGATTGGAACAACAGAGCTTCATCCTTGCCACCAATTGCTCCAATGGAAGATTATGAGTTTAATTTTAAAACTTCGGCTTACTTCAGTATTATTTCGAGCATGAAAAGTCGTACCTGACGACGTTAGGAGAAAGGAAAGAGTTTAAAAATATAAGAGAAAATTTGGTAGAGCCGAGAAATTTATACATAGTGAAAGTGGGAGCTCATCTCAACAACATGAAGCAGAAACAACAGAACTGTTTTATGATTCTTTAGTTCCGGCATACATACCGAAGTTGATGCCTCCTCATGCACCCAACTACACTCCCATGTTTGAATCGATGTATAACTTTGACCAAATGACATCAATGATGTCAAATACCACTATTTGTCAGTATACATTTCCAGGAGGGATGCAAGATGAAACTGGTGGAATGAGAGAGTATAGTGGTGGGCATATCTTTACAAGAGCAGCTGATATACACCTAATGAATGAGGAGGATGACTATCATACTCCTGAGCAATTGCAACAACCACAACGCATTAGACATCCGCCTCGACATTATCATTTGACAACACCCTGACATCGACAACAATTATAAACTCAATTGTTATTTGTTTAAATAGTAATAGTGTGAAAATGTTATTATTATATGTTAAAACTAAATATTTAAGTTATACTAGTATTTTAAATCGTAAACATGAGTAAATATTTTGTTTTTAAAATTTTTTACCTTAACTTAAATTCAAAAATTTAATAATTATTAGTTATAAATTGTTTACCTTACCAAATTGATTAAATTCGAAGATTTATAAATAACAATCGTAAACTTGAGTAAATAATTTTTTTGAAATTTTTTACATTAACTTAAATTTGAAGATTTAATAAATAATAGTTATAAATTCGAAGATTTATAAATGACAATAAATTAGTATAAAATTAAGTTAATTATTATAAAATCATATATATATATATATACATAAATTATTATGCATAAATTGTTATAAAATCAAGTGAATTATTATAAAAAAATTAATATATACATACATAGAAATACATATATGATTACTACTGATGAGGTTTATATCTTGGTAGATTAGGACATTTCTTTTTTGAATGACTTTCACCCCTACATAATCCGCATCTTTTTGGTTGACCCCTCTCTCTAGCATGAAAATCCATACTGATATGAATAGGACTGGACTCAGGTCGACCCTTTGGACTTCTACTAAGCATTGGATTTGGTAGTCATTCGTCATGATCATTTTTTGGCCAATATGATTCATTTGGGATATGTCTGAACGCATAGCTGTAGACATTTAATATCCTATGTAGGTGAAAGCACTCATTAACATAACTGTATACGCTTACACCAGCATACATACATGTAGTGAATGCATGAGCACATGGATATCTATATACCTAAAAGCGACCACAATCACACCATTTGAGTCGTAAATCAACTCTACATGTTTGGCCTTCTCCTCCTTCGTTACTGTGTATGCATGACACAACAAAAGTATGACCAAATCGATCAAAATTATGAACAAGCATTGAGGTTGTCAATCTCTCATTTGCTTCCATTGCTTCCACCATTGTAGGAGCCCAAGTTTGACCTCTATTTATGAGACACTCAATCACCTTGCCTTTATCGGACCAAACCTTAGCCAATTTAAAGTATATCTCATCCACTAAACTAGCTATTGGGAGATGACGTGTACAGTACTGAATTAATTGCCTCAGCAAGATTTGTGGTCATATGTCTATATCGCTGACCCTCGTCGTATACTTGTGACCATTTTTCTCATGGTATTTTCGAATCCCACTTCCATACACGTTGATCATCATAAAATACCTTCAAATTCTCCAATATCTTGGCAAAATTTGGTTGTCATAGTTCATATCCTGTTTCATAATATATATATTGTGTTAAAGCTCAATTAAAAAAACCACATAAATTAATACAAAAATGTTTAAAATAAAACTTAACCATGCTTATTATCTCCCTACGAATGTGGGCGTTATGAAATTGATTGATTCTATTCTTACCAATATGGAGGATACAAAATGTGGGATATGCATGTGGAGGTATCCGACGACTTCCTGATCGTTCAATTACCGCCAAAATGCATGTTCCTCGATCAGATATCAAGCAAACACCATCTTATCAAACGACATATTTACGTAGATTGGTCAAAAAAAATCACATGCTTCTGTTGTCTCTCCTTCAACAATGGAAAATACAATTTGGAAGATATTTTGTTCACCATCTTGCGCAACTGTCATTAACAATACATGCTTATATTGACCATACAACCACGTACCGTCTTCTTGGACCATACGTTTGCAAAATGGAAATCCTTCTATGCATGACTTGAATGCCCAAAAGAGTCTATGAAATATCTTATTCCCTGGAATAAGTTGACCTTCTTCGTCATACGCAGGCATGGTTTGAGACTTCACTATGGTTCCCGGGATGAATCGCTTCATTGCTTGTAACAAATGTGGTAGCTCATTGTACGATGTATCAAAATATCCATATGTCAACTTAATTGCCTTCATTTTCGCATTCCAAACCTTGCCATATTTTACTTGGTATCCAAATTGGCTTCGAATAGATGCAACTAACACTGAACAAGGGATTCTTTGATCCTTCTCAACTAATACCTTCACGTAATCACAAATTACATCAGAGTCCAATGGTCGGTGGTCTTGCTCGATTGAGTTCCGCATATATGTTTCAATTACACTTCGCATATATGTTTTTTGGACACTCTGATCTTTCAATCACAAATCACAACTTAATTGTACCTTTTGATAACCCAAGCATTGTGCCTTTGAATTTTGGACACTCTGATCTTTCAATTACACTCTGGGCCATATTTAACACACTTCGCATGTATGTTTTTTTGGTTGGACTCTGTGATATAGACACGAACATGGCCTTTGATACAATACTCTTTAATCGAGAAAGTAGCTTCATCTTTTCCTCTAAATTACATCCTAACTGAAAATTCACCAGAAATTTCGAATGATTCAACCATATGGTATGGAGGTATATATGGCATGTCTGGGAATTCTTGTTTCCTCATCGCATCATAATCGATCTCGTACATGTGAGGAGTTGGTTGATACAGTGTCATAACTTCATCAGTTGGTCTCGGGTTAGGTGCACCACTACAGCCAAAATTATCTTCGTCGGGTAAAACGGGTTCTTGAGTTTCTTCATCTTTGCTAGAATCATCATGGATTTCTCCTCATCGATTTTCAACATCAACAGTCAATTCTGAGTTATATATGTTTCTCTCCTCGTACTCTGCTAGTGCAGATGTTCCACCAACTTCATTTCCACTTTCTAATAGCGTCATAAAATTGTTTATCGATCTGTATGTCGGGTCCTCAAACTCACTTCCGAAAGCCATTTCAGATGAATTTCCAGACACATTTCTTGATGACCTAGGAGCATCAGATATGTTACGCACATCAACAAATAACTCAATAACTGAAATATTTGTTTACTCATATAATCTAATCATGGTTCCAATATCATCATCTTCTTCAACTGGTACTGCAACATATCTAGTTGGATTGAGACATACCATGAACCTGTGCTTTAAACCATCAATTGTGATGTCCCTTTTGAACATCATATTTATAGGTCTTTTAGACTGGAAAACAACTCCGACCTCATTTTCCATATATATCCATTATAGTGGACAATCGTGAAAAAGTTGTTGCTCATTTTCTCTACAACATCAAAATTTGTATTTATAATAGATAAAATATAATATATATAACAACAATATAAAAATAAACATAACAACAATCGTAACATTAACAAATATTTATAAAAATAATTATAAAATATCTTAAATAAAATTTCTTCAAATTCAGTTCACCTTCGTTATTCCAAAAAAATTAACAAACTATTAGACTAATTTCATATAAATTTATCAAATAATGTAGCACGAACCGATATTCTCTTCTTCTCATTTCTTTCTCTTTTCTCTTATTTCTTCTCCTCTTCTTTTTTTCATTCCCAGTGTAATCATCTCCCTACACCTCATATTTATATTTAAAAACCAATCCCAATCCTCCAATCACAAGCCCCAATTGTCGGTCCCTACTCCCACAATTATTGTTTCATTATTGCTGCAATAGTTACAGCATTATTGCTCTTACATATTCACGTGGTAAAACACTCCATTATTGCTATGCATGCATGGGCTACAGGTATTATTGCTACAATGCTTACATATTCATGTGTGAGGGTAAACTTTTAAATAATGTGTTGGAATTTTTTATTGACTCGAATAACAATTAGTTGGAATTATTTTTTGAAATCAGATATTTGTTACAGTAGAATTTAAGACGCATGGAGTACAATATGAGTTTAATATAAATTTCAGGGAGATGCATGAAGTGTAATGTGTCTCTCATATTTTGGTTTTTCCCTTCATATTTTAGTTTTTTTATTTGAGGTTTAAGGTTTAGATTTTGGGTATTAGATTTAGAATTTAGGGTTTACATTTTAGGTATGATTTAAGGGTTAAATTTTAAGATTCAAGGTTTAGGATTTAGGGGTTAGAAGTTATAATTTAGAGTTTAGGGTTTAATATTTGGATTTAATTTTAACTATTATTATAAAAAATTAAAATAAAATAAAATTGGAGCACAATGCGTTGTAAAACCTAAGGATAAAAACCTAGGAAATTAGGTTCAATTCATGCAAATTAATTAATTAAGAATCACGGGAAACACATCCTCTTCCATGCGTTTTGCATGGGTCACATTCACGAATAAATAATTCTATTCCTACATTATTTGAGGATTTAATTATTTTGAGGTAATATTACCACTCCATTATTGCTATACAGGGCCACAAAGGAGGGGAAGACACATGGATTTCCATGAGTCTTTGAAGAGACGCATTCACTAAAATAATCTGTCGATTGTGTTATTCGAGCAAATAATTTTTTTCATTATATTATTTGAGAAATTCAGCCCAATTAAATATATATAAATATTATTTCCAAATCCAAATGTAAGAGTGATCAAATTTAAATTTAAATAATAATGAACAGATCTAAATCTAATCGGAAAGAAAATTTAAAAAATGAAAGCCAGAGATTATTTAATTTTGGGTTATTGAAGTGTGTGCTTGGGGGGTTTCTTGGAATGTTCATTGAATACAAGTTTATTATAAGAAAAGCAAAGCAAAGAGGTGAAGTTTACCTTTCAAAATCAGATTGGTCCATCTCCCATTTGCCGTAAAGGATTCGTGATCTGTCATTGTCGTGTCAGTGTCGAATGCACGCATACACTTCTGCTCATTGCCCTATGCTCATCCATCCCGTTACCCTATTGGCAGAATAACTTTCATACCCCTCTAACTTTAAGTTTTTCATTTTAATCCTTAAATTTTTATTGTCTCTATGTTGGCCCTCTAACGTTTATTCTTTATTGTCTCGCCCCCGAGTCCAGAATTTAGGATTGGATTATTTAAAAGATGCCTCGAAGTCTATGAATCGGCCTTCAACTTTCACTTTTTTGATCTATAATCATTTGTCGTTAGATCATCTCAGTTTTCAAGTATGTTGTTCACCAATGTCTTCTCTTACGTCTCACCAATTCGGAACTCCCTATCACCGTTGATGCCACAAGCCTTGTTTCTTTTCGCTCGTTGGTGCTTTTCTCGCTCTTCCTCCCTCTTTGCTGGGTCCTTTACTCCGTTGGATTCTTTAAGTGTTTGATTGACAATGTCTGATCAATATACAATGTTTATTTAAAAGTTTTTTTTATTTCATTTTAAGAATCTTTTAGAGGTCATTTTGAAAAACAAGTTCTATCTATTTAATAACTATATAATAAATTCTTTTAAAATGATTTTATTGAGTGATTTCAATAATAAAAGAATTTTAGAGGATTAATATTTAATTAGTTACGCATGTAGGATGTATGTATCGTCAACGACTAAGAAAAAAAAAATAAACAAACACTACATTATAATCATTCTACACTATCAAAAGAAACTTTGTTTACCAACAACTAGTTGGTATAGTGAGATGAGACATTAGGTCCCTTAAATAAGGTCAGAGGTTCGAATCTTTGTGTTTGCGAATAGAGCAAACTGGGTTGGGAGGGTCGTTCTCGTCTCTGCAGTATCCGATTTGGATTAGTTGGTTAATAAATTGGATATCAGTGATTAATTAAAAAAATTCTTTAAAATTGAAAGAATAATTCTTAAGAATTTCGTCAAATTTTTTTAAAAAAAACCTTGACATATTTTTTAAGAAACGGCGCATTAATTCTTCAAAATATTATTTTTCAAATGTTGATTGTCAAGGGTTTGGATTCTAAGCTTGTGAAGTGTGAACTTCATAACTTGTCAAACTATTATTATTATTATTATTATTATTATTATTATTATTAAACCGAAACGTCTCCACTAAAGTGTCCCACCTGTCAACCTTAAAATGTTAAAGCTGTAAATACATCGTTTGAAGTTTAAAATAGGAAATTAGCAGATATTGAAATAGGAAATATTGAATTTATAAATTAAAAAAATCTGAAAAGTTGAAAGACTAAATAATGATAATTCTTGGAAACTGTAATAAATAGGACAAATAAGTGTTGTACTTTAGTTGTGACATTTCTAAGGTAAATGGTCAAACCCGTATTATAATTTACGATTTCCATTACCATTCAAATATTTCAATAGCGTTTGGAATTATCGACGGCAGACAAGAAATGAATTAAAACGAATGTAGGCCACGCTTCACCTTGGGCAAGCTTCGATATTTAGCTTCGGTTGTCAATCGAGACACTAATTTCTGTTTCTTTTATTTCATATGATCATACAATTTTCGAGGTACACAAAATATCCAGAGGTTGCCTCTTATCAACTTAGTTAGTTATCGCAGCATTCGTCTAACCGTTGTAAGTTGAACTTTACGCAAGCGAATGTCTATGTTCTTGAGCCTTAATTCTAAGAAAGAAACTAAGATCACCGAGGTCTTTTAAGGGAAATCTAGTACTTAGACGGGCTACCACATCTATTAATTCATTATTGGGCTTAGGAGTGAGTAAAATTCGATTCGATTCAAATAAAAATTGAATTTTTCTATTCAACTTGACTTGTCTTGATTTGTAATTTTATAAACTCAATTCGAATGAAACATCAGATAAAGTTTGAGTTATAAAATAATATTTGAATAACTAGAAAATTTTAATAATTAATAGATTAATTTTCAAGTTTAAGTCAAATCCTTTCGCATTGAATTTAAAAATATATAAATTTTTATATGTCATGCCATTAAAAATTAACATCATTAACAAAAGTACTAAAACAATGAATAATTTTTTTTAAATATCAACTCAAGACAAGAGAAGATACAGAATTTAGAAATCAAATGTAATATATTTTAAATTAGATCTAACTATTTTTGTTCAAAGTTCAATCATTTTATCTAAATAAAACATAATTTGATTGCAGACTACATTCGATAATTCAAAATAGGTAGAGTTAAGTAAACTCGGTACTCATTGAACTGATTTTTTTTTTTAAACAAAAAGAAAAAACAAAAGAGAATCTAGAAACACAAAATAGAGACAAAGAAGAAAAACATAAAAACAAGGGAAGGTTTGACAAAAACTAAAATGCAAACAACCAAAACAAATAAGTGGGGATACTTTTCGTAGGGTCATTAAAAGCCTATAAGATTACACTTTTGTCGGCTTAGTTTCGAATGAAAATGGACATATTAGGCTTTTTCAACGGATTGTACTTTTCGTAGGGTCATTAAAAGCCGATGAGTATTACACTTTTGTCGGATCTATTTTCCAATGAAAAGAAAATCATGGACTTCTTAGGGATACATCAAATTTTGATGTATACATCTTGAGTTTTGAATACATAATATTTATATTTTGGGTAAACTATATAAATAATTTCGTTTGTTTTCGGTCTAATCGATTTTAGTCACCAATTTAAAAATTAAGGGTATATGGTCCTTAATGTTATCAATACGTTCGATTTAATCACTAACGTTACTGATTCGTTTGATTTTAGTCCCTTAGTCGTTAATTCTTGTTTGATTTTAATCCCTCAGCTATGTCACATATTCGTTAAGGGTTAACTGTGGAAGGACTTAAACCAAACGGACCGATAATATTAGGGACCATTTACCCTTAATTTTTAAATTGCTAACCAAAGTCGAACAGACCCTAAACAAAAGAAATTGTTCGCATAGTTTACCCTGATATCTTTTGTAATCTCTATGTTTATAATGAATTATTAATTTTCTCATTCATATAAGTAAACAAGAGTAATCACATTAAATTTTACCTCTTGTGTGTGATATGTTCTATGTTGATTCCGACATAAAAAACTATTTAGAAAAATATGGGCGGGAAAGAAAAATATTCACTATGTAGAAAAGAAGAACGCAAGAGGGTTTGTAGAAATCAACTTGATTTCTACCCCTAATCTGTAATATCTATTTATAGAGATAATTACTTATTTACAAAAGAAACTTGTTTATTAGAAGTTTTCTCAAAGTAGGTTATCTACTATTAATTAACATCAAACAAAATAAGCTTTCTACTTTCAATCAAATTGGGTTTCGTACTTTTCACAATTATCCATTAATTTTATATCTTTATTAATTTGAGTCATATCGAATTTGGGTTCAAACTATAATAATCTCTATATCGACATGAATTTTCGATGAAGCACTCAAACTCAAGAAAAATCAATTTTTTGCACAGACGAATAAATTATCCACTTTGAGAATATATTCTTTAATTTTTATACGAGACCCCTTCAAAGGGATATTCTTTAACAACGAACACCGGCCAAGTCCAAGCAATACTCAAATTTGGATGTAGGAAGTGACATGGTCAACATATCTCTAGAATTATCATGTGTGTTAATTTTGTTCGCAACAATATCACCTCGAGCAATAATATCACATACAAAGTAATATCGAATATCAATATGTTTTGTTCTCTCATGAAACATTTGATCTTTTGTAAGGAAGATGACATTCTAACTATCACAAAATATAGTGTAGCTTTGAAGATCTTCACTTAGTTGACCAAAGAGTCTCTTTAATCAAATCGCTTATTTACATACTCAAGCAAGTAATCGGCAAAACAATCATAGTTGGTAAGGTACCTTCTCAATATAGTGAAAGTCTAATACCAAATCAGTACTAATTAGTTTAGCACTTCGCCTAGTAAATTTGCTAAGAATCTTCTCAATATACTCTTTTTTATGATATCGAGGTTTTTTTTCCTTCTAAATTTTAAGTCTTTTACCTCAAAACTTTCACTGAGCTAAACTTTATTTTTGCTTTTTTCTTTTATTTTTTACTGCTAACATGTAATCGACATATAATTTTAATATTTATCTAACTTGAAATTGATTACAATTTTGTCAGATCCATTTATGATAATTCACTTCCAAAGGAAATGAGATTATGGAGTTTAGCAGTGGGTTGGCTTCAAGAAATGAAGTGATTCCCTTATAATTCTTCCCTTCTTTTAATGGGCCTTACTTATAGTGAATACGGACATTTAACATTAAATTTCTTAATCATTCGACTGTGATATTTCATATAAATTATATATATTGAGTTTTTGACATACTACGAATACTTATCCATTTGTTTTGTATAAAATAGTTTAACCTCTAATTAATAAAAGTAGTTTCATAATCTATACGACAGAAGTATTATATTAATTTTAAATTTCATGTTTGATCTAAAATACTTTTTAAATTTGAGTCGAGAGTTATTTAATACATCTCTTTGGGATAATAGGACTAAATCATGTCTAAAGAATGATATTGATCATATTTATTAAATATATTAAGTTTTGAAACTCTAAAGTTATTGTCAAAACAATGAAAAATATTTTCAATACCTCTAAAAATTATGGACCAAAAGTTTTGAGTTATGGACCAAATGTTTTCAAAACTCTCCCTTAATTTTTATTTTTTACAGTTTAGTATAGAAATCGCAACTTGATCAATTGATGTTCGATTTAGTTTCTACTTTTTAAATTCATAATTTTGATAGAACATATTTTAAACATAGGTTTATTCAATAAAAAATAATATCTTACACATCAGTGACATCTAATAAAAAACTAAACACAAAAATCACAACAAAAACCGAAATTCTTACCTATATCTCCAAATCAACAACACCATTTAAGAGCATCAATTACGATGCCCAAAATGTGTTTGTATGCAAAAACATATTTGAAGTAAGGTAGTTAAAACAATTTAGAAGGTAGTTATTAAAATCGATTAAAATCAACGGAATTTGCAAGAATAGTTCACGGCTAAATGGTTGAAAATAAGGGAAAATTGATATTGGAAATATCTTTATAGATTTAACAATTTTGATCCTTTTACAATATAGTCACTAAACTTGAATTTTAATTTGAAAATTCAAATTAGTCCTTTCTTTAAAATCAATTTACACTTTAAAAATCATATTTTAATTTAAAAATATTTATTATTATTCGAAAAAATTTATCTCATAATATTTCAAAAAATTTCATTTTACATAAATTGTGAAATTAAACTGATTCTACCGACCAGATTTTGGGAAGTTACATTCCATCCATTTCAAGCATTAAATTTGTGCATTAAGTACTAACTTGCAACCATAGTTTCAAAACTCTTCTTGTAATATTGAAACTCCTAAAACATGTTTGAAAATATATATCGTTGGAGGCACAGAGTATCGATACTGGCACGTGTTTTGGAAACTCACACACGGGTATCAAAACTCTTGAATGTCGGAAAATACTTTCTTGATGTTATTGAGCTACTATGCGGTCCTTTTTATATACTCTATAAGTGATTTATAGTCATTTGGAGAAGTTGGAGGTAGCTTCTAGTCATTTTAAGCATGAAATTTGTTATTTAAATACTCAATTGCAACCATAGTTTGAAACTCTTCTTGGAGAATCGAAACTCCTAAAACATGTTTGAAAATATCAATTGTTGGAGGCCGAGAGTATAGATACTAGAACATGAGTTTTGGAATCTCATATACGTGTATCAAATCCAACATTGGTTTTCAAAACTCTGAAGCACTATGGAATGGAAGTTCTAAAACTAGTATAAGAGTTTCGAAACTCTTACGTGAAGTTTTAAAACTTCACACATAGTTTTGAAATCTAAGGCTCAAGTTTTCACATTTTAGGGTGTTTCTGGTTCTTTAAAAATATTTTAAGTTGGATATTTAAGCCAAAACACAGAGAAAATAATTTTGACATGATTCTTCTTTACAAAAATGATTTAAATGATTTTGGCCAAATTTAGTAACAAATTTGCAATTTCTATAATATAGTAAGGGGTCGTTCTTATTTGCTCGGTTATGAAATATATGAAGTATATTGTTATTTTTTTATAATGATAAAATCGGTTAATTGACGGGGACAAAAAGATATTTAATTACAATATTTTGGTTCAAGTAATTGTAGATTAACATTTTGGACTGAAATATTCATGTTTTCTAAACATACAGGACTAAAATGTGCCTTTGAATAATAGAGAGACTAAAATAAATTTTTGATGGAGTAAAAGAGCTTTCTAATAGAGTTTAACTATTAGTAACTTGAAATACACATATGAGTAGTAAAACTAATAATATTTTTATGATGTAACAAGTGGGTTTGTAACTAATATTAATTTGATAAATGTAAATATGAAATAACATGTGGTTGAAGTTGTTGATCATGTAACCATGAAGAGAATGGCATTGCAGATATTGATTATCTCCAACGAAACTTCTTTATGCGAGAATTGCCTTTAAAACAAAAGCTGTTTGTTTCAGATGCAACTTACAAATGAGATGCTGCATGTAATGTCCCACATGCTTGAGGTATCAAGGGATGCAGGGAGAAGCTGTTCATAAGACCAACGGGCTTCAACTATGGTAAGCATACCTTTCTCGGCCTTTTGGCTAAGATCAAATGTAGTATATGTTCTTATTAGTTTAATATCTGATACGTGGGCCAATGGTTCACACGATATTAAATTTATTTTTTGAGCGGAGGGTCTACCACAGTAGCTTGCTACTGGACTCTCGAGCGTCGCCCTAGTGTTGCACTATTGCTCGGGCCTGGCGCACCCCACCCAATCCCAAGTTTAATGTTTCTATTATGTTTTTTACTATGAAATACCATGCCTCTTTAGTTTTATTTACTTATTGTTTAAATTATGTTCTGGTAATTATTAATTTTTTCCTTTTTAGTTATGTCGTTTTTAAACCATGTAGCTTTTTACGCTCAATATGATTGTCCCCTTAGTTTTGGAATCATTTCATTAAGCGACCATACCTCCTTAGTTAGAATCAGTTCATTAAGTCACCATGATACCTCAAAATTAGGGGTTGAATTATCAAATTTATGTGTCAGGAGGGTTCCATTACAAATTAAGTTTATAACACCCACTATTCGATTGGGGAAGTCCGACCTTGTTACCAACTGTTACATTAGTCACTGGAGTGACCTTGTACAAAATCGTTGCTAAAAATCTCATACAACCAATAATTTATATATAATACAACTGAAGTCCACACTGACATATTATTCATTTCCAAACTTTAATTTTTTTATCATAAAAAGTTTAAATAATTAGATTTTATAAAAATACATATATTATTTAATACAATTTTGTAAAATATATTTATTGAAAATGTTAATAATAATCATTTTTAAAATTATATAAAATCAAAATTGAGAAGAAGAAAAAAGTAAATGACCTCCCTCTATTTTTTAAGATTTGAAATTTCATAAACCATCTTCAAGTCTTCTCTACATGACTCACCAACGTTGTTGCTTGCACCATAATCATTCCATCATATTCCCCATCATAAAATCAAATTTTATTTAAATATAAAACGTGTTTTATATCCAGTACACCAAAAAGTCAACTGTTTTTTTAACCATATATCATTATCAAATTTATAATAACATAAAAAATTATATATAGACATTACAAACATGAATGGATCGAAAGAAGGCAGGTGGGAGTAGATGATTCTCTAAAATTTTAAATTAATATATATTTTAGATGTTTTATTTGTATTTTCAATTTATAATTTTCACACCTAGATTTTATAAGTTCGTCCCATCCTAAAATTTTAAAAGTTCGCTCGACTCGAAAATTTGATTTTTTTTCGACTCCGGCCGACTCGAATTGACTTTGAGTTGTAATTTTATAAACTAGACTAATTTCAAGTTCAAGCCAAGTTATTAAATACAACTCAAATAGCTCGAAAAGTTTTAGTAGTTAGTAAATTGGTTTTCAAGCTTGAGTTGAGTCCATCGATCCATTATGATATACGTATATCACATATGAAAAAATATACATGTATTGTATATGGTTACAAAAAAATTCATTTAAATTGGAATCAAATAGTATAAATATTTACAATTAAATTTAAATAAAATCTCAAAAAACTTTACTCGGAAAAAAAAGTCAAATCAAGTTTGAGTTATAAAATAAGACTCTTCATCTCGAATAACACAAAATTTTTTACTCGACTCGATCACGTGTCCGTTCTCGATGACAAGCATATTGATTACAAAATCTTATAAAATATTTAAACAATATAAGTATAATATGATAAGTTATAAGATATAAAAATAAAATAAAATGATACTTTTTATGATTGAGTTGAAATTAATGGAATTGTATTTTTTAAGATCCATAAGAATGGATGAGTAATTGAAATGTGATGTTGTCGAAACTCAGAAATGAAGAGATGGCAATTCTAATCCCCTTGGAAAATTTGGGTGGCTTAAAATAAAGTTGAATAATATGTCATTTCGAACGTAGTTTTGTTTGGAATGCACCACACAATCGTTAGAATACTTCTCTTCTGTTTTTCTCTGGAAATTTCGTCTCCACCTCCATCTTCTTTTGTTTCTATTATAATTGCATCAGCACCTGTTTTTTTTTCCATTCATTTGACTGGAATTTTCCGCCTTGTTTTCAGGCTCTGACCGTGGCTTTGCTCAACCGAGTTTCACTCGTTTTCATATTGGAAGCTGCTTCTGCTGAAGAGCTTTAGGTTTTGGCAGACATTACGTCATCAAATACGTGATTAACTTATGCAAAACTAAATTGTAAAAGCTAAAATTTAAATTAATCTTTAAATAATGATCAATTCTTTTAATATAAATAAACCATTCTTAAATCAAATCCCTAGATCTTGATTGATAATTTACTGAATCCAAACCATATCCTTTTATTGAAATTGAATAATATAATTGTCGGAAAACAAAGATCGAAAATTACGCTAGATAGATTTGCTCCATCAATTAACCAAATTTCTCAAAATACAAACTACTCATGATGATTATGCAATAAATGTATCCTTCTTTCGAAGATAATAACAAAAAGGGTAAACTACACGTTTAGTATCTAAACATTCATTTGTTTAAAAATCATACATAATATTTACTTTTTATTTCATTTTAGTACCTTGTCATTAAAAACTTAACTAACCGTTAGAACATGTCACTTTTTATGGGCAAATTACATCGTTCATCATTTAACTTTCTTCTCATTCTTATTTTGGTCACTGAAGTTTAATTTTTTAAAATTTAATTACTTAACTTTCAAATTACTTCTAACTTAATCAATTTAACTTTCATATTTATTTTTTTATATTAATTATGCATTAATAAAATAATATAAAAATGTCATGTCACAAAAATTATTAAAAAAATAAATTAGAGTGATTAAACCATGATCAATTTGAAACTTGAGTAGTTATATTGAAATTTTTTAAACTTTAGTGACCAAAATAGGAGTGAGAAGATAGGTAAGTGATGAATGATATAGTTTACCTATAAAAATATCACATGAAGCTTAGGTACTAAAATGAAACTGGTAGTTTAGGTACTAAATATATAGTTTACTCTAAATAAAAAACTGGTTATTTGTAAACACTTGTTAACTGGATTTTACATATATTCTCAAATTGTACATAAAATCTACTTCTTTTATATAAATATCGTATTTTGAAATAATATGTATTTTTAGTATAAATTTAAAATTATATAGTGCGTAAATTTTAATATGTTTATGTTCTTATTGACCTTCTCGTATGGGAAGTTCTACGGTGCAGCAACCTAATATACGGTTAAAAAAATGTGTTACCGGTTTTATTATTATTTTAAATAATAAAACAGGTAAAAAATGACTGAAAACATTATTATTTCTATTGTTTTGGTAATTATTATCAATTACCGATATAGGTAATCGCGGTACAAAAATTTGGTCAAAAATATAATGTTTTCGGTAAAGCGCTACCTAAAATATTATTTTTTAACTGTATTTTTTCTACCGAGTTTACCTATATCGATAATTATAACCAGTAGAAATAATAATTTTTCTATATTTTTTTATCAGTTTTATTATTTAAAATAATAATAAAATTAATAACGTTTTATTTCAGTCGTATATTAAGGTGCCGCACTTGAACGTTTCCTTCTCGTATGATTTTTTTCTCGTTCCGTATCTTATATATATGTACCTGTGATATTGTAATTTGGGTATTCTGAAGTTCACGTAAAATCAGCAGTGAGTAGAAAGAGAAATGAATCTCAAGTATATACATGTAATTAACAGACTGAACAGATTTGAACTATCACGTAGAGGAACACATGAGAAAGTCGTTATATAACTACCTGAAAAAGATGGCCGGTTTCAGGGATTACCAAAAAAATGGCCCTAATTTATTTTATGATTTTATCTTTTATTTAAATAATAAAAAAACTTTACACTCTTAACGGCGATCGTATTTGCCGGCGATGATGAGATGATACCGAAGACGACGTCGAGGTCGACGAACTCCCAGAACTCACTGTCCCGAAAAACAGATCCGACAAGTAGTTACCGATATCTTCAGGTGAAAATCTAACAAATAATCTCGCCATCCTTTCATCTCCGACCGTTGATCTATGCGTATTATAAAAGTCCCGATATAATGCAACGAGTTTTTTCCCGATTGAAACCTTAATCTCATCTCGCAATTTCGAATCGTGTATGATGCAAGAACTCTGCTTCCAGTACGCTACTTCAAAGCTTGCATTGAATTTCCTGAAATAGTCTTTAGCTTTTCCAGGTGTGATCGGAGCCGTTGGATTTTCCGGCAATGAAGCGAATACTTCGCCCCACGCTAACTGCTCGTAATTCGCTGCGAATTGTTTCACCTTGGCTTCGTGTTTCGTTATCCATTCCTCGCCGAGTATGTACTGGAGATTCGATGTACGGACTCTGGAGATCACGTGTTGAAGATTGTTGGCTAAGAATAGGTATGCTAATGAGATGTCTTTGTAATGCTTTGCTTTGCCGTCGAGTTTGCAGAGTAGGACGAGGATGAGCCAGGCCATACGGACTGAAATCGCCGGGGCCGAAGAATCGTCGGATTCTGGACTATATAAGAAGGATGCCGGTAATGATGATTTTACAGGCGGTGGCCAGTCTGCGATGATGTCAGCCAGAATGTTGCTGTAATCGGCGAGGAGAGTGAGGTAATTCATGGAGGAGATTGTAAGTGGATGCAAGCCGCCGCCGGGAATCATCGTTTTGGATGAATCCTTTTGGATTGTTGACTCAAAGTCCATCAACAACCAACGAACAGACTCGCTGAGTCGAACCAGCGAGTTGAGAGCCTGTACTCGGACGGCTGAAGTTGATTCGAAAGAGAAGATCGTTTCGATCTCTTGCCAATCTTCCGAAATGGAGTAGTACATGTCGAGAACTCGGAATACTTTCTCCGGCGGGGATTTTTTGGTCTTGGCGACGAGCTCAGGAAACCCAAACAGGAGCGTGGCTGCTTCTTTTGAGATATCCGTAAAACAAGATTCTTTAATGGAATCGGACGTAGCAAAGACCTGATTGCAGAGGATTCTTTCTCCGGTGAAAAGCGTTCTCATTGAAATCTTCTTTGCTTCTAACCAGTTTTTGATTTTCAAATCCAGTACATCCCAATCCATTTTATTAACCTGAGACGAGCTCATCTTCTCGATTCCCAGCTTATAGATACCTTCATCGATGATCGATTTCCGAATAATTTTATAAATGTCAACGCATTCTTTGGCGTAGCCTGAAGTGATCATGCAATCGGCTATCAATTTAAGATCTGCCATAGCCATAGAAGAAACTTGTTCTATTTCACTGATGGAATCTCCTTCCTTGCGGATCTCATCGTCCGGTGAACCTTCATCATCGAAATCCGACATGCTCGATCTTGCTGAGGTCAATGAGGATCGGGTCGAAACCGATTCCGGATCCAAATGAGCTCGATTCATCGACAAAATCTGGTAAAACTCTTTCTGAAGCCTCTTCATTTCTATTTGCATCAAATTCTGAGCTCGAATGAGCTTCTCTGAACTGGATTCTTGATCGGCAACTAACAAATGCATGGTTTTTTGTAGGTCGTTGACAGATCTTATAAACTGCAGGGCTTCTCTTTTGCTTTCGTATAAAAGAGAGGTCACTTTAGCGTAAGCCGACGTTTCAGCGTCCCATTTCATGATGATTGAAGCCGCGGCGTCGATGGTTTGGTCAATCATGGAATCGGTGAATCTCCGTCGAGGAGTACTGGAGGAAGATTGTGAGGTTGATTGGCGAGAGATGGAAAACGACGGCGTCCTGGGGCTAAAGCAAAGGCTCCTCATTCCTTTTCTCGGCATTTTCTGAGACGAGGTACGTCTTTTGAATCCTTTTCTGTTTGGCGACAGATGATATGATAATAAAAGGAAGAAAATGGAATTTTTGTTTGGTTGTGTCTTTTTCGGGGAGTATTATGAGTTTCAATAAATCGTGGGGAAAGGGATATATATAGACGTTCTCCACGAACGACGCCTCTGCCTTGGAAGGTACAACATGGGGGGCTTCTGACTTTTTGAGTCAGACAATTTGATCTTACGCGGTACACGTGTCTCCTTGTAATAATTTATTTTATCAAAATCGTAAAAAAATATAAAAGAAATTATGAAATAATTATTTTAAATTTTGGGTTTTATTTAATAGTGACAAGTTGAATACTGGGAACTTATTCTAATGTTGGAAAATGGTACACTTGTTTTTATAATAATAATGCTTTTGACTTTGAAACTAAAAAAAAGGTAATACAAAACGAAGGAAGCTAAGCTGTGACGCTCAAAGATAATTAGAGAAATGAAAGCACGTAAGCATCTATATCATATGTTTAGAAAAGTCTAATTCAATATAAGTGCCCTCTAATCCATAAAATAACTTTTTGATAATTTCAATTTCAATTACTTTTCTTGGAAATGAATCCCCAAGCTTAAAGCCCAAGAAACCACTATTTATGAGAACTACGTAAGCCTCTTTCCCCACCTCTTATCTTTGCCTTCACTTTCTTAACACTCTTATCATATAATTTTCAAGTTTAATATATATATATATATATATATATATATATATTATTTTTAAAAAAAACTGTTTACTTTTTTATACACTCGTATACTAAAAAAATGTGAACTTTTAATTTTAGCTTCATATCTAGCTTTGTATAAGAATATAAATCTTCATTTAGTTAGATTTACAGTATAATTAATTAAAGGGTGTTGTTACATTTTTGTTTGGATTATTTTTATTTGTACATAAAAGTTTTCATACAAATTGTAAATAATTATTTTAAGTTTGATGTTGCTTTTTATACTTTTGTCATTTCAAAATTTTGATTTTTTTACTTTTCAATATATATAATAAAAATAATGATGAAAATCGAGTGTGAAAGGGTGGAAAATTTTGACACTCTCTACGGCTTATATAAATCAACGAAATCGCTGCTTTGTATCTGTCAAATGATCAGCGTATAAAATGGAAAAATATGTTAAATAAAAACTCTAATATATATAATATTATTCTCATTGATTTTTTTAGATTTTAAAATATAGAGCTCCTACGATTTTTTTTTGAAAACTTTGAACTTTATATATCTTACACATAAATAAACACATTTTAAAAATAATTTTAAACACTTGAAATTATTAAATAACGTTTTTTTTCTTTTCAAAATCTTTTGATAAGTTAATGACCGGGATCCAAATCACTACTTTAATTAAATATAATTAGTACTAATATTAGATTTAGGTTTATATAATAGCTGGATAACGGTTGTTCAAGTTTTCAAACTTTGATAATAGTTATTTTTGTCTTCTTAATTTTATTCTTCATTTATCACACGTACGGTGCTTATTCTTTGGCAACAAAGTCAAATATTAACAGCCTTGGGAAACATAATATTGCTTGAATTATACATTACCAATCCAAGTTGATATTACTTTCGTCATGCCTACAATTATAGGATTATAACTTATAAAATAATATTGATACCGTACATACATTTGCATGCAATACAGCCGTATACTCATCTTTTTTAAAAAAAATTGCCGTACAGTCATTATTTTAGTCTTATCGCCAACATGTCACAATTGTTTAAAACGCCGTACACATAATTTTTAAATGATGCTGATAAGGTTTCAAATTGCCTATATAAGTGAACATAATATTCTTTTAATTGTTCGTGAATCGTGCGTATAATGTTTATTTATGTCCGTTTGTTAAGTTAAATAAAATATTATGATTAAAACTTTTACTTTCATTAAATAAATGAACAAATACAAATAGATTTGTGTTCGGTTCGTTTATGTTCACGAACAAATTTATTTATCGACTCATTCGTTTATTTTTAGAACAAGCTCGTTTATAAACTTGTTTAAAAGCTCATTTACTTTTTATTTTTTTAAATTCTAAATATTGGTAAATATAGAGACCACATTGAACACATGGTAAAATTTAAAGTTTAAACCATGAAACTCGTGGAGTTTAAGGATGAGTGACATAATTTTACCATTTTATGGTATTATATAAACGAATACTAAATGAATATATTCATGAACATTAAACGAACAAACATGATATTAAAATTTTAAACAAATAAGAACTAAACATGAATATGAATATCTTTAAAAATAAATAAACAAATATGAATATATTTTTGTTCATTTACACCCCTACGACCCTACCCATATATATCACAATTGTTTTTTTAGTCAATGTATCAAAAAAAATGTTCATCACTTCGAATGATATAGAGCTCTCATTTTTTTAAGGCCATAATAAGTGGTCAATCTTCTTATCTAAAGGCGAATCCCTAGAATTTTTCTCTTCCACAAATCTTCAAATTAATATGTCATAGTATGTTATTTCAACCACATCTCATATTGATATGGGAACACAAACAAATCAGCTATAGGGATGTTATTATTATTTTTTTAAAATAAACATACATCAATAAAAATCCTTTCATAATTGAAATTAAAGTCGAAACTCAATCCCTAATAAAAAAAAAAGAAAAAATGACCTTAAAATCCACAAACTAGACTAAGTTTAGCATTGCGCACTAATAATCGTAAGTGATAATCGTAAGGTAATATCCGAAAATGCATGATACAAAGGGATAGAGCTAGGATTGAATTACGAGTAGTTTATAATTAATAGAGTTTTAAAAAGTAATTAAACCATAAAAATTAAGAGATTAAAATTTTGATTTCACTAATTTTAAAATTTAAAGATCTTAAACAAAAATTAAACCAGATAAATTTAGGGTCAAGACCTAATTCTATTAATTTTAAAATTAATAGTGTCTTAAAAACAATTATACTAAATTTTAATTAAAAGAGGCAAGATTTTGATCGTAATAATTTCAAAACTACCAATGACTTAAAAAATAATTAGAACATCAAAGTTTGAAAGGAACCGTTGCGCCTTCCACCTATAACGTCTCCTATCTATAATATGGGTCCGTCCATGGTGATAAATATGACCTATATTAATTGAGTATTGTAAGTTTAATTGGATAATTAGGGACAAACTTAGGCTTCATACATCACTTTGTAATTCCTTTACACTCACATTTTGATGCATGTCGTTTTATTTTATTGTAATTTTATTTGTTTAGTAGTAGTGATTTTTGTTGTGATAACAAGAGAAGACAATGTAAATTGCTTTGAAGTCATGCAATCTCATTATTAGAGGTGTAAGTAAATCGAGTTTGAATAAATAAAGTTGTGTTTGTGTTCGTTTATTTATTTTTGAAGGTGTTTTTGTTTGATTCGTGTTCATATTTAAATTTTTAGTATCATGTTTGTCTTTTTTATTTATTTTTTAAGGTGCTCGTGTTTATTCGTTTAGCGTTCACAAACATATTCATTTAACGTTCGTGAACATACTCATTTTTTTTAATTGAAAGAGTGTATAGAACATTAGTCTAAAGCTGGTGTAGCAGCACCTGTCGAGGTAGCGATTGAATCAATTGCGAGAAGGTCCATAATTCCAAGAGGAGGGGATGCATACTGAACGAGATAAAAGTGACATGCTGGGGCGAACTTGGCAAGACGATCAGCCACATAATTGCTGCAACGTGGAACCCATTGGAAGCGCAACTCCCATGCACACATGCGTAAACCTGCAATTGCTTGAACAAGGGGAATGTGACTCCGAATAGCATTTATATCATCCAATATTTTAATCGCCCAGGTGCTGTCTGATTGGACAATAATTTTTGTAAAACCAGAAGATTGAGCAATAGTGAGTCCAATATATATCCCCAAAAGCTCAGCTTGAAGGATCGAGCTTATGCCTATGTTTTTGCTGAAGCCAACCATCCAAACTCCATGTGAATCACGGATTGCACCACCAATAGAGCCTCTTCCCGTGGACAAGGACACAGCTCCATCTGTATTCAAACACATCCAGCCAGCAGGGGGTTTGCCCCACAAAACAGCTGTTTGTTGTATCAAACGAGGCTTACAAGGCTTTGGCATATAGTTGGCATAGTATTTTGCCCAAACGATGCATCGGCGAAGAAGCGCATCAGTTGGTTGGGTAAGATCGGAGAAGACAAGATCATTCCGTTGTTTCCAAAGCTGCCAAACAATCGAGATAAAGAGGGAAGACCAGGAGAAAGCCTCATTATTCAAGATGATTACCTGCTTTAGATTGTTCAGAAACCAGTCTCGGAGGTTCCACGTAAAGATCCGGGAACTTAAAGATGGAAGGAGCACTCTGTCCCAAAGCTGTCTGGCTTGAACACTATCGCGGAGAACATGGATAACCGTCTCAATGTGCGAACCACAGGAAAGCCTCATTATTGTTTATTAAAAAGTTACTAAATTAATAAATTAGTAATAATTAGTAATTTAACAACTTTCTTATTATCTATTAGTAAATTAGTAATTATTCATTAGATTTTTTAACGAATTTTTTTTTAAGGTAACTACTAAAAAATTATTAAAAAAATTAACAAATTGCTCGCAAACTTATAGAGTTGAATTAGGTTTTGCTCGACTCAACTCGTTAAAATCTCTATTTGAATTTGAATTCAAATCGATTTAACTCGAATCAAATATTAAACAAATTTTAATCGAGTCGAATTTATCAACTCATTAATCACCCTAGTCTTGAGTTCAACTCTTATTTTGTAAAGGTGGTTGTTGAAATGTTCAACGGTTTTAACGGTGATGATAAAATTGATTGAAGTAACTCAATCGTAAGAATTTTTGCTTGAGTGAAAAAATTACAAACGTCCTAAAAAAGTTTGGTGACCACTTAAGTAGTTTATCTTAATACTTATATGGTAGTTATAATTTTTATATATTGTTTATGAATTATTACAAAAATTTCAAAATCTTTAAATTAAAAGATAACATATATTTAAATGTACTTAATCCGTTTTATCTTAAATATTGTAATAATAATTACATTTTTTATACAAATAGAAGCCATCAGTTTTATTAAAAAAGAGAAAATATCTAAAATTGCGATGAAAGTTTACAATTATAAACTTAAACTAAACATATAATTAGAATATTTTCCTATACTAATTACACAAAAAACTAATCACTTAAGATCATACAAATAAAATATTATAAATTCATCCAAAAAACTCAAGTAAAAGATTGATATAAACATATCTGACTGCATCGACAAACAAACCACAACAGGGATGAAGCTATTGAGAGATCAATGACAATCACAAACTAGAGTAAATATATATTACCAAATGAAGACAGTCAAATTGCTGTAAAATTAAGAACCGGTCGTAAATTGCTTCTTAATTTGTATTAAAATTAAAGAACCTTCTGTTCAAATAATAATAATAATAAAGAACCTTGAAAAGGATTTGAATATATAAATATATTGGTTTGATTAACGGGAAAAAGCAGACAAATCTATATTACCCTGAACCCAACCAAAATTTACCCAGATATCAATACAAAGTAATTGAAATATGAATATGCATGTCGATTTCAGGTTAAAGTTTTGGGTGAAAAATAGAAGTAAAGAAAAGTTGGAGTCTTGTAAAAGTTACCAAAACCCAGACATCAACACAAGTAATCAAAATATGAACACACGTGTTCATTTTAGGCACATAATCATAGAAGAATAAAAAAAGTCTTGTTTTTGGATTTGAATCAAAGAAAAATAAAAACTTTTGTGTATAAACTTGCTTTTTAATAAATGATAAACGAAAAAGAATGAAACTTTCAAAGAAATTTCAAGAGTTGCCAAAGAAAGATTGAAGCTAGAAAAATAGAGAGCTCTGGTAAGGGAGATGACGTGATGAACGGCTCAAAGGAGAAGGTAGTAGAAGATGATGGATCAAGAAATTAATAAATGTTTATTTAGTATAATTTTATATAAATATTTATTTTTAAGTATCTATCTTTACGTATTCAAAATTTAAAATTAAGAGGCGAACTATTGAAATTCTAAAAACAACAAATTTATAAAATTTTATGAACATAAAATATATTATTTATAAAGAATTATGAATCAAATTCCTTTAGTGGTTAAGGAATTTGTTGTTATCCTTAATGTTTGGATTCGAGCATCGCATACGCAAGCATATGAGCATTCAAAATCAAATAGTTGAGAGTCTTTGAACAAAATCTATATTGTATTCATCCTAAATTTATCAAATATATATATATATATATATATATATATAATATATATAAAATATATCACAATTTAAAATTTTTAAGAAATAACGGACTCCATCCGTACTTTCGATGTATCATTATCAATATCAATTATGAACCATCTTATTTTCTAGACACCGGCACCACAAAGTAATCAATTTAAAATCAATGACGTTGTCGTGAAAATAAACTTTCAATTATCAAATTACGACGTCTGTGAAGTTTACTTTTGTGCGAAAGAAATTCATGTATGCTTCATAATTCATGTATTCAACTAAACTTAGTCTCATAAAATACATTCATTCATCAAATTTACATCATGTTTAACAGGAAGTGGAACTTTGATCTTTGTTTTTAATATATTCGTTTGACATAATTATAAAATAAACTTAATTATATGCATAGAGTCAGTTGTGCTGGTTTTATCGAGTTCATGTGCATGCAAAATTATTGAACATTTATCAAACAGTTATGAACCTTAGATTATGACAGCAGGCAAAGCCCCGGACGTGCACTTGTCTTGAAAACAAAGGTGGAGAACAGCCTGTTGTAAGAAGAATCTCCAATTTTCAACACGTTAGGATTTGCGTAAACCAGATGAACTCTTCGACTCCGTACACGGAAGTTCAAGTTTGGCGTTTGCAATGACAGTGACATGTGTAGCTGATGATTCGGTTCATGCACGCTCGAGAAAACAGACAATTGTTTGGTCCTCTTAATCCGACCGCAACTGCTTGTTTTAGCTCGTTGTCTGTTTTTAGTTTAGACCAGTAAATTGTTTTCCCAGGTATGGTATGATTTGCAGAAAATGAAAGTGGACACAACTATTTTGACGACAAATGAAATAAAAAAAGATATTTACAAATATTAGTTTAAGAATCCACCCAGTAAACAATTTTTTACATCCGTTTTTCAATGTGTGGATATAAACAGAGATGACCCCAAGCAGACTTTAATATAAAATCATGTACCCTTCCATGTATATAAATGTGAAAACATTTATTTTGTTTTGAAACACGTCATGGGACCTTTCAAACGTGGCTTACATATATGCATATATGAGACTCTTCATTGAAATTTGAAGAACATACAGTACCAACTTAAGAAATAATGTAGTGGATTTGAAAGCTCTTTTCTTGGCAACAAATATTGGGGTTTGACAAAATTAATATTCAAACTGTGAGGTGTTTTTTAATCACCGTTTCCTTTTCCACGCTGCTATCATTTTGAAGTTTTGACGTCTAATATATATCTTTGCATCCTTATAAGTTTCTAATGCTCTAATTAACTTCAAATTGATAGTTGGATCTAAAATAGTTTTGAGTTTCGAGGTGTTCATCGAAATATTAAGTTTTATTAAAGTCAAGTGTTATTCTAAATAATGACGATAGAAATAATCTTACAATAATATATATATTTATATATACGAGCTAGAATCTAACTATATTTAGTATTTCATAAAACTTTTAGTTTTATATTTTTAGAATTATCGGAGGAATATAAATAAACGGTTAGAATTATCTCCTTTTTTGTCAATATTTTCTTATTTTCATTATTGATCTCAATTATATATATATATACACACGTTGTATAGTTTTGAGGTGGCAAGAATGGCTGCCGCCGCCCAAGTTTTCCATGCAAAGCCAAATATCAGCTGCCATAAAAGGAAATAGCAAAGTACGTTGCAACAATCATTACATCAATGTGTGAAAGGGAAGAATAAGAAGATGTGTTTCAACATTCAATTTCGCACTAAAATTCCTTTTTTTTTTCTTTCTCCGAATGAGTAAATACCAAAAAGCATAGATTTGATGTGTTTATATTGATAATGCTTGATATTGTTGAACTACTTGCAAACAAGCAAGGACCATCCTCTTTTTGGAAAAATGTGCCAAATAAAATTTGGGTTTTCACATGTTCACCCGTGTTGTGGATTTGAAGGGCATCACGATTCATGGTTTCAATTAATTCTAGATGTACCGTGTCATGTTATTTCGATGGTAAAAATAAATATCTATCTCTTTAAAAAATTTAAATTTGAGTAATTATATTTATATGATGTATATAAATTATCAATAAATTAAAGGAATTGTTGATGTTTCTAGAGGTCACGTGTTCGAATACCAATGACGGCAAAGGTGATTGAACGTTTATTGTCAAATGATTAAGAGTACTTAGAACAAATATTACTTTGTAATCACTTTTAGATTAATAAAAATATAGCAAATACTATCATTGTAATCACTATATATTATTAAAAAAATTAATTCACATTATATTTGAATGACATAATTAGTTATGGCATCCCTTGATATTTTTTTCACATTCTTAATTTCTTTTAAAAAGGAAATCGTATTTAGGAAAAAGGAAGTGGTTGAACTACTTGATACTAATAAGCGAATGAAAAATGTTTAAAAAATAGATTTACACACACGATACAAATGAAAGGAGAACATATAAAAATATATTTTATAAATTTTTATCGATAATGGTTATCGATGAAATAATAAAAAATCATCTATAAATTTTATTAAACATAAGTTTAATTTTTAAAATAAATTATTTGGTGAAGTGCTAAAATGCTTACAAACAAAAGTTGTTGGTTATGCGTAGCGTTTTAATGTCAAGTGCTCAGTCTTAATAATTTTAATTAAAAAATAACGTATTTAATAGTCTAACTGGTAAAAAGTAATGTTATTTTTTATAGAGATCTTAGATTCGAGTAGTCACGTTTTCAAAGTATCTATGCATTGTAAATAATTTTAAAAAAATTCTAAATAAATATTATTTTATAACACTCTCGAACTATTTAATTTCCCTATAATGTACTATAAAATCCGTAAATAGTTGTCATATTTAATATCCATAAAAAGGATTTTTAGGGTTAAGGAAGCCCATACCCATACATCAAAGAGTTTAGGTTTGTAGCCTTTCAATCTTATAGGCTTTCATCTCTTACCCAAACCTCCACAATTTAAATAGTTTAAAGGCTTTGTTTAGTTTGGTATCTACAATTTATTAAGAAAGAATTAGTGGAGTACGTAAGATTTTATGTCAGAAATATAAATTTATATTAAAAATTTAGGAGTGTAAAATTATATATTTCAAGAAAAGTAAGAATTTCTAAAATCCATAGAGGTGAGTTTTTTTTAATGGTTTGAGGTGATTACAACGTAGTATATTTTTAGAATTTTCTTAACTAATTGACAACACATACACGCTCTGTAGATGTAACTACTCAAACTTAAAACCTTTAAGGAGAACAACATTCCTTTTTACCACATAGATCACTTGGTGGATTCAACATTTTAAAAGAGTTACGAGAGTCTAACAATAAAAATAAAGGGTAAACTACAGAGTTTGTCACTTTTATTTCATTTTTATAAATGTATGGTCACTGGATTTAAAAAGCATAATTTATAGTTAATTTCGCTTTGTTTTAATTAAGATGTGATAATTGAAACGTTAACTTCCGTTAGTTTGATGACGTGGCATGTTAGTAAAAGAGTTTAATTTTTACTTTAACCCTTGAACATTAGATAAAATACTAACAAGGGACCATTTTTTTAATCCAAAGTAATTTAGGAACAAAGTTCTAATTTACACTTTTTTAATATACTTTTCTTATTTCAAATCCACTAAAATCCCCAACCTCGTCACCTCCATCTCTTCCCTTTCCTTTTCCCATTCACCGCCCCCACCCTTTCACCGCCTCATACTCCGCCTCTGTTTCTCTCTTCTCCCCACTCTCCCTCTCAGACGGCGACATTTCATCTTCATCCACCATCTCCTCCTCTTGCATCGTTTTTGTAACGACCTGGGATACGAATCGTTACTCGAGTGTTAACTTAAGATCTAGATATCCAAGTGTTAGAGTGTTAAGGCTTGTTGGACTTATAAGTTGGGCTTGCCTTGGGTTTGGTCTTGACCTAATTGTTATGAAAGTCTTATCATTTTAAAAGTCCATGGATCAAAAGTCTATCATTTTAAAAAGTCCATGGATCCTTGGAGGACTTAGGTTGCTGTTAGACCTTTGAAAGGGATTAGATGGGAAAAAAGGTAGTTTATATAGATGTGTGAGTTTTGAACTAATAGGTGAGCACTGTAGCAAAAGCTTCCCCCACGCCACTTTTGTTTCTGTTCTCTCTCTCTTCCTTCTCCCACGCTTCTCCTCCATTGTTGAAGCTCAAAACTGTTCAAGACCTCAACTCTTATCCTTCTCTTGATAGATTAATTTAAGGGTTATACTTCCTTACTCAGAGCTCCAAATCAAGCTCACCACCTGCTTGGAAGAATGGTATAGGGTAATGGAGGGTTTAAGAATGGGGTTTAGTGTTGAAGACACCATAGATAGTTCTAGCTCGTTTTTATTATTCCCACATAACTTTCATCTTCTCCTAATCATTTTATTGCGTGTTAAAGCTTATCCTTCATGTGTTGTTAGCTAAGAAGCAAGGAGAGACTTCCAAAGCTAAGGAGAAGGGGGTTGTCATTGAAGGTTGAGGAACGAAGTTTCATTCATGAAATTTGGAGTTAATATTCAACTTATTTGTCGTGCTCCATGTATGTGGTAATGTGATACTTGGTTGCTCAATATGTTAGTTGTCTTATTATCTTGGTCATAAAATCTTTAAATGTTTGAATGATGATAAGGATAATGGTGATTCGCATGAGATTATAATACTATTTTAGAGTAAACAAAAATTAGACTGCTTGCCCTTGGTATTTATGAGGAGAGGCAGAAGAGGAAAACGAACAGGGAAATAGAAGCAGAGTGCGGGCAAGGATAGGTGGGAATTTCAAAGTTTAGACGTGTTTAAGGATTTTAGAATAAATATATATATTATAATTGTGAAAGTGAATGGATGAAAGGTAACCCACCCACGTGAAGTACATGTATATTTATATGTATTAAAAAGCATTAAGGGTCCCATAATTATTAAATGATATGTAAATATATATATATATATATTTATATTTTGTAAAACAATATTTTTATCTGATATGTGATATTTGATTAGGGTCTAGTGCTCACTAAATCCACTTTGTTAGTGTTATTAACAAGCTTAGAGGTGAGATCATTTTGGGACTGTTACTGCTCTCTAAAGTGTGACATAGGTTGTAAATACTTCATACCATATTTACGGTTAATCAGCTTGCGTTACTTCTTGCATGTAGCTTTAATTAAATAGTTGTGTATTACTGAGCTTGCAAAGCTCAGTCTTCAAATTATTTTCCTCATGTTAAATATCGAGTAGAGTTGGGGCGTCGACAACTAATCAGAGTTTCAACAACCAGCTTTTTAGAGTACAGTTCTTACTTTTAGAGGGCATGTATTTCACAAGACCTGTATGATTAATCTGTAACTCTTGATTTCACTGTTGGTTTATTTTGATATTTGTTATGCTTGGAGCTTCACATTTTGTAAAACTGTTTCACACCTGATTTGTTTTATATATACTAGTAATATTCCAAACTATAGTTCTATTTATTTTTTTAAAATGTTTTAACTTGAAAATTTTAAGTCAAAAGTCACTCTGGTGATCCAAAGGTGAGACTACCTTAAACCGTTCGATATTTCAGGTCGGGCTCCGGGTGTTACAATTTTTTCTCTTTCCTTCCGTTCCGACGGCCTGCTCTTAGCCGCTCTGAAAAAATCGAAAAGAAAAATCTGGGCATCTAAAAAAGTCGTGAACAATACCACAAATCTCGATGGGTGCTTCAAGTTCCAATAAATTTGGCTGTTGTAAGAAAATCACTTTAGAAGCCGCACAAATGTGTCGGATCTCCGATTCCGATAGCTGCACTTGTTTCCCCGGTCGACCCCGAACTTCCAAAAGCCGATGTATGATATCATCAAGCAACCCTTGTTCCATTTTTCCCAGCCTCTATTTTCGTTCAAATAAATCGTGTTCTTAGTTAAGCAAAACAAAAACAAAACAAAAGAAAGAGGAAAAGTCAACTTGTATTTTTCTCCTTGTCAATGGGGTGTTAAGGAAGAAAAGAGAATATGAACAAGGGCATTTCGTCGATGAATGGAAAAGAGGGAACTCGCGATGTCGTTTAGCGAAGAAGAAGGAATGTTGTGTTGAAGATAAATCGAGTCTGTGCGGCGGCGCAAGTTGGGGAAGAAGAAAAGTATATTAAAAAGGGTAAATCAGAACTTTGTCCCTAAATTACTTTGAATTTATAAAATAGTCTCTAATTAGTATTTTATATAAAATTTAAGGGTTAAAGTAAAAAGTAAACCATTTTACTAACGTGCTATGTCATCAAATTAATGAAAATTAACGTTTCAGTGAGCACATCTTAATTAAAATAAAACAAGAGTGACTACCAATTATGTTTTTTGAATTTAGTGACCATACGTTTAGAAAATTGAAACAAAAACGACAAACTCTAATTTACTCAAAATTAAAAGACATTCTATATTGGTTAAAGCTTTAGGCTTGATAAATAAAATGACCTCTAAAGTATACCATAATTTCCATATCAGTCCTCAATACTTTTTTTTATCAAATGTGCTTCTTGAAGTCTCGTTTCGTCCTTTTTTTTTTAGCTAATGACGTTAAAAAAAATAAATGATGCTTGCAGCCGATAATACACCATGCTCACGAGCTACTTAAAATGTGGAAGCTCGTTAAAATTATGAAGTTCAACAACTTCAATGCAGAGAGGCCGATTCGCACTATATATCATAACAAAATGATAACTAAAAAATTTTCAACGATCGGAAAAAAAAATACTCAATTAAAGCATGAGGATGCTCGAAGTCAAACTCCACAATGATTGAATCAAATTCGAACTTTTTCTATTCAAACTCGACTGGTTTGTGAGGAAGAATATCTTGTTTACATCCCAAACATGTTCATATATTAGTAACCATGCAAGAGTTGAGTAACATGGCAATAAAATTAACAGGCAAAAGAGTGTTTATTCATCCATCAACATCTACTGAAGATACCCTCTTCTACTTTTGACAATCCGCTGAGGGTCCGAGGTATGTCATTGTCCCAACAGGCTTCTTTCCGGACATCACCATTAGAACCCTTACAACCTAAAAATAAAACATATCTCATTGCATCGTCAATAAATGGTCAATTCGATAAGATTTTTTAATATTAAGGATTTATTAAATTATTTTGAATTAAGATTAATAGATCGTCAATAGATGTTTGATATATTAACGGTTTAACAATAATGTTGTATAAGTTTTAAATATATTAGTTTAAAATTTTCAGGGACGATTGCTCTACCCGTCCCTCTTCGATCCAACTAGGATTGTTCGGTGGGAGAAGCAATCACAAGACTGATTCTGCCTCAACATGGATGGAGCCGTCTCCGTGGGCTCGAATGAAAGTGCAGTTGGAGGTGTGATTAGGGATTGTGATGGCAACTGGGTACTCGGCTACAATAAAGCCACCGGGATTACAAATGCACTGCGGGCCGAACTTTAGGGCATGTTCATCGGCATCCAATCTAAAATTACATTTCATCACTCAAAATTACATTTCTCAATCATTAATACTTCGAAAATAAACAAAATTATCATTTAATCTCTGGGTAAATTACTTTTTTTCTCATTTAATTTTTTTTCTCACTCCTATTTTAATCATTAAAGTTTAAAATTTTCAATTTAATCATTCAACTTTTGATTTATTTCTATTTTAATCACTCTACCATTAAATAATTAATAATATTATGACATGACAACCTACACTAAAATTACGTTTTGATCCCTTATAAAAAACTTTTTTTTTTCTCATTCACTCCTTTATTATTCTTCATCCTCTTCTTTTCTCTCTCTTTCTCTATCCAATTAGCATCAGGGCGTCGTTGAGCCTGATGCAAGATTGAAAAATGGGTAAACTACATGTTTAGTGTCTCGACAATAACTTTTATTCTGTTTTTGTCAACCAACTATTTTTTTTAAAATCATGCCTAACATTTAGTTTTTTACTTCATTTTGGTCACTCATCGTTAATTTTTTAACGGTGATGATAACATGTCACAACAAGATAATACCACATCATCATTGAAATATTTAAAAATTATATTTTGTTAATTTTTTAACAATTTGTGACTAAAATATAACGTTAGATATATTTTTTTAAATAGTTGAATGGCCAAAATAAAATAAAGATGTTACTATTTTATTTGGCCTAGGCCACATAAATCTCAGAAATGGGCATGGTGAGTAGGGATGGCAACGGGCCGGGTTCGGGCCGGGTATTGGTCCCCCGTCTCCGTCCCCATTTAAAAAATCGGTACTCGTCCCTGTTTAAAAAATCGCGGGGATTTAAACGGGGATCCCCGTCGGGTAATCGGGGAAAACCGTGGGGAAACGGGTATCCCCGTTTAGCATAAACGGTTATTTAAACGGGTATTGGGCCGGGTATTGGGCTGAGAATCGGGCCGGGTATATATATATATATATATTTAAATTAAATATATAAATATATATTTTTTATTTAAATTAAATTTATTAATATTATATATATATATATATATAATTATTTTTAATATTTATCGGGCGGGTATCGGGGCGAGTAATCGGGGCGGGTAATCGGGTAATCGGGGCGGGGATTACCAAACCCGTCCCCGTCCCCCGTCCCCGTTTAAAATAAATGGGTTTCCCCGTCTCCGTCCCCGTTTATCATCCCGAACCCGACTCGTTTAATTCGATTTTCGGTTTTTCCCATCGGATTCGAGTTTTTTGCCATCCCTAATGGTGAGCACAATCCTCTTTCAACGTGGTTGGCTTTACGTTCTATACTTGACGATGCTATTTCTTTTCCTCTTTCAACCCACGACGATTGTTCGTGGAATCCCAAAGATTCAGGTACGGAATCAGAAACAATTTCCATTTCCTGTTCTTGTCTTGTTCGGAATCTAATTCTCGTCTTCTTCTTCAATCCATTCTTCCATGATTACCCATTAGCCTTCTTAAAAATCGCTAACTCCAGCGAAAACACCATGGAAGATGACTTTGAGTTGCCAACAGCCAACAACATAGAAGAAAACGGGATGGGCATCCCGGAAGACGACCCAGTTAACCCAATCCTCAAAGCTGGCGAGGAGAGAGAGATTGGAAAGAATGGATTGAATAAGAAGTTGGTTAAGGAAGGTGAAGGTAACCGATCGTTTTGAGTGAAGGCCAAAATGGGCAAAATGGTTAAAGTTGGCTAAGCTAAGGTTTATTTCGAATTCAAAGTCGGGAACCAAGCTAAGGATTCATGACTAACGCGAAAGCCTAACGAGCAAAGAAGCACAGCCCTTCCATCGACAAAGACTCCTAACACGAGGACTTATTCAATAAGCACTTGCATGGTCATTGCCTCAGTAGGTCGATCTATGATGACTCGCATTGTGTACTTTTTATTTTTGAAGATGGTGATCATAGGACTACCTTTTATCAATATAACATGCTCAATCTGCTCTTGCTAGCAATGGCAAAGAAGTTGAAGGTAATGAATCTTCTTTCTTCCTTGTTTTTTCTCTTAGTTTATTCATTGATTTGTTTATTATTAGATTTTGATTGCTCTTTTAGATTTCTTTTTTGCAGTGCTTTAAACTGAAGGGTTCCTGCAAAAGCTCTTTGACCATCTGGTTCAAAGGTTCCTTCACACGGGTTGCTAATGTTGCGATACGCAGAGCGTAGAGCCGATTCACTAAGAAAATGACCTAGTTAAAGAACCGGTCCATCCATTGAAACTCTTTATCGAGTCGATGAAGATCCCTCACTTTGTCCCTAGTTCACAAGCCTGTTCCATAACTAGCCTTGAACCATACTACATGGAAGCACACGTTTTGGTCCAAGTTTCCCAATCGAGGGAAAAGAAAAGAGAGAATCTTAAACTAAGTTACGTAATGAAGCTTTTAGTGGAAAAAAACGATCTAGTAACAAAGGAAATAATGTATAGAGTATAGTTATTAAATTAAAAAAAATTAAAATACAGCCAGTAAAATAAGAATGATAAAAGCGTTTAGTAACTAAATTTATAATTTCATTTGTTTTGGCTAATAACAATGAATTGAAACTATTTTCAGTTTATCCTCTGTGAACTGCAGCTTCAGTTCTTCAACCCCATCAAATAGATCCCACGAAAGCACCAAGAGAAACTCTCTAGCTGAGAAGGGAAAAACAAACCATTTACTATTTCGAGAATTCCCACGCAGAAAAGAAAAAGAAAAAACCCAGAAATTTGAAGCCATGAAACAGTTACATAAGCAATCAAGCGTGAACCATAGGCGAGATGAGGAAATGTCAATACCCCAAGCGCCTCCTTACTCGCCCAAAAACTTGAAATACCCCAGATCTCTCCCTAGATCCATTAACTATCTCTTCAAGGAACAACGGCTTTTGTTTATCTTTATCGGCATTTTAATCGGCTCCACTTTCTTCATCCTCCAGCCGACTCTCTCTCGTTTAGCCCCATCCGAGACCCGCCCTTCCATCCCCAGATCTTTCTCCAAAGATGACGTCATTTCCCACACCCAAGACTTCTCCGTTTCTACAAAGCCGGTTCACGGCAAGGTGGGTCGGGTCCCCGTTGGGATCGGCCGGCGGAGAATGAGGATCGTAGTCACCGGTGGGGCTGGCTTCGTTGGGAGCCATCTCGCTGATAAGCTTATTGGAAGAGGCGATCAAGTGATTGTTATAGATAATTTCTTCACCGGGAGGAAAGAAAACGTGGTTCATCTTTTCCGGAACCCGAGGTTCGAACTCATCCGACACGACGTTGTTGAATCGATTCTCTTGGAAGTGGATCAGATCTATCACTTAGCTTGCCCTGCTTCTCCGGTTCATTATAAATACAATCCGGTCAAGACCATCATATCCTTTCCTATAATTTAATGCCAATTTCTCTTTTGTATTTGGTATTCTTCTTTACGTTTCTATGTTCATCAAAACTGTTTGATTTAATGAGTTGCTTTTTTTATTGAATTGTGTTTATTTGAGATCCTTAACTTAGTGAGATTACAAGACAAATGTGATGGGCACTCTTAATATGTTGGGGCTTGCAAAGAGAGTTGGGGCCAGGTTTTTGCTTAGTAGCACGAGTGAGGTTTATGGCGATCCCCTTCAGCATCCCCAGAAAGAAACCTATTGGGGAAATGTGAATCCAATTGGTAAGGAGCTTATACGATGCAACATCAGTTTGTTTTGGCTGATGAATATTCTTTGGTTTTACCTTGCAAAATGTTATCTTTCCGTTAATGTGATTAGGGGAGAGGAGTTGCTATGACGAAGGAAAAAGAACTGCCGAAACCTTAACCATGGATTATCATCGAGGTGCGGGTGTGGAGGTACGTTTTTTTTTTTTGTATATTTACTTGAACAATTTTGGAATGCTCGAGTAATTTACATAAAATATTGTATTCGGAAGCTGCACTAGAAACTACAATCTTGTAATATTTATGGCAATATCCGCATTAAATATTCCTGTTGCATTGACTATCCTGTTATGATTTAGCATGTATCAGTTCTCTAGAATGATCTAGTGTTAATGTGTTATTACTTGGAGCATTGTCGCCTTTGATACTCGATGAGGATGAAAGAATTTGTGAAGGGTTAATTGTGAATATTATTAAAAATTTATGTGGAAGGGAGATTAGAAAAAGGCCTATGTTACAATAGAGGCTACCTGTGATGGTCAGATGATGATACTTTCTGTGTACAGGTGCGAATTGCTCGTATTTTCAACACTTATGGTCCTCGAATGTGCTTGGATGATGGACGTGTCGTTAGCAATTTCGTTGCTCAGGTTGAATGATCCTATGAATCATTTTCTGGCATCGTATGTAGAATTCAATTGAGATTTGGATCATACAACATTTTCTAATTTTTGTAGCTTTATATTACAGGCCATTCGAAAGCAGCCAATGACTGTTTATGGTGATGGGAAACAAACACGTAGCTTCCAATACGTTTCTGATTTGGTATGTCTGCATGTTTATTATCATAACTGCTCTCGATATGGTGCTTTTTTTTCTAGGTGACTTGTATTGGTATTCCAATTGTGAATACTGGAGAAGTGTGAAGTGGAAAAAACTTAGATGATTTTTCTCACTGGGAATAGAGCGAGGAAGTAAAACTAGCCGTGTATAATTTCATTTATTTCAATGGTTAGAACTTAGAAGTGAGACAGTTTCGAAGTTAAGAAGATAAAGTGCCATACAATTGAAAAGGATTTCATACTCTTCATGAATTACAGGTGGATGGACTTGTTGCTTTAATGGAAGGTGAGCACATAGGACCTTTTAATCTGGGCAACCCGGGAGAGTTCACTATGCTTGAATTGGCCGAGGTTTGTCCTTCCGCACCCAATATGTTTTATGTTGACTAATCTTAGCATTAATGGAGGGCCTTCTGAAATTCATTTTCCTCCTAACCTATCAGGTTGTCAAAGACACAATCGATCCAAGTGCAACGATAGAATATAAACCGAATACTGCAGATGATCCACATATGAGGAAACCGGATATCAGCAAAGCAAAGGAGCTGCTGAACTGGGAGCCAAAAATCCCCCTGAGGGAAGGGTTGCCCCTTATGGTGAATGATTTCCGGAACCGCATTTTGAACGAAGGTGAAGGGAAAGGAGCTTAAATGCAAAATGAAGAAATAATGCAACAAGTATGTATAGTGCGAACGACAGGTGTGTTTTGTCAATTCATTTCATTATTATTATTATTATCATCCGTGATCTATGTTACCTGAAAAAATTAGCAGTTTCAGCTCCTCTATAACAAGATATGTTCTTTCCTTTTATGATAATCAGCTCCCATTGTTCGCATCTACATTGTGTAGTTCTTAATAATAATTAGGGTTTTTTTCTCCTATCAAATGATTTGTTAATATTTAGAAAAAATTTCTTCAATAATAAAAATGTATGGCAAAATAAAGGTCCTGAAGCCTCTGGGTTTCAACGTGTCTCTCGTCAGTTTGAATCTACTATTATTCGTTGAGTTTATTTTTAGTTGAACAAGCCTTGCATTTGAGTAACAATAAAACACAAATTATCATTAGATCTTCTACATCAAATTGGTTCTCATTAATATTTAGTGTAATGAAATATATTCAATAATTGATGTTCATATATGCGAGAATCATTAAACAAAACTCGACGATAATTAGGACTAATGAGAAGAAACAATGCTTTAATATGATTGAAACCATTACTATGTTCATAAAGAAAGAAGAAATAAGATTGTGTTTGCCTCTAGATTTCTTTGATGGTTCAAACATGATGTTTTGATTGCATGCATCTATTTTTTCTATTGTTATTACTTGTATTAAACGCACCACTGAATTTCAAATTGAACACGTGGTTTATTTCCATACGTTGTTATCGATCGAGAAGTTCAAGACAATAAATAGAGTAATAGTTTATTTATGTTAGTGTTTTTAGTGGTATGTATAATTGTCTTGTATCATTCATTTTTTCCCCTATCCAAGTTGTGTTAATTTGGGTCTTGGAGTGCTTGATATAATATGATTTGTAGATTATAACGTAAGGTTCATGATGATGAATTAATGTATGATAGCATGTGATATTTTGATCCCATGTGTTAATTGATAAGGCATGATCGTGTTAGAAAGTTAAAGAAAATGGTAATGAGTACTATGTGCGTAAAGAACAAGACTAAACGTTGCAGGAAAGTGATGACATTGTGCTCTAGTTTGGATAATTCATAAATTTTGTTGAGCACTAGGAATATTGTGTCCCCTATTATGTAAGTAGTTGTGTAAAGATGGTGAGGATAAATAAAAAGTTTTAAGCAAGTTAAACTGAATTAAATTAAACAAATTAAAATTAAGAAAGTTTCCTCCAATCATGTTGTGACACGTATTACCATCTAATTGGTGATTAAATTTATTAAACTGAACTAAAATCATGACAAAATTGATAATGTGTGTAAATATTGAGGATTAAATGTATAATTATACTATTTTTTTAACAAGCACATCAACTCCTTCATTAAATATTAATGACAGGTGAATTGATTGGCAATAACTAAATAGTTAGATGGTCTGCTTGACAAATTAAAAGATCGGTGATCAAAATAAAAATTAACAATAATTGAGTGATAATAGATATAATTTATTCAATAAATTATTTCAAAAAGAGAGAATGTGAATTAATTAAAATGTATTTTTATTTATTCTATTCTATTCTATTTGTAATTCTATTAATACGTAACTGGAAAAAAAACATCCTTCTTACCAAATATATTAAAAATAAATTTTAATTTTTTTTATATATATTTTTATCTTTTAATTTCTCATCATTTTAATTCACTTTCTACACTATTAAGTACAACTTGCATGATGTCCGGTATCCTTGGTAATGAAAAAAAATGTAGCATTGTATAGCGAGCTGGGGGTTGATAATTTAGCCGTTGCTCTGTCTCATATGATTCACATACAAACAGGTAGGCCATCCCCCACCTGAAGCATTTAATTAACTCTGTTCTTGTCAATATATATATAATGATTTTTTAAAAAAGGAAAAAGTTTGAAAACTCAACGGCTTTTTTCATGGATCAAGAGGTTGAACATAAAAGCAGAAATCAGTTGGGAGTTGCTGTGTATAAGCCACTGGTTATCTTATCTATCTACAAACCTCAAAAAAGAGATGAAAGGAATGAACATTTTATGTGCATCCCAAGCTTCAACAGCCGTACGTTCAAGCAGGGACCAAGCCTCAGCATCCTCCCTTCAAACCACTACCATTAGAGACTCCAAAAGGTTCGGTAAAACCCTTCCTTCAAACCTTTGTACCTCTCAGCCACCGCCATTCAATCCTTTGCCTTACCATCAGCTGAAGAACAATGAGAAAAGGTCTTCCAATAATGAAGTTTCAGCCAACTCCAATGATCTCATCAAGAAGAACAGTTCGTTGAAGCCAACCGATGCAATTACAAGGAAAAGCAGTTGTTCTGACATTAAAGATGCAGATACCGGTGATAAGCAGATTCAATCTGTACAACAAGATCAACACCAGGTTTCCCTACTCTTCCATTTCACTATTGTTATTGAAGTATCAAATTTGCAGTTAAGTTTTCAATAAATTTGGTCTCAGGTAGTGGTTCTAAAGGTGTCATTGCACTGCAAAGGTTGTGAGGGAAAAGTGAGGAAACATTTATCAAGAATGGAAGGTATGTATGTATATATGCTTAACAGATACATGGTCATCTCCATCAAACCAAAATTACAACCATTTTTGTATGTTTTGAATAGGTGTGACATCCTTCAGCATCGACTCTGCAGCAAAGAAGGTGACAATTGTTGGAGATGTGACACCATCACAAGTGTTGGCCAGTGTTTCCAGGGTTAAGACTGCACAATTTTGGACATCGGCTGTTGCCTCAACCAATAAAATGATAACAAAGTAGCATTGTTAATTACTTCTTTGAACAAGAAATCTAAGCAAATTAGACTATTTTTTATTCTGAAAATGGTAATTTAGTTTGTCATGGAACTCGACTCTGATAACAAAGTAGCTTACAACTTTATATTTACATGATAACTTGCTGCAATTCATCGGATTCAAGATTCAACCAGAATGGTGAAAAGGGTAGCTTGATATTGATACCTTTTGATGATTCTTGCCGGTGTAAAAATCTAGAACTTATATATACAGTCTTGAAATGATCATATTCCAATCTATATATTTACCAGAGATTTGTGCAGGCTATCTTCGAGCTCTTGTATGTTCCACTTTGAGGTAATTTTTCTTGCAGGCTTTATCCATGGGCATTGGTGCATCAGTTGCTGATAGATTTTCAGTAGCTTTGAATTGATCGTGTTGAAAATCAGCCTCCTTTCAGTCCTTGACCAAGAATTTAGATTATGATATTTATTTTCTCGAGTTCTTCAAATACTATCTGATTCACATGACATTCTGGACAATGCCATGTGGCTGAGAAGGTATCAAGGTCAGCTCCATTGATTCCAGAATCAATCAAGACATGAATTATGAACACAGACTCCAAATTCCATTTGGTCATTGCTATCCCTTTGTCCTTGACATACCGAACAGATACTTGATCACCATCATCATCAATAGAAAGAAGCATTGTTCCCTCTTCATATGCCTCGGTTTCGAGTTTTAATACTTGAAGTTGCATTCAAAGGCCTAAAAATATAAACATAACTAAAGGATTAAACAGAATAGATAGAATAACAAGCAATGCGAAATAAAAAATGGAATGTTTCATGCAGCATAATTCAACTAACATTTTATAAGAGTTGTGCATTATAACATAGATGTAAACAATCAAGAGAACCCATTCACTCAGATGTTGAAGGAGAGCTTATGATTCCATAGCTTTAACGTCCCTTAGTACTAGAATCTGATCAAAAACCTAGAAAATTTAAAACGACTGTATCTGTTCTAATCCAAATGGATGCTAAAACATACAAGTAATGAAGCTAAAACAGCCCATAAATTGCCATGAAGGTCGGCACTAATACTCTCAAAGCAATCAGAACCAGTTGATTCTATAACTCAAATTGGACTTGGTTGATCTCTCTCCTTAGAGCCTACTAGAGATCCTAGTTCCGATACAGGGCAATGCTATGGGGCTTGTTGATGTGGATGCCTTTATTGGAAAGCAATATCAGAGAAGGAAGGCAATAAATATATAGAGGGCAGCAGATTAGAGTTTGCTGTAATATTTCTTCTTCAAGCCTGCTTGCAGGGATATCAAACTTTTGTCTTGATATTAGCAGCAACACTGAATTTGAAACAACCAAAGGTTCGAATAAATATGTACTTGGTCTCATATTCCGTTGAATCTCTTAAATCTAACTCACCCCATCGGTCATTCTCAATATATGTTCGTTTTCGAATGAGGATTCAGAGGAAAAGAAGCTGTTACCTGTATCAACAAGAGCAGTGCAGAAGTCCAATGCCATTTTTCTTTTCTACCGACTAGATGTTAAACTCCATTAGAATGCTGGCAACTTCACTGTCCAGTGAATGTTGGATACAAATTCTCAAGGCGCTGTAGATTTCATCTATTTGGCAGTGTTTGCAATCCTTATTCAGGAAAACGTGAACTTTGTTTCTTATTTCGATCCAACTGCAGCCTGGAATTCTTTTCATCTGTTTCTCTTTTATCTCTCTCCTCACCGTCGATGCAATTTCCCATCTGCCAGCGGCAGAATATGCATTGGACAGCATTATATATGATGAAACATCCCCAGGGTCCAATGCCATGATTTTCCTTGCTGCAAATTCGCCAAGTTCCCTATTTGAGTGAATTTGGCAACCTCCAAGCAGTGCTTTCCAAAAACCAATACCTGGTTCAAAAGGCAATTGGTGAATAAACTCCTCAGCTTCCTTGAACCGCCCGGACCGAGCGAGTATATCCACCATACAAGCATAATGCTCTGGTTTAAGCAAGCTGGATTCCTTAAGCCTTACCTTGTTGAAATACGAATAACCCTCAGTAACAAGACCAGCATGATTACAAGCCCATAATAAACCAAGAATTGTAACATAAGTAGGCCTAAAGCCACTTACTAGCATCCTTTCGAATAATTCAATGGCTTCCTTCCCTCTTCCATTCTGCGCATAACCACATATCAAAGCATTCCAAGAAACAACATTTCTTCCGTGAAGTTTATCGAAAACCAAGAGACTATCATCCATACTTCCACATTTGGCATAGAAACTAATAAGAGCATTGCCTATAAACACATTAAGTTGATCTCCCAAAGACTTAAAAGCATAAGCATGAAAACTTTTTCCCTTCCCAAGAGCGGCTATATTAGCTGCTGCAATAATAACACAAGGGAAAGTGGGTTCACTAGGCATCACCCCTTCTCTCAACATCTGAATGAAAATATTTACAGCCTCTTCATTACGACCAGTTTGGCTAAACCCAGAAATCATTGCATTCCAAGAAACAACATTTCTCTCGGGCATCACTTTAAACAGCCATAAAGCATCCTCAAATCTCTCATTCTTCAAGTATCCAGATATCAAAGTTGTGTAAGATACAACATTGGGTTGATGGGTATCTTCGAAAACCCTGCTAGCTTCCTCTATTGTACTCAACTTTGAATAAAGATCTAAACTTGCACTACCCACAAAAACATTGAAATTAAGGCCCCTTTTGATTGCACAGGCGTGAAGTTGCTTCCCGATATTGAGGTCCTTTAACAAAGTGGAAGAGTGCATCACCGTCCCAAACGTGAACTCAGTGGGTCTAATATTGTTAGAAAGCATCCTGGTAAACAAATATATGGCTTCTTTATGTTGCTTTTTCTTAGAGAATGTTCCAATTATGGATGTGGCTGAAACTACACCTAAGTCAGACATTTCGTCGAACAACTTACAAGCATCCGAAAACGAGCTCGATGAACCGTTCAATATATGAATGTGAGCATTTGTAGCCTTTTGGATGTCAAATAAAGGATTATAAGCTTCTCTGCTGAACATGGTTGCGACAGCTGTTAAAGGCAACCTACAATTTGAACTCAACCGAGGCATCAAAGGTTTTTCTGTGTAGTTTCTATTCTGTGGCTAAATAAAGGCCAATAGAAAGGGTAGTCCAATAATGACATGTTGCAAGCAAATCAAGTCGAATTAATTTTTCAGATTAAGAAACTTAACCCTTGTTTAAAGGGAGGGGAGTCACCAATTAATGAGAAAATGAAAAATATTGGTGATAAAAGATGAGAGGATTAGTTGAAAATCCAGATCAATGATAGATCATCACAATGAATATTTAATTCGTCTATTAATAATAAATAAAAAATTTATTAATTATGAACAGTTCTTTTTAAGAATAAAATAATTAAAATAATAATAATCATATTTAAAAATACAAGTATTATTAATTATATAACGCTCAAACAATAAATAAATGATCAAACGAGACGTAAATGATACAAATAAATATGTTCATTTGATGAACTGAACATACTCATACTATTCCTTCACTAAAGGAAGGTTGAAATCTTATTCATATTCCTCTATTTAACTCGATAAATAATTATATTAACAGTATAAACCAAACCATTCACAGATTGTTTACCTAAAGTTACAGTCATTTAGACCCCTGCATTTCATATGGTTCAATGCTTGGAAAACCTGGGATTTCACTGCCAACCAGATTGAATGGCAATGGTGGAGGGTTTCGCCAATTGGGAAGCTGTCCCGTTATCATAAGTGTCTCCAACAATGGTGCTGTATCAACAACAGCTTCCAGCAATCTCCCCTTCTCCGGCAACGGCTTCCCTTTAATCAGGGTATCGATTATTTTTCCGATTGAAGAGTATTCTTCGATTGAAACCCGGCCGTGGCTGGAATCTTCAACGAATGAAGTTCTCAACATTTTTGAACGGATGCCGATACCGGAAGTCGAGGGAACGTTGTGGGGGGAGTCGGTTTGAGGTGGTGGAATGTTGGATGATGGTAAGAGTTTGTTCAATTCAGAGACTTGGGTCATTGATTTCTTCAACTGTTGTTTAGCTTCATCTCTTTCACGGCAGGCCTCGGACAATAGTTGATATAACACATTCGTTGTCTGTTGGTGCATCACAATTTCACCTATCAGATCCTCTCTCTTTGATTCTACTTCATTGTTGTAGCACAGTCGCCTGGATTTCAGTTCAACCAAAGTCTAAAACATTGAATTTTGTATTAGAATGCGAACCCAATTAATAACGGTTACGATCTAATCGGCTTTTTTTTTATTATTAAACCTTACTGGTAAACATAGATAAATAACTTTTTGCTTCCCTTTCAATGAAACCGAACATATCATTAGGCTCAAATTATGAAAACGGATACCCACTGAAATTCATTTGACAATACACACTCTACATATGTATTTATTCAAATCTGTAAGCCCTAAAGAAAACAATATTTTCCTTTATTACTGAAAAATGCTCAATAATTTTTGACAAATACAACATTAATTGATAAAAGTCAAGGGTTTGATTTAGAAATGATGCTCTCTTAATTGATGAATAACGTTAATGATCAACAAGTCATTCAATTGCAGTATCTTTAATGATGAAATCATGAAAAAGGGTTACTTGAACACTTCAGTTTAATTAAGAAAATATAAGTTAGAATGAAAAATGTTAAAGAGTACTTCATGATCATTGAGATATTATTTTTTTTACAAAAAAAAAATTCAGTGATGGAGGAAATTACTAAAATCAAAAGTAGAAAAAATAAATAATTTAAGAGTATGACTAACCTTGCTTTTATTCAACGATGTAGACATGACTCATCTATCTCTCAGTTTATAATTGCCCTACCTATGTTGCCACCAAAAAGAAGATTAATAACGAGTGTAGAAGAAGACCACATTTATATTAAAAGAAAAAAGAGACATTATGGCAATAATTTAATGTGGTAAGACTTCTTATAAAAGATAGACTTGGAATAAATAGATCAGGTAGAAAAGGAGGCCCTTCAAATTATTATTTTTTCTGATAATTTTGTCGATTATTGAGAATGACCGAATTAAATGGGATTTGTATTCTTGTTTTGCCGTCATATTCCATATATTTTGTATAAATATGAATCATATCATTAAATACAATTTCGCGTCTTCATAAATAGAAATGGAAATTTTAGATTTCCTTAAATAATTAATTAGAGATTCTTCTTTTCCCTTTAAGATTTCTTATACTTCTTGGCTTGCTCTTTTAAATGTTTATGAATTGTAATTTTGTTTCTCAAATTTTTTTTATTAATTAAAGTGATTACAAGGTAATATATATTTAAAATATTTTCAATTATTTGACAATGAAAACTTAATCACCTTTATAATCTCTAGTGATCGTATGTGAGACTTTAAGAACAACAACTATTTTTTAATCACTTAAATAACGGTTATCATGAGATAACTTGCCCCTTATCCCAAACGACTTGTATGTTTCCCGCAGTTAACCTTGCAATTACAATTTCAAATTCTATAGAATATGGTCGTTCTTTGTGAATTAATTTGTTTAATTTTTCTGTTCGAAATAATTAGATTTTTTAGTTCTAAAAGTAAATTTTTTTCAATTAATTTTGTTAAATAATTTGATGACTTTTTTTAAAAAAAAATGTTATGCTACGACATACACTGACTTTCCTTTCTTTTTTTACAATTTAATTAGTCTTTCAGCATCTAAAAATAATAGAAAATATATAATATTTTTTTAATAGTCTATAACAATTACAAGATAGATGTTCAAAAATTTTCTTCGCCTATTGACGGCACACACCCTACAAATATAACTATTTAAACCTGAATTTCCTAAAAAAAAGATATTTCCTTTCAACTTTCACCACTGGACAAGTAAAACTACAAAATGTATGATATTTAAATGTTCATATATTAGCCATATGTGTTACGTCATCACATGACTGAATGTGCAAAAAAGATGTCAATTGCACGAGTATCAAGATGTAAATGCCAAACCAATACATATCCACGAACTGACATATATGTTGGAAAAATAGGTCAGCAAATGATGAATTTAAATCGAGGAACTAGATATACCAAAAACACATAGTACATGTGCCTTGAATTTCACTTATATATTTGAAAGTTTATATTTTTGCAAAACCGCTTGAAAAGTCAGATAGATCTGGCCTCGAATGAAAGCTTCTCGCCATTTCCACTGTACCAGTGTTGAATTGCAATGTAGCAGTTGGACTTGAATTTGACTCCACCGGAGAATGACTTGCAAGTTTTATTAGGGAACACACTGCTCCCAAAGTTCCATGGATGGAGTCCCGAAAACGTACTATTGGTTCAAATATATCAAAATGGAAGATAAATTGGCTATCCAACACATGTTATTTGGGGAAAATTAATCTAATATAATCGAACATTTCACACCAAAGAGTTAGCAGATTTAAAAATAATGATATGCAGAGAAGAGAAATACAAACACAAACAATATAAGTTGTAACAAAATTAGTTTTTCTTTTCCCAGACCAAAACAGCTACTACAGTAGTAGAGAATGTACCCTTCAGATCTAATTCTCAACTTAGTTTGTTTAAGTTCCGCAGCAAGCTGATTTTTGAGTGCCCGCCGGACCCCCTGCAGCCTGGTCGGTTTGGTTAATTTTGATCGTTTGTGGCTGCGGATTAAAAAAAAAACAATTGGCAACGGTAAATGGATTTCCATAAATATAGTATGTTAAAGTTTAAGAAACCATACCTCAGGCCTGGAGTCGGTATCCGCAAGTCTTTTCTTAATGTCCCTGGCTATAGAAAAGAAAACCTCCTCAACGTTTAAGTTTGTTTTTGCACTCTGCATGATGATAGAGTGGCTCTTGAGCATGTAGGAGACATTTACTAATCATATCAAAAGTAACTATGACATCTTAAGTAAAATTTACATACAGTTTCAAAGAACTGGATGCCATATTCATCTGCAAGAGCTTGGCCCTTTGAGGTAGGGACGGCCTGAAAAAATAAGTTCCTAAATCAACTTGACAAGAAAAAATATCCACAGGAAATATGCAAACAGAAGGGTAGCCGTTAATACATGCAAACAAAACTATATGAGTGCATATAGAAGAGAGATGAAGAGAAACATACCCTTTTGCTTTCATCCATGTCAGCCTTATTACCAACCAGAATCTTGTTGACATTATCCGAAGCATGCTGTTCAATATTACGGATCCAATTTCTAATGTCTAAGCAGAAAAGGGTATTAATTCAATTACTATAATGGAGAAAGAAAGAAATTTCAGATTACTGGATAAGTAGTATGTTTCAAGTTTCCACATTGCAAGAAAATGAAACGATCCAAAAACGAGGACAGTTAAGAGGAACACTAAAAACAGTAAAAAAAGACGCAAAGGTGGATAAGTTCAAACAACATGCGTATGACAATCGAAATGAAAATGTTCAGTACTTACTATTGAAAGATGACTCATCAGTCACATCATAGACAAGCAAAATACCCATGGCTCCGCGGTAGTAAGCTGCAAAAAATAGAAAACATCACTCGATTCATCCAAGAAGTAGAGAAGACCTTAGAAGACAATAAAAAGAACTCAAAGATTTTCAATTCTAACCAACTGTTGCTAGTATTTTGTTACCAAGTCCTATCATAAACTGGGGAGTACAACTATAAGTGGGTTTGAAAGCATTATAAAAAAAAACATGGAAGCATACATATTCCTAACTTCCAAACGGACTAAAAGACAACATTGAAAGAAAATGGGGTCAACAAAAACCTTGCAATTAGAGATGTTATTAAATGTGACATATTAGAGTGAGAGCAATGGTATTTCACGTCATGCAATGAAACTTGCAAATAACAAGCTCAAGCAAATCAATGCTAACTCATGCTATCAAATATATTATAAATCAGATCAGGTTATAATTATGATTATATTATTCAATTCGAATCAATGACACATTCAGAGTCAGAAGCTAACCCGTTGTAATTGTTCGAAACCGCTCTTGCCCAGCAGTATCCCAAATTTGCAGTTTGATTCTTTTTCCATCGAGCTCTATAGTCCTTATCTTAAAGTCAATTCTGCCAAAGTAAACACATCATTATCAACAAAGGAACGGAAGAACGAAGCTGCATAAGCAAGGTAAAGCAAGGCGAATGGCGAGGTATGTAGAGGTAAGTGTTTGCCTTTAGTAATGTTTAGATATGAATGCAGCTAGTTATAAAGTCAGTTAGGAAAGCTATTAGGAGTTTGTGTGTTTCAATTGTTGGAGTTTGGTAGAGCTACGGTTATAGAATCTGTTAGAACTGTTTCAGCTCAACCAGCTTTGGCTATCCTCTGTATAAATACTGCTGGTCTTCTTTGAAGATATTACAGCGTTTTTAATAAAAGCTTTGAGAGTACTGCCTCTCTTTCTCTCATTATCACAACCCTTTTGTAACAAAATTCATAATAAAAAAGACCACTGAACTTTGATTAGAACACCTACCCAATGGTCGTGATAAAACTTGTAGTAAATGAACCGTCCGAAAAACGCAAGAGGAGGCAACTCTTACCCACACCTGCCCAGCCACAGAATAACAAAGTAAAAAGAACTTATTCATAACTCAAATTCAAAAGTGCAGATATCAAGAAAAAGCTCTTGTAAATTGATGCAATACCAACTTAATCCCCAATTATAGGCAAATACAACTATTTGTAGCAGGCCATCCTACGAACTAAAAAAACACCACCTCATGCAAATGTACATTCTGACTCCAGGATATTCATCATCCGTAAAAGTAATCGAGACAGAAGATATTCACGCTATCGAGACAGATAAATCAAGAAACGCAACCTAAAAAGTCAATAGCATGGATTTAACCACTTATAAATTAATGCATATCATAAACCTAAAATGAAGCTTAATCTAAGGTATGATCTTCAAAACCAAATCACGGTCGCACATCTAGGTTTTCTTTTTGAAAAACAAAAATAAAAGCCTTTCTAAATAAATAACATAATATTTCTCAAAATCGATGTAATAAGGACTAGATGGCATTTCAAATCAATATTCATATATACTGAGAAAATTTTAAAAAAAATTTACCACTATCGCCGATCAAAAGGAGCTTTATGAGATAGTCGTAATCGGCTCGAGCTCTTGCAGGTGGAGCAGCCATAGAAATAGAATAAATTTGTCGAACAGACAAAAAAACGAAGAAAGAACAAATAAACCCTAGAAGAAGAAAAGCTTCGTCGTTAATAATCAATGTAAAAAAATGAATATAAAAATAATTGAAATTTATTTTGGTAAATCGAGAGGAAAGCAATACAGGCGAAGGAAGAGTGAGATCTGGTGAAATGAGATCAGAAGCGTCTCTGGTACGCCACCAACGGTCGGCCGTTGTGAGAGGAGGAAAAGAAAAATTGAGGAGAAAGAATATCGTTTGAGGAAATGTGTGGACCGCAACGGTCTTTCTTTTTCTTTAAATTTATTCGTCAACAGAAGCCAAATAACGACAAGGCTTACTCAGGTTGAACGGCAGCGTTTAGGTCACGGGTTTGGGTTTTGTTATCCTGAAAATGACGATGCAGCCTGCTGCTGGGATGCAATAGAATCGGGTTGGTTTGATTATTATTGAATTTGATTTGGTTTTAATATTTAAAGTTGAGTTCCATTCTATTTGAAAGCTTATGAGATTAAAATTGTTAAGTTTAATTCGAACTTGAAATCAAAAATTGAAATTTGAGTCGAGTTTGAAAAAACTTGAACTCAAAACATTCTCAAACTTAACTTGATTGAAGCTCAAACTTGAACTCAACCTAAATCTTAAGTACATAAAAGTCTTATATTATATTTAAAAAACCAGCAACCTATAAATGTTAATATTATTAATAATTTAATTTTAAAAAATTAAAATTTAATATATTATTTTTCGAGTTGCTCACAAACTTTTCAATTCATATATTAACTCGTTTTGATTTGTTAAAAACTCTAGTAAAGTTCATCCGAATCAAATATTAATCAAATTTTAATCGAATTAAACTCGAGTAGCTTACGATGTATCTCATCTTATTAACAATCCTATCAAGTGCTCTTTAAAAATGACCTTATAATATAATGTCAAATAATTAAAATAATTTTATAGGATAAAAAAAATACAAATAGTATTTTTATTATAAGATTATTTTTTCATTATTATTATGAAAAATTATAAAAGAGTAACAGGTATGAGTGAGCGTTCGATTGAGTCAAGTCGAGTTAAAAGATTTCGATTTATTCGAGTTGTGGAGTCTTATTTTATAACTCAAATTTCCTTTGAAACTTTTTCGAGTCGAGACGAATCAAGTTGTTCGGGTTTGTATTTAAATTTAATTATAAATATTTATAATATTATGGTACTATTTGATTCCAATTTAAATAATTTTCTATAACCATATAGAATACATATATATTTCTTCATCTTTTTTTTCACATGTGATATACATATAACATACAGAATTGAGGGACTCTACTCAAGCTTAAAAGCAATCTACTAATTACTAAAAATTTCGAGTTATCAAAAACCAACCTCAGCCGTCAAACAGTCATCAAATTTTCAGCATAAAAGGTCTAATGAATTTTTCTTCCAACAGTTTTGTACTCTTTCAAGGAACAAACCGCAATTCAAAATTTTCAACTACCATTTCTTGCTACTAATCCTCTCTTGAAATTCAAGTCTCATCCACAATCTGAAAATGCTTGTATAATAGCCGACATAACAAATACAACTAATACCATTAAAACAACTAAAATGATCCAAATTCAATTCATTCATTTTGAACAAAAGCTGGTCTAAACAACACAGGCAACTAGAACTATAGTCGCAGTAATTTCCTACCAGTACCGACATAAACATTTTTCTAAAACCAAATGTACACACAGGAAGCTAAGTACACAAGAAATAAATGAAGCCACAACTAAGACTTACACTAAGCCTTCTTAGGTGACTTCTTTGGGGACTTTGTAGCCTTGGATGATGACTTGGGCTCCTTGGCTGCCTGCACCTTCTCATTTTTCTTTGGCAGAAGAACCGGGTTAATGTTGGGTAGAACTCCACCATGAGCAATAGTCACACCAGCCAACAATTTCCCAAGTTCCTCATCATTCCTCACCGCCAAAAGAACATGTCTTGGAATTATCCTATTCTTCTTGTTGTCCCTTGCAGCATTACCGGCCAACTCAAGAACCTTCAACACCACAAAAGAAAAATCCCCAATTTCTAACAACATTCTTCATATATAAAGTATCGAAACCTTTAAATTCACACCAAGAAAAGAAACCTCAAAAGATAACAGCAAAAGGCTAGTCCCAAATTTAGTGCAGATCATTTCTAGCTTTTTTGTAGTAAAAACAGCTCACAATACGAGAATAGAGGAACTACTACAAATGCTATGATTCAACTCCTAGATTTGCTAAATGATAACTCCTATGAGTGACTGTGAATCAATTAAACTTGAACCCTAGCTCAAATGTTCAATGCAATCTCTTAAGAAAGACTGCAAATGCTTTGATTCAAATCCTAGACATGTTGAACACTAATTCTTATGAGTAAACCTAATCAGATTAGTTTTAGGTTTCATCAATCTACTTCGGATCAAATTGGGTTTTAAGTTTTAACCTTTTCAAAGCATATTGATTTCGAGTCAATTTCAAGTTCAAATTATGACGACTTCAGATTGTTTTGGGAGTTGATCACTCATGCCCGAGGCTTGTTATTATTTTAATTATTCCATATTACTTATTCAAGTCATTTAAGTTCAAGTCAATTTGAATTCAGGTCTTTTCAAGTTCAAATTGAATAGGTTCAAATCAAATCAAATTCAAGTTCGGATTAATCAAATCAATTTTTTTTCAGGATTGGGTCAATTGACAAGTCTACTTAGGATTGGCTAGATGAATCAATTAACCAAAACTCAAGTTCAATTCAGATTTCTCATGGAACCATCATTAAATACATACTTTCTAGACTAATTACTTTTAATTACTACTTGAAGAACAAAGTTTCCACATTTTAAGACCAAAGGAAGATAGAAAGAACTTTCAAACTAGGTAATCACGCCGAATTAACTTATTTTCCGTTTTAACTTCAACAGTAAACTTCCCTAATTTTACTTTTCCCATTTTCTCACTAACCAAACAAACCTTAAGTAGTAAGATAAAAAATAAGGGAAAACAAAAAAGGCTAAAAATGAAATAACCTCAGCAGCAAGGTACTCGAGAACAGCAGCGAGGTAAACGGGAGCACCGGTTCCTACACGCTGAGAATAACGGCCTTTCTTCAGGTAACGACCTATTCGACCAACCGGAAACTGTAACCCGGCTTTCACCGACCGAGAAACAGGTTTCTTCTTTGGACCGCCACCTTTCCTTCCTCCGGATCCTTTCTTCACCTTTGATCCAGCATCCATCACTTGAGAAAAAACGGAGAAAAAAAAAATGAAATGTAAACGAACTTTACAGGTTTTTTTTCTCGATAAAATACTTCCGTCTTTTGTGGGAGGGATGAGTTGTAATTTGTAGAGTACACTACGCAATCTATCTATTACATAGTTTTTTTTGTTTTTTTAATAATAAATTATACCGAATGCAAGTCAACTATAATATATTATTTTATTAATTTTTATAATTATAATAACATTATTTTGTTAAATTTTCTTAAAAGTTATAAAATAGTCATTTGACTATTTATATGTTTCAAACTCGTAATTTTTTGTTAAAAATTGATGGTCGTTTGAGATAAACGTTAACTTGTTAACTGTGATGGGATAAAATCTGATTCTAGAATCGTTTGAATTGTATTTTGTTGATCAAATCTCTATTTACATTATATCGCCAAGTCAATGCATGAAATATTATGTTGATGAATCAGTACTTGAAAACAACGACAATGCTAATAGACATCATTAAAATATAATTTTATAATATCTCAGTCAGGATGTTAACATCTAGTTCAAACGAACATCGATTTTTTTAACAAAAAGATGACGATTTTGGAACATATGAATAGTTGAATGAATATTTTGTAATTTTTAATAGTTAGGAGACTCAACAAAACATTGTTTTATAGTCTAGCAACCATTTTGTAACTTTTAATAGTCAGTGGACTCGACAAAACAATATCCTATAGTTGAGAACTATTTGTGTACTTTACCCTATTTTTTTATCACTTAACTATTATTTTATTCCAAATTATATTTAAAGTTATATTTTAGTCATTTGTCATTAAAAATTAACGATAATATTAAGATATCATCAAAAGATAAAATCACATTAATATTAAAAATAATAATGAAATATTATATCAATATCACCATTAATTTATAACTTTAAATGATCAATGTAGAATTAAAATGTAACGTTTAATATAAATTTAATAATAATAATTAAATGATTAAAATAGAAAAACATATAATAAGTGAATGATTAAATAAGTAATTTAATTTATTTCATTTGATGGTGAGAAAAATGAGAGACATTTGACTCACAGGATTAGAGGTTTACAGCCGTTGGATTGGATTTAATTGACGGCGAAGAAGCAACTTAGCTGCCAACCCTCATGAAACAAAACCAACCAATGAAACGTCAGGATGGAAAGAGAACCGTGGAAATCTGTAAAAGGATGCGTTTGGTTGCCGAATCTTACATTATTAAAGAGAATATTTTTTTTAGAATTGTATTATCATTTTGGTTCACGAAATTTTACATTATCGAGAATACTCTTTTTTCAATAGTAGTATTTTTTTTATTAAAATGATGAGAATGTCATTACCTCCAAATTCTTAGATAATTTTACATTCATACCACTTTGGACAAAATATCCTTGGACTAATGAATTTTTTTTTATAATGATACTTCTAAATTCTTATTTTTTATACTTTACTCAAAATTATAAAAATAATAATTACAAAGAATTTGATTTATTAAAATATTAATAATTTTGATAATTTAAAATATTTTATATTTTTAATATTCAATATTTTATTATTTATAATTTTATAGGATAAAAAATAGTATTATTGTAAAAATGTAATTATTTAAAATAATATTTTATTACCATAATATTATTTTTATATTATATTATATATTTTTTATATTATATTATATTTTATATAAATAAAATATTAATCTTACATTCCGTGAACCAAACGTACACTAAGAGTATACACAGGTGGTTTTCCTTATATTTTTGTTTGATTTTCATCATTGGTTTTTAAAAAATTCAATTTTAATCATTTTTGTTTTCGGTTCGTCTTATTTAATTATTGAGTTGTTAATTCTCGTTAGTTTAATAACATTATATGTTAGAAAAATAGTTAAATTCTAACTTGATCTCTGATTTTTAAACATAATATTAATTTAACCTTAAACTTTACATAAAATACTAATTTAACATTAAACTTTATAGTATAAAATATAAATTTGATCTATGAATTTAATTAAAGTTTACGTCATTGACCGTCACTCGTCACCTTCGATTGTTGTCTCCAGTCAATGTTGGCCGCCCTCAAAAAAAATTAAAATACAAAATTAATATAAAAATCAAAATCGAAATAATTTATTAAAAAAATCTAAATCGAAATAATTTATTAAAAAATCAACCGAATTGTATCTATTTGTCTCAGATTACAGGCGAGCTTTAGTCTAAAAAATTGCACTGTTAATTCGAAGAAAATGTATAAAATCCTCCAGATTTAGGATAAAGTCATTAAAAGAGTAGTTCCATAATTGAGATTGAATTAAGATCAGGTGCTACCATGGATTATTATAAAGACAACCCTCCTAACTCAGTTTGCTCCATTCACAATGTTAAGACTTGAACCCAAACCTTACTTGAAAATTTTTAGTACTTTATCTTACTAGACCAATCAGTTATTGGTTTATGTGATAACTAATGCATGTGTTACAAATTAAATTATGCATAACTGGTGACCAATTTTTAAGAATTTAAATATGCAAATATTTATTTTACATCATTTAAAATTTAAATATTTATTTGACAACTTAGCTAAATACCTTAGATTTCCATCTTGTATAAATATACACGAGTGAACATTCTTCTCCCTCTCACACTTCTATGATTATCAACAATATGAATATAATTGAAATATATTTGCATATTTGTAATAACATTTTATTAAGAAATTATAAATTAGACGTCAATAATCTTTAAAACAGATGGTTAAAAGTTCTCAGGTGACACCTCCCTTCATCCCTACAAGAACAAATAAGGCACATCCAATCTTGCAACAAATACACCCAACACAAAAAGGAAACACAAATAAAAAACTGATTAAAGAACTCATCGCAGAGCAAAAACATGTATTATTGCATTTGAAACTATGAAAAGAATGAAATGGTTGGAAATATTGAGCTTTAACACTACAATAAAAGGTCCACTAATACAAATGAACTGAGTTTTAATACACATTAGTTAACAGGTTTCCCCATGAAGAATAAATCATAGATTCAACACCTTCTAGCTTCTGCAAAAATTATAGGTAATATATGAAAAACTTTTAGCTTTTTTTAAATAAACCCAACAATGGCTCCATGTATTTTAAGCTGAATTAATTATGCCCACACCATCCTACAGTTTTGTTTGTTCTGAAACCAATTTCAGAAGGCCCGGATCTGATCTCGGTGTAGCTCTGTATTCCCTTGGTTTGGCAGGGTCTACGAAAATAACCCATCCATGCAAGAACTTGGCATTCATTTCTTCTCTAGCCTTCTCAGCTTCTTCGATGGATGCATATGTAACAAAACCGAATCCTTTTGACCTTCCAGTGGCTCTATCTCTTACGACTTTGGCTGAAACATAATTTGAAAGTAACATAAAAACTTAATTCTAAAGACGAAAGAAAAACAAGAATAGTTAAATTAAACCTTCAACAATCTGGCCAAACGGGTTAAATGCCTGTTGGAACTGTTCATCGGTTGTTTCTCTTGAGAGACCTGTTCGACATGCCAAGAAAAGGGGTGATTACGATTCAGAAAGTTTCAGCAGACTATGATTAACCGGAATTGTTAAAAGTTATTACGAATATCCATCAGCTAACACACAATGTTTTCCTCATCTGCAATATTACTGACTCAGATGGCAACAGGAGTTCCCCCAAACACTTCAGTAAATGGAAAAGAGATTTTGAAACTCTAGAAATAAACTGAAGTGCCAGGGGGAACTCTAGTGGGCACCTGGCACATACTTTCTCTTAGTTCTTGTTTTGTACTAACAAATGCTCTCTCTATTAATTATACTGTATTCTACACTTCTACTTTATAAAACAAGGGGCACCCGAGTTCTCAAAGAACAAGATAGGCTGAACCTAGACACTATCTCGGGTTAAGTGAAAAAGGAAAAATGTGAGAACAAAAGGACCTTAATGCTTAATAATGCAACCTTTCATTTTCAACTACTTATGTGAGAATTTGTATCTTATCACATGCATATATTTCTGCGACACCATTCCCAATGCTATTCATTCATTCTTCATCTAACCCAAAATTTGACTAGGTTCAGTATGATATACTTAATATATTTTCCCTTCGAAACCTGAGCATAACGTAAAACAATAAAACAAAAAGACAGCTCACGGTATGAAAGAAAGCTGCTCTAAGCCAGTAACAATCCTACAACTATTAATGTAGAATTTGGCACAAAATCCTTTCCATCCGTCCGAAAAATTGTCATTTTAATGCCAATCAATCATAGGATAATAGCATTGAACTTCATGGTACCACAAGCACGCATCCATGAGATGCTGCCTTAACCCAACTAATCCAATCCAAATTAACTCAAAATGTAATGGCAATAAACTTAGACACACCAAAGATTTTAGACTAGGTTTCACTAGATACGACCTCAATCCAACTAATCCTAACACGAATGCTACATTCTCAGGTTGGACTAAAGATACTAAACTCGCCATAGAAGGTTCTGGAAATTAGAACCTTTGTTTGAAATAGGCACGTGGAGACAACACCATGGACGGTAATTCACTCCTTAATCCTTATTCACCTAAAACTCTATTCAAGCAAATGACAAGGGAAATACCAAATTCTTCATGGCATAACTAAATAGCTAAGAAGCAAAAAAGGGCAATTGGGTTTTGAATAACAAAGTTTATGACTTTATAGCTTGATTAACCCCATAAATTCGGGTTGACATCCAATAAATACATTTTCATTCATTCTTTCCAATACATTAATCATCATCATCATCATCATCATTTAAACGTGCAGCACCACTGATGAATGATTGAAGTCGTTCTAGTAATTGGTGATTAAACTAGTTTGGGATGGTAGTGGACATAAAAGTAAAGGAGGGAACCAAATCCTATAAATTTATGCTTTATGTTTAATTTAATAGAAAAAGGAAGAAATTTCTCCAAGTTTTGAATCTTATTAAAGCATTGCATTTATTTAGGATAAGTTAAATCAATTTCCCCCAAATGTTATCTAAATTTCTTGTTTTATTCAAGACCCAATTCACAAGAGATACTGTCAATAAAAAATTAAGAAATGGAAATGAAATTAATCACTAATATGGAAAAACCTTAAAAAAAGAAAGGTAAAGGAAATTAGAGAATACCGCTAATGAAAAGCTTGGGGGAAGTGAGAGTCGAATTCAGACGAATCGAAGAGAACTGAGAGCACAGTGGGGAGGGTTCGGTGAAGACGCGGCGGAATCGGGAAATTAAAGCCATCGGAACGGAGGCAAATAAGAGGTGGAGCAGACGATGTTTGGAAAGACAAGCAACGGACCTCTATTAGGGTTAAGGGTTTTAGATGTTGAAACGACGGCTAAATATTAATATTATTTTGCTACTGATTTGAACAACTATTATTAAATTGTAATCCGATATAAATATCATGTGTAATTTAATATTTATCAGATTTTATTTATTTAATATTATATTTTCATATACAAAAAATTTATTTTTTATGTTTAAATATATAATGTGAAATTTTTAAGAACGTTTAGTTCACGGAATGTAAAAGTTTATCCTTGAAAATAAGATTATTAAAATGTAACTTTATTCTGAGAATATTGTATTATATTGTTTGAATTATTTAATAAGAATGTAAGATTATAGTGTTTGATTGAAAGAATATAAAATTATTTAGATATATATTATACCAAATTATCCTTGTGATACATCTTGCCGCTAGTTTCAAGATACCAATTTGGTCCTTCCTACATTAAGTTCATGAAATATTAGGCTTCCGCCTTCCCTTGTATCTCGGGAAAAAATTTAATAAGTATGTTAAACATATATTTTTAAATAATTTTCATAAGTATAATATATATTTATATAAAATATAATATCATATAGAATAAAATATTAAAAATTGTAATCTTAAGTTGACAAATATATTATTTTTTAATGTATAAGATCTATTTTTTAATAACTTAAAATTAAATATTAATTTAAATAATTACATTTTATACAATAATAATATTTTTCACCTCATAAAATTATAAAATGATTAATATATTAAATATTAAAAAATCAAATAATTTTAACTCCTCAAATTTATTAAAATTTTACTAAATCAAACTCTTTGTATATTATTATTATTACTATTAAGTTTATAATTTTAAGTAAATCACGAAGAATGATAATTGAGAATGATCTATATGAAAAAAATCCATTACTTCCGGTGAATTTGGTAGCGAGAATTATTTATTACCTAGAAATTTGAAGGTAATAATATTTGCATCTCCCATCATTTTAATTGAAAAATACTACTATTGATAATAAATTATTCTCTGGTAATAATTTTTTTCTTGAACTTGAACGAAACGTGGAAACATAACTATGACTTTTCCCCCCATCATTCTAAAGGGTTAAAAACAAAGCTGAAAAAAGAGCAAAATGTGTTTGCTGCATGCAATGCATGTTTGATTCACTCTTCTTTCTAAGTCTTTACATCCTTTCATTGTTTAGTTATAGTTTTGTACAAAAAACAAAACCATTTATGGTGGATGAAAACAAAAACTGGAGCAAAAAAAAAATTAAGACCAACACCACAAATTAGACCTAATGTTAATATGCCAAATCCCGGTATTTTGATGAACTCTCGCAAGGAAGATGATCGGCACTACTCAGATAACAGCTCTACCTTCTTCTCCAACATCACCGTTCCCTTAAAGATCGTCAACTGAAGCTCCTTTTGATACTTGGACAACTGAACATTAAACAAAGTTCACAGTAGCATAACTCTCTTGTTTAGTATTTGGTATAAACAGATCAAAATAGACATGCTAATTGGAAAAGTTGGATCGGTTTGAAAGCGAGTCAATTCGTATTTTAAAATTTTCATATAATTTTGACTTATGGAGCTGTTTTGGATTCTTAATAATTTTGATTTGGGTCTGTTGCTAGTTCAAATCATTTCAGATGTAGGTAAACTTCAAGCTTGAGACTGGGTCAAGTCATCATGTGTTCGAATCATTCCAGACTGTTTGTTCGGCTCATTCCGGATTCAAGTTGTTTTGGGTGCAGGTTACTTTGGGTTCCAATTGTTTTGGTTCTGGGTCAATTCAAGTTTAGATCGGACAGGTTAACCGAATTGGGTTTTCAGGTTCAGATCAGAGTTACAGATTTAGATCAAAATAATTTCTTGTGTCAAAATAAAAGATTAAGACTGCACTTACTTGCTGCTCACTCATCTTAGCAAAGCCAAACTTTTTTGTCCAAATTGACAAAGCTTCGTCCGCAGCTGGGAGCACCAGGTTTTCAACATTCAGGGAACTCAGTAAACTCTCAATACAAGCAAATAGTGCCTGGAAATATCCCTAGAACAAAACCAAATAGGCAAATTATGATCAGTTAGTTTGTTTTTGCATTAGTATATCCGTCAGGTTTTGAACAGATTGGAAAACTAGCAACGAAAGCAATACATGACAGTGTAACAGAGTTAGGGCCCAAGGGGTTTATCTTAAAAGCATTTCAAGGCGGCAAAATTTTGCAATAAGGAGAAGATAGCATTGGTTGCATTTCAGACAGATTAAAAGAGAAGGATTAAAGTTGACAGCAATGCCGAACTTACTTTTCCTTGATGTTTTCTACTTGTAGCTACGATAGGCAGCTCGGCAACCTCCCGACCGAATATTCTAAGAAGACCAGCAGATACAACAACAGACCTGCACATGTGCATCATGAATAAATTCATACATAAATAATCAACAAGACAAGAACACCAAGGAACCGCACACGAAAGAATAAAAAGAGAGAGAGAGAAAGCACTATACCTCACAAGTAAAACCACACAATACATCCCACCAAACTCTTGTCCGGATATATTTCTCCTAAAAGAAGTTCAAACACTAACCATCAGATCAAAACAAACCAGAACACTAGTAAAATTAATTGTCTTAACAATATCAGTAAAATATAGTTAAGCTGCAAAAATTGTGATAAGATGTCATATTAACAACATTAATGTACAATTTTTCTCGAGAACATCTTTTCCTGACCATAAAGATAGTTCAAGTTTTTCAAGGCAAAAAGGAAAGATGCCGGGGTAAGAACAAGTACATACCCGTAGACCATGACAGGAATCAAATCACGACCAGATTTTGCTACAATGGGATCAAAACATTCCTGTCAAAAAGTTCAAATGATTTGAGCAGACAGGCAGTTTTTATATACAACTTGAGTAATAAAATATCTGCATGATGATCAACAGTCTGAAGGCAGCAAGTATATATACATAAGAAAATTCAAAAAAATCCCACTGAAATAGAAAATACTTCAAATGTAATCAAATCCAGTGAGGAAATCACTTTACTTTGAAATCCTGTCTTCACCTCAAATGCAATTTTAATAATTTTCATGGACGGATTTTCATGAATTTGATTTGAGAAGAATATTTCATCTTCTGGATCTTAATAACGCTATCAATCAGCAATCGGTAACATGTTCCCAAATATAAAAATACATGTGATCGTACTCTGTAAGACCAATGACTTCCACCCTAACCTAATAATGATTGTTTGCTAAAGAATGTTTCAACTGTCTTGATTAAAACTATAGCTGAAATGTAGTATATGCAAATAGCAGTCTTAAAATGTCTGTGTATGCTCATCTGCATTCACTCAAAGAACAAGTTCCTTTTATATAATGTTTCAACTCTCGGCATGACTGAAAAAACTAGGTTAAAAGTCACATATGTCCTAACAAAAAGACCAAGTGACAAAAAAGTATATATATCTTGAGCAACTACGTTAATACACTAAAAATAATAGTTTCATATCAGGAAATGATTACTCGAAATATTGCGGCAGCACTTGAAAGTAATGGAAGATGTTCAGGATAACGGCTTTTTCCACTCAGCATTCGCCATTGAACACAATCTGTGGCTCCATCAATTAATAATCCTTTTTCTAAATACTTTCTTTTGATTATATTTTCAAATGAAGTATGAATTATCTGCACCCCACTGGAAACATAACTCTGCAGAGCCCCATGAATTCTGCTGCAGTCATCACAACAGAACCATTTATCCTCGGGTATTTCCTGTAGAATGGATGAAAAACAAAGGTAAACACTTCAACTAGCATGTATATGTTAACAATTAATCTGCCAGAGCATTTCAGACTTACTCTCAAATCACATAGTCCACTATCCCGCAAGCAACCGACATGGAACTCCTTCTCGCACTAAGAAAAAAATAAAAATAAATATTACACCAAAAATATGCTTGCTTGGATAGAAATAGGATGAGGAAACAACACTTACTTGGTCACAGAGAATAACTGTTCGATCATCAAATGTAGAGCCACTAAAGTCATGTCCCCTGAAAAAAAAATCTCATAACACAAAATTAGTAACATATAAAAACTAAATCTTAAACCACTAAACATGTCGAAAACCAAAAAATAAAATGGAAGAAAAAAGATACAAAAATCAGAAGCAACAAAAAAAAATATCCAACTAAGAAACTATATAGAGATTATTGACTCATATTTGATGGAGCCATGAATAGATTTAGTCACACATTCAAGCTCATTTAAAATATATTGGTACCAACCTGCAAACAACACAACCACCAATTTCAGATTCTGGTGCTTTAACAACTCTTGTTAATCGTATCACAATTGGTCTTGCTGTACTTGAAGCTTCTCCAGAAACAGCTTTTCTACCAGAACCATGTTCATCTGCACAATTTGCACAATGCCATTCACCTTCAGGAAGGTGCTCTAGATTCAAACAAGCTGCAATAAAAATTTCAATAGTATTAATGATGAAAGAAAACTTTACAACATATAGAAAATCCGGTAAAAATAACAATACCAAACGTATTTTTACAACTAAGATGATGCAAAATGATAACAGGTTAAGAGATCCACATCTGTCATTTATCTTTTAAAAATAATTTGTACAAAGACAGTCATGATTATCATTGGCATGAAAGCATAAACGTAACTAGAGCTCCAAAAGCTGACCCGCATGCTATGTCTAGTTAATGAATTGTCACATGAAGATCATTTGATGCCGGCCACTCAATCGAATTTTTACAACACCAACAATAAATAAAGGACCTATCTAAACAAGAAAATAAACAAAACAGCTAAAAATAGAATAAATTACAGACCTGGATGAAAAGCCTGGGGGCATTCAGAACAAAGAAGCAGATCTCCAGCATCTCCACACACTGCACACGTATCATCACTGGAACCGGTTGTAACACACTGCCCATTTGCTAATGACAATGCTATATCATGAAGCGTCAATCCATTAGATGTATAGATGTGCCGATACCTGTGTAAAGAAAGAAACTTGATATAGGACTCATAACATTCTAGAAAAGATTAAATTTGGTAAATACCACTTACGGCTGTCTTCTGGCGGCCATTCCAGCATGTGCTTCAAACTGTGAAGGGCTGAGCTGCTCACACCAAATAAATGAATAAATAACAAAAATCATTAATGAGAGAGGTAATCTAGCATAACATTGTTAATGAATTAGAAATTCACCTCTCTCTCACAACAGCAACATACTATACCATTTCCCTGCTTGTAGCCCTCCAGTAACTTCTGAAAAACACATTTAGAGGTCTGGTTAGCACCACTAATAGGAATAAATTGTTGCTAATCAACCGTATTGTATCCAATAAAATATAGCACCTGTCCTTTGATAAAGTAGGCCAATTCCGCTCCATCTGGAAGTCCATTTGGCTTAAAAAGTAACCGGTGTAAATCATTATCCCTGCCAACAATTTAAAGAAATTCCAGCTTAAATCAGGCAGATCTAAGATTTGCAAAGAGAGGGAGCACAATATATTCAATACCATACCTTTTCTTCATGCCACCGTCAGTTTTCTTTCGTTTCATGACTGAGTTCAACCTACTAAAGGTAGAATATCAGTGAAGTGTGCGTAAAAAAAAAAGAACAGTGCTAGTAATAGCCCTCTTTAGGAATTCTTCATCATCATGCAATATTGGAAATTAGTCTAATAAGCTTCCCTCCAACAACTCCTATGAGAACTAAAATTAAAAAGTAAACATGACATCCAAATTCAACTCTACTAAGCATCCAGATAAAACCATCAGCGTAGAATCCTTATCCAAATTGAAAGCCCAGATAATTCAATAAAAACATCCATCAGACAAGGACACTATAGAAAAATTAACAGTTGAAACATGCAAAGATTATAGAAATGGAAATCACCAGAATTTCATATTTACCTTATAGAACTAGGCAAACTAGAAGGTTTCATGTTATATATCTTCTCTGCTTGAACATTTAAGTTACTTTGCTGAATACTAGCTGCAGAATATAACAGCATGTTAAAACATCAAATAGAAAAATTAAAATGTGGCCCTATACTGGCAAGGTACAAAATAAGGTTTTTCTTGAAAAAGATTGATAGTATTGCAACTAATATATTACAAAACCTTTGATTTTATAAGATTTTATCATAACATCGTTCAAAATAAATTATATATATTCCTAAGTTATTCAATGAGAATACTACTAAAGATTTTATCAAACATTTTCAAAGTATCTAAAACCTCAAAAACATGCATTCTGAGTTGTTTCTATATGATTCAATTGATTTTGAGTTGATTTCTAAATGTTCTTGAAAGATGAAATTATATTTTGTCATATTATTATTGAAAATCTTGCAAAACATTTTCAAAGCGTTTAAAATCTCAAAAACATGTGTTCTAAATTGGTTTACATGTTTCTAAATGTTTTTGAGTTGATTAAAAGCATTTTTCAAAGTACTTGAAAAACGAAATTCTATTTCTAGGTCATCTTGTTGAACTTATCTTTAAAACATCTTTTCAAGTGTTACACATGCTCAAAAAAATGTTCTAAAATGATCCTTCAATAATTTTTTTTTGAGTTTGAACAAAATGATTTCCATAATCTTTCAAATGAGTTTCTAACATGAACATACTCAATGGAACAAATAAAAATATTTGATACATTGAAATTGAGTATTGTAGGGTCCAAGAACAAAAGGATCGAACCATTGGAAGACAATAGCCTTAGGTTTCTTGTTTCCTAAGACTCTTATATTATCTCCTAAGAAAGAGAATTCTAATTAAAATAAAACTTATCCTAAAAAAACAGCAGAAAAGAAAACAACTCCTAATAACACTTAAAATTAAAACCGGCAGAAAAGCGTCATAATCGGCTTCTTTGTACAAAAAGGTTAAACCTTTTCCTTGAAACATTCAAATCAAGTTAGTGAATTGGAAAAATCCTTAGTGGTGGAAGGCTGAGGTAGTGAGGTAGACATTCAAAGTGTTGAACCACTATAAATAATTCATGTTCATTTTTCCACCCTTCTCATCGATGTAGCCAAAAACTTTAAAACGCTAATTCAACTCACTTCTGGTAATTATCGAGCTAACAAATACACGTAGAAATCTGGTCCTAGATATCTCTTAATGATTTTTTTGTTCCATTTGAATAATTAGATATGAAATCCTGAGACCCCAAATACATTTTTCTATAACAAGGGAAGTAACCTCAAGCAAAATGGCAGTCCCCTTACTGAATTCTCATCTTTTTTGTTTTTTCTTAGTTTCAAAAGAATTTGACCACGTATCAAATCAGCTGTATATTGAGACCAAAAATTTTATAAATCTATTAAAAACTCAAAAGGGCCCAATAACAGATGGTACATGATCTACAGACAACCAACATAAACCTAATCAAAGCATTAAAACAGAAATTACCTTTCCAATCCTGAAAGGAATCCTCGTTTATGGATGTACCAGCTACATCTTTTATAACTGCATCCAGAATGCTGTGTGGAGCAGTCTTTAGTTCTTGAATAATACTATATATTGGCTTCCCATTCTCCAAGTATATGTGATTATTTGGATGCCTAGTTTTGGCACCAGCATGCTGTTCAAACTCATAGGCACTTAGCACCTACTCATACCCAAGACAACCTTCAGCTAACATAATACATCCTAAGAACTAAGCACTGACAGAAAAATTAATAGTAATAACTGGAGCAGTTGAATTACTTACTTTGGAGAAATTACAAAATGAGCATCCACACAGATATCCACACGCATGAATAATCCCATCCAGTACTCTCTAACAACCATGAAAAAAAAATTGTAATAACTTTAATAAACACGTCAACATTAACAAAAACAAAATTAACCTTAGATAGAGAAAAACCAATTTACCTCCATTGAGATAGAAATATACTTCACTCGGGCTCCATCAAGAATGCCAGTCCCTAACAACTTCTTAACATTTGTAGGGTAGTTACTCGGAACAACCTTCTTAGACATTTTCATTTCCAAATTGGGAGCACAAGGATATCGACCACTCCATTCAAATGAACCATTCCCATAAATATCTTCCATATTCATACATTCACCGCCAACTGAATACAAAGTTTCATTATCATAGTCCTCCTTCCTTTTGCTGAACTTAAAAGTAATTTTCCTAATCCCTGATGAACTCAAGTGTTTCGGAATTTCCAATGTAACATGGGAACTCGACATAGCATTGGATGTATCACCCATTTGAGAACTATCACTGAGACTCTCATTAAAGCTTGAATTCCGGGAACAAACAGAAGTAACCTCACCGCTACCAGCCTGGTTTCTACTGCTTGTGTCATTGAAACAAGACATGTTTTCTTTGGGAGACACAATTGGGTTTGAAACCTCTGATCGAATATCCTCATTGGAAACTTCTTTCGCTTGTTTCTTGTTAGGATATGACTCCAATTCAGATTTTGGTTCCGGATCAAGGCATTCACGGTCTCGCTTCAATTCAGAATTCATCGCATTTACATTCTCCGTAACCTCCTCTGCTGAGATTTCCAAACAGACTGCTTCCTCCTCCATTCAACAACAGTTTGTTCCCAAATTTCTGATAATGACAGCATTCATAAGAGGAAACCCGAAGAAAGGAACGAACCTTAATATTTCACAGTTCATATACTGAAACGCTATTCCAAATTCGAATTTAAAACATGAATTTATCTTCACAATATGTGGGAATATAAAAACCTAATTGCAAAACAAACAGAAAGAAAAATTCAATTCAACAAACAAACAATTCAAAAAAGAAAAAGAAACCCAATAACCGCTCAACCGTTATTTAAGTTTGAAATAAAACTTCGCCAAACCGAAATTTAACCAAAATTAAATAGTAAAAAAGATAAAGATAAAACCACCTACACAGAGCGAAAAAATCAAAGGAAATATACAGATATTGAATCCAAATCACATAGAATTCTATGGCAAATTGACGAATAAACAATGCGTGACGATTGAAAAACCAGATTTCAAATCTCGCGGTTCTAAGATTCGTGAAAAGTTGGGGGGAGAAATTAATGATGGAGTTAAAATTTAAATAAGCGCGGAAGATTTGGGTTAGGGTTTTTTATTGTTTATGAGAGAGAGATAGAGGGAGGGAACGCTGAGGGCGGCAACAAACAAGAAGAGAAAATAGCTTAGTTCGCGGTCCAGATTTAACTTTATCAATAAGGAAGAAAAGATAGAGAGAGAAAATAAATCTGATTCAAATTATTAAGGTTACTATAATAAATAAATACATAAAATATATCATATTTTTCATTTAAGTACGTAAAGTATTTTTGGTCAATATATTTATCTTAACTTATTTATTCGGTCAAAATAAGTACGTAAAGTAGTTTTTGATCAAAATTGATACTTAAAGTATTTTATTTTTTTCATCTAAGTACCTTAAGTACTCTTTAATTAATGTAATGTGTCAATTTTTTTAGAACTTAAATCAAAAAACTTGAATACTTTATGTATTTATATTGACAAAAAATATTTTAAATATCTATTTTGATAAAAAAAATTAAATACTAATTTTGACCCAAAAAAATACTTTAAAAACATAAATGAAAAAACAGTATACTTTATATACTTGTTTATAATATAAGCCAATATTCAATAGTAATATTTAGGTTTAATTTTTATTTTAGTCCCTTTATAATGCTGAAATTTAAGATTTAAATGTAATTTTAATTTGAAGTTATTTATTTCTCTATTTTCATTATATTTTTAGTATTTCCAAATTAATAATATGAATAGCTACTGCAATTGAAATGATAACGTGGGATTAATTTAAAAATGATCTTAATATTTATTTGACATGTAAATTTATTTTATGATTAAACATAATTAATTAAATTTTCATGTAACTCTTAATTTGTAATTGAATAATTGTAAAACAATCACGTTATCACTTCAAATACAACAATTAAATATGTTATTAATTTGGATCTATCGATAATATCATAAAATAGTAAGGACCAAATTATTTGAAATTAAAGTATAAACTTAAACATGAAATTCCAGCATATTTATGTACTAAAATGATATTATACCTATATTTATTTTATATTTTTAAAGGGAAATTGAAAATGTTGGTGAAGATATTTTATTTTGGAAGGAATTAGAAGACAAGTGGATGTCTGGTGGGACCCACAAGTAAAGGAGCATATAAAAAGAAACCACGTGGATTAGCTCGAGAAGTAGTGACGTGAACACATGAGACAACTTTGGATTATTTTATTCCACGGCCTAATTCCATATTATTATTATTATTATTATTATTATTATTATTATTATTATTATTATTATTATCATCATCGTTGGGCTACCCAAATTAAGCTTTCCTTTTAGCCTTTATATGTATGAATCCAAGTGTTACTTTTGGGCTTTCCTTTTAGATCATGGTGGTTAGCGGTGTTCGTGGTCAGTTAACGGTACCATTTAACTTACACAGTTGATTAATTGTTATAACGGTTATTAAATTTTGTTAATCGCAATCTTACTATTATGAAAAGACTAATCGTTAATGATTAATTATTATTAACGGTTTGGTTACAGGTTAATATGCGGTTAACCTATTACACATTTTTCAAATACAACACAACATAAAAGTTTCAAAGTTTCATAAAAATTTACTATGATAGAAACATATATATTTTTAGAAATGTTATTTGTTTGATACACATATTAGTTTTATATAAATATATATATTATAAGGTATATTCATTTTTCAGTTTAAAATCATGTATTTCTTTCATCAGAATTTGATTTAATGTGTTCTAATATAAGATAAACATAATAACTAAAAAAAGTAGGGAGAACCATTTTGATTTTATTTCAAATTTTATTCTCTAAAAAATATAATTAACTTATTTATTTATTAACAGATAGCTGATGGTTAACCATTTATCAAAATTTGTAACCATTATCGTAACTGTTAACCTACATTTTTAACGGTTAAGTTAATCAAAACCGTTTATCCTTAATGGTTTAGTTAATTAACTTGTAAAATGTAGTGATTTAATTATGGTTTACTTTGAACACCCCTAATGGTGGTAATGGTTTATATACGGTGATGAGGCATGATTAGGACCGTAAATGAGACGAAACATATCACAAGCTACTTGAGATTGGTTCGATCAAAGTTTAGTCAAACCTTAAATCGAATGAACTCGACTCGAGTTCGAATTCAAATTCTTAACGAGTCAAAACGAGCTGCTTGATATCCGACTCGAAAAACTCGTGAGGAACTCGAATGAATAATATATTAAACTTTTAGATTTTTAAATTAAATTATTAATAATATGAATATTTATATGTTGTTATTTATATAATAAAAAAACAATATAAGACTTTAATGTACTTAGGGTGCGTTTGGTTCATGGAATGTAGCATTACCTCCGGGAATGAGATTACCGGAACATTACCTGATACATTATTGGGAATGTTATATTACTGTGTTTGGTATGTTTGGCAGGAATGTATGATTACAGTATTTGGTTGAATGAATATGAGATTACTGGAACGTATATTTTACCAAATTGTCCATGTTCTATATGTGTTAACAAGTGAAATTCTAAATATTTAAATGAAAATATTTATATAAAAAATCATCAAAAATATATTACTTTATTATTTTAAATTTATATATTTTTAATAAAATTTATATATACATTTTTTATAAAATTTAAAAGATAAATGGGTAAAATAAAAGAGTAAATATATTATGTATTAATTTAATTATAAATAGTATTATTTTTTACATTATTTATCTAAAAATATATTAAAATTTTACATCAACATTTAACTAAATAAACATATGAAATTTTTAATAGATGAACCATTTTACTCCTGCCAAAATGCAAGATGATGCTCACTTATTTTACTGAATTCTCTCTAAATGATAGTGTGTGTATATGTTATATTTAAATTCTGCAATTCTATCTTGCAATTATTTGCATTAGTCAAGTAAACTTTATTTATCATATTTGTATTAGAAAAATAAACTTGTTGATTCTTATAATTTTTTATGCTTTATTAAATGTTAGCACATTTTTCGTTTTTATAATTTAAACATTTTCTCTGTAAATGAGAACAAACCAACATACAAAACAAATTCATTTTATTTCAACAACAGCCTATTGACTTTGCAAGACCCTTTTTATTTTAACACAACAGATTCATTTTATTTTGCATACAATAATAAACAGAATACAAAACATGTGGTATTCTTGATACCCATTACGATGCAACATTTATGAGAAACACTGGGAAGCAATAAATTATTTTAGCAATTTCAGATAGACTGATAGATAACACTAGCAGGCAACATGCAACAGTAGAACGAAAAGAAAAAGTGCAAACTGAAAGATAAGAGATAAGCTTACATTCTTTGTTTAGCTTACAGAACAAAAAGAAGTATACATTAACCATAAAAAGCAACAACAATGTTCAGACTTACAAAAGATAATGACCATGACATTCTAAACTTAATCATATATGTTGGCTATATTATATACACAACTTCCTTTGGACCTTCAAGGATTTTTACAAGATGGCCAGCCTTGTCCCATATGTACATCTTATGCTCTCCTTTGATAGAAGAAACAACTATTACCCACACACCGTCACCACTGAAACAAGGTGCTTTCCAATGGATCTTCGTGATTGAATCTTGAAACTCCCGAATCAAGCATTTGGATCCAACAACCTTCAGCTTCTCAAGTGTGTTAAAATCCAGTAAAAAGAAAATGACAATGTGCTAAATTTTATCTGAAGAAACAATACATGGTGGAGCAATGCTAGAGCATGAAACTGCACAAGGGCTGCTCTTGATTGAACAACTTCTTGAACCTCATTACTCTATCTTTTAACAAACTCAGGGTTTGTCTGCCCAAATGTTTTTGACATGTTAATAAATGAAAAATGTTTTGATATTAATTTAAAAACTACACGAACATATTTGTGTGTAAAGCAACCCTAAGAAAACTGTTACCTATAGTAAGTGGATACCGCTGACTAAGGCTGCACTTGCAACAACTGGGTTTTTGTCAACAATTTCTTGTTTCAAGTATCGTTCGATCTGGGTTAGAAGAGTTCCATCTGTTATCCGAAAAAGTACACGAATAGCATTTGCTCGATACATATCAGTCTTGCTAGTCATGTCCTTCATGAGAGAGCTTGTAACAATAATAACCTATTATCATCAAGAGGAAGGATTAATTAGTATCAAAATAAGCAAACATGCATGCACAAACACACAAAAAGTTATTCAACGAGCATGGAAAATTCAAGACATATAACCTCATCTGTTGATGGAGATAACTCCTTTATCATCACATAAACCATAAACCTATATCTTTTTGAAACAGCTTTGTCACAACAAAGAAACCTCTATCACTTCAACCTATCGATATAAATAAAAAAGAAAATCGTCATTCACATTATGGTAGAGCTTATTTCCTTCATTATACACAACTACAGAAGAAATACATACAATATAGGTTAATTGTAATTCAACACAGAAAAAAAAGGATTTGATCCTTTCATGTACAATTAGAAAAGAAAGACCAACCTTAGTGAATGCTTCTCCTTGGTTCAGTAGATAAAGAAGCTTTGTGATAACCTGAGAGCATCTTCGAGGATCAAGCTGTCATTGAAAACTCTAGCTTCTTGAAGAACAACGCCCTTCTCAATCCCCAAAAACATATAGTAATCCGCTGTTTAACAAACAAAATTGCAATAAGAAAAAACATTCTCTAAACACCTAAAAGCTGGAAGAACTCAACAACACTACAAATAGAACTCGAACACAATGCATTCATAAAGCCTCGAGATCCATTACTGGCATAAAATACAAAAACCACAAACATATACACGACATGAGAATTATATGCATGATTTTCTTAAACTCGTAATCGCAAGTTCGCACAAAAAGGGTCAGAAGAGTGATACTTCAAAATACGAAAAACAACAATTCATCATCATTTCCCCATCCAACTAAATAGCACGCATTTCAGCTATAAATAAACTTTCAACTTAAACAGAAATTAGGAAAACGAGTCAAATAAAAACTCGGAAAGAATATAGAACATAAGCAAATATTGTTTGAGCAAAATCATATATGAGGGAAAGATATCGCATTTTCCCTGTTTTTCTTCTTCAAAAACAATGTTATGTTCATTAACAATTACTGATGGATTTTCTTTTCCTCCTGCAAATTGTAGTTAACAATAAAAACCAAATAAGCTTTAACACTAAAAAGAATATAAATTGCAACTCCAACTAGCTGAATTCGTTAGGAAACACTCACCATTTGAGAACAATGGGGAAAATATCACTTCAATAAAAAAAATACTCAACATATATAGCAGTTAATTTCTTTTAAAAGAATAATAGAGGGAGAGAGAGATATATATACCAGCAAGAAGGATTCCACGACGATTAAAGGCAATGCATTTCATAACCCCATGCTCCAAATACTCTTCTATCACCTCTGTGGGAAATCTCCTTGCAATTGATCTTCTCCAAATAAAACCCAATTTTAGAAAACCGAAAATAACAAGAAAAAATAATTTTTGAAACGACAGAAGAAACCTTCCCTGGAGAATCACGGGGAAAACCACAAATTTTTATTCCTTAACAGAGGCAAGGTCACGGGGAGAAAAAGATAAGAAAGGGTATTTTAGCCCTTAAGCACGGGAATGAAAAAAATACCTAACTCACATGTGGGAATAACATTCCCGGGAATAAGCACACAAAAAGTTACTGTTGGCATTGAGATATTACCCTTGCTTGGGAATTTTGTCCATCCAAACATGGGTATCTTAATCAGGAAAAAAATATTCCTCCTAGGAATGATGAAATCCTTGATCCAAACGCCCCCTTAAGGTTCAAGTTCAAACTTGAGTTTGAGCTTCAATCGAGCTAAGTTTGAGAATATTTCAAGTTCAAGTTTTTCGAGTTCGAGTCAAGCTTCAATTTTTTATTCGAAGTCGAGCTTGAAAACTTCAAGCTCGAAAGCTTTCCATTCAAGTCAAGCTTCAATTTTTTTATTTTGAGTCGAACTTAACAATGTTAAGCTTGTGATTTTTCGAGTTGATTCGAGCTCAGTTTTACACTTTTTGAGTCGAACTCAATGATACTTAGACTATTTTATAATCACATACAAAATGCAAATATGGACGGCGGTTCATTTCAAACTTCTTTTTAAAATGATTTTTTATGTGTTTAATCATACGTAGTCTCAAGTAATAAAATTTGATTTTATCTTATTTAAAACTCGAACTTTTAAAAAAATTCAAATGCATATAATTTTTACATCAAGAACGTCAAATTTAAAGACCGTTTGAACAAAAACAACTCTTAACAGTTTAATTATATTCGATAATCTATAATGATTTTGTATTTCATCTCCGGTAGTATGTTAATCTTAAAAGAAAACGCTTATCAACACTAGGTGGACCCAAATCAACCAAAAGACCCAAATGAAACGTATAAAAACGTTTTTGGTTGTGGGCCAAAATTAAGAAAAAACAATATATGTATCCGTATCCTTATTAAATGATATATTAATATATTTGGTAAGTAAGTTTATATTATATCCAAAATTATACTCAATTAATTTATAGTCAAAAATGTAATATCAACATATTATAAAGCGATAAAACACGTTTTAGATCCTAAATTTTTTTAGTCTACATTAGTCCTTGAATTTGGACTTTTATTCATTTTAGTGATGTATCACTTTGAGAGTAAGGGTGAGCATTTGCCCAAATCAAACCATTTTTTTGAGTTTATCGAGTTGACATTATATTTCTCAATCCTAATTCAACCTTTTTTTTGGATTGATTCGAATTTAATAAAGTTTGATTTGAATTAAATCGAATATCATGCTAGAGTTAATTTTTTATATACAATTTTACTTGCATAAGTAAACACCAAAGGCATATATGCATGTCTTATCCACTCACACTGCTTGTTGATGTTAATAGAATATTAGTGTTTGATTTTTGAAAATGTGGATTTGTTTTTTTTTTTTTTTGTGTAATCGTGAAATAAAATTAGAAACTCAATAAAGAGTAAACTAAAAAAAGAGAGAGATAAAATCAAAACACGGAATGACGTCATTTCATTGAATGAAGTCGCTTTGCTAATCGATTTAATTGTCAATTTCAATTTGACTTAAACTTAAAAAACCAAATATTAATTTAACTTGATTCTGACAACTCCAAACTCAATTTTTGATTTTTTCAATCAAATCGAGTTTTACTCATTCGTGTATACGAGAGTATACCAAAATGACTAAAAATATAAATGATTACCAAGTTTAAGGGCCAATGAGACAAAATGATATTGAGAGACCATGTTGAAAAGTTTACAAAAATGTAAGGACTAAAAAGTTCTTTATCCTTACTAAAGAGGAACTCTTTTATTTCTACCGTGTTAATTTTCATTATAAATACAAACAATATAGTTGATATTGGAATTATAATATCAAAGCTTTACTGGTTTTTCTCTCTTCTTCCCATTGTATTTGTTTTTGCTTTGAAAATGTCTCAAAGGCCCAATCGTCACCAAAGGAGGCCCTCGCAGTTCGTTTTTGGATCCTTCGACGACATTATGGCTCCCATATCTGATAATGCGACGGAGAATAAGCCTGCTGCTGCTTGTGATGGTGATGCTCCACCTCCTCCTAAGAAGGTTCGTGTCCCGAGTCCTCCATCTGCTGCGGCGGCACCGGCGGGGCCATCCGCGACTGCAGCCAAAGGCACCGAGAAGCCAAAAAATGCTAAAGCTTGATGCAGTGTTGTTTGCTTGGTTCGGTTTATGTTATGTTTTATCCGTTATAATGCATGAAAAAATGAAGTTTGTTCTTCTGTTTGGTAGTAAAAATCATTAGCATAAAGCAATGGTTTTATCAATAAAATTTGCTTTTGTTTTTCATTTAGATATTGTCTTTCTAAGTGTAGTTTTTGTTACATATGCTTATAAGTTGGATTTAGCATTCGATATATATATATATATGTCACATATATCGATCGGTTAGAAAAATCATACTATCAAGTATTCTGACAATTTTAATTTAAACTATATCGAATAAAGTAATTATTTAAATCCAAATTTAAATCGATCGATAAATGTTTGTATTTTTCAATTCCAAATGTGTCCCAACTTTGCGTATCACACAAAGTAGGCGTGAATACATTTTTTTTAGTAGTCTGGATAATTACATGATAATATCTATTTAAAATTGTTTTTAGCCTATTAACAACATATACACGTCCTGTTTAAACTCAAATCCTTTAAAAATATTTTTTTACTAGTGAAACTACTCAATAGACTTTGGAATGAAAACAATATATTATTTTTTTGGACAATAATAATTAATGACTAATTCTATAAAATTTTAATATTTGACAAAATAATTTGGGTTTTAACAGGTAGTGTAATTTGCTGCACATAAATTGTACATGGCTCATTTTACCATAATAGACGTTACATAAAAGAGTTGGACCGTGTGAAAACAATGAGTTGGTAATTATTAAATGTCTAACGTTATAATAAGTAAAGTTTCCAATATTTAAAGGAAACAAATTAATATATTATTCATCTCATTACCTGCACCAAATATTTATGTTCCTTAACATGGTATGTAATTATTAGTTCAATTATAGTATCTCATTTACAATGACATACTTATAAATTAATAAATTTGTTATACAACAATTATATACCATATTAAGAAATTAATATTTTAAACCAGAATTAATTGACGACTAGCATGACTATAACAAATATGGTAATCCAAGGACACAAGTTGCTAATAAGGTATTGCAATAAATGTAGGGTAAATTATTTATTTGGTTACCTATCTATTATTTAGTATTCGTTTCGATCATCTAATTATTATTATTTTTTCAAAATCATATTTACCATTACGTTTTAATTATTATTATTTTTTCAAAATCATATTTAACATTACGTTTTAATCTCCAGTTATTAAAAACGTGATTAACTAATTTAACCATTCTAGAAGAAAAGACTCAAAAACTCTCATATTTTAAAAAAAGTGATAATTCTTTCTTGAAACCTCCAAGTTTAACCGGTTTCGAATTTGGTCCCCAACTGAAAAATCAACTTTATTTTTTATATGAAGTTTCATTTTGATTTGATCTGCAACTTAAAATTCATTTTAATCCTAACTTGTCCATGAGTTTTAATAAACATATTCCTATCTTTTTCACTCTTGGAGCTCATTTACAATTATTTTATAATTAATAATCTCTTTTCTTTTGTAACCTTTCTATTGTTAGAATAAAATTTCGTATGTCAGGAAGCTAACCTGATTTTTAGGATACGATCAAAGATCGTGACAATCAATGATCTAGTTAATTCTTATAAATTATACAACAATTTAGGAGATTAGATTCTCGTAAGATACACACCATTTAATATTCACCATCCATTCTGAAATTCGTACACAGACGAAAGATGTTTCACTTGAAAGTCAATGAAGAAACAAGACTAGATTAAAACCTTTAAAAAATTGTGACACATTAAAAACATACAACGACGTAATCAAAATCATCACGCAATCAATAGGTTGATTTAAGTAGTAAGTAGCTTGATTGCTTAAATAGGTCTCGAATAAAATATATGAATGAGTTGAAGAACTCTTTCGCTCCTTAAATTTCATAAAAATTCTTTTTCTTTAGTTAAAAAACTTAATTTTAGAGTTTTTTTTAACTCATCTTGAAATTTTTAGAAAGATGAAGAACAATCTTACCTTGATAAGTATGGAAGAAACAATGATTATTTTAGAGAGATGATATTGCTAGAAAGGTTTTTAGCTTTATGAATAAGAGAAAAAAGATGAAGGTGACAATGAAAAGGGTATGAAGATGAAAAATAGGAGATTGTGGCATATGTTTAGTAAATGTCCTGAATAGCCCACGTAAAATACAACAAAATTGTTTACAATTTATTTATGAATGATACTATATCGATATTGTCGACACTATTTTCTGTCCGGACGGGGAAAGACTGATACCAACTCGGGAATTTTCTCTTTGAAAAGGTTTTTTTTTGAAATGTGAGGAGCCACACCAATTGAAGATACTAATTTTTTACCCATTTTGATTTATTTTATTATTATTATTATTATAATAATTATTATTATTATTAAATATATTAAATATATAAATAATAATAATAAATACAAGCCCAAAAATCAAAGGCCCAATCAACCGGCCCAAACCAAACTGAAACCCTAAACATTTAGGGTTTCAGCTAGGGTTTCTAACCCTAGCGCCGCAGCCGCCTCTGCCTCCAGCCGCCCCACGTCGACGGTCAGCTGCCAGATGCTCGAATCCACTTCAGCCACGACGCCGCCGCCTCGCTGAAGAATCCAGAAGCTTTGCTGCTTCAACACCCGTCGCCCACGTCGCAAGCTCTATGGGGTGAGTCACCACATAGCTCGGTGACTCACCGAACTCCACCTTTCGGACCGGTCCGAGATAAGCGCCGGTGATGGCTATAAAGCCATCACCTAACCTGCAAAGAAAAAAAGGAGAGAGAGGTAGCCAACAGAAAAAAAGAAGAAGAACGGAGAACAAAAAAAAAAGAAAACCCCACAACACAGCAAGGAAAGGAAGAAGAGAGACTTACCGTGAAAGCCACCGCCTTGATCGGAGTCACCACCGGCCTCTAGACGTCACCAAAAACCTTCGAAAACCGAAGGTATTTTTTAGATCTACTCCGATCGGGAGCCGTTTAGAAGAAAAGACCATCGGAACCGTCATTAGGATGGTCCGATCTACGTTTTAATGTAAAAAAAATGATTCCGGCCACCGAAGGCGGTGGCTGACGACGGGATCAACGCCGGCGAGCGGCTGCTGGCCGGCTGACTTCTCTCTATTTTAGAGAGAAGCGAGAGAGAAAATTCTCTCTCAGAGAAGAGAGAGAGAGAGGAGAAAATGAGAAATGAAGGTTGGCCCTGCGGGCCAGCCGTTTCAGACCTTAAATAGGCCTTCCCGAACGACGTCGTTTCGGGAAGGACTATTTGTGCAAATTTTAATTGTTAAATCCCGTCCGCAGCCATTATAACTTGTATCTCTTATATTTTAGTCACTAAATCGAGTTTATAATCCTTTTAATTCAGATCTTTAATTTTAATTTTATTTATTTTAGTCCTTTGTATTAAAATAATATATTTAGGGTAAATAACAGATTTAGTCCTATAATTTTAATAATTAATATCTTAATCTGAATAGTATGTTTTAATTTATTTTATTCTAATATCCGAATTTTATATAATTTTATTTTAGTCACTAAATTAATAAATAAGAAAATAGCATGTTTAATCCCTATAATTTTGATTAATTATGAATTAGATATTTAATTTTAATTTTACTATAATGTAGTCACTAATTTTAAATCTTTTCATTTATTTTATTGCTTTTAAATATATAGTTCTAATTGTATTTTTATTTGTTTTAATTTTACTTGTTTATATATTTAAATATTTTTATTATTATTATGTAGTCATAAATATATATATAATAAATAATAATTTATTTTTTAAAAAAATAAATTATTTTAACATTTATTTGTCAATATCAAAGAAAAGGGCAGTCTTAATACAACTGGATGTCCTATTATGGTATTTTAAAATTAAATATTATAAAAAATTATTATTTAATTTTATTCAAATTAATATTTATTAATATCAAAGAAAAGAGCTGTCTTAAGGCACCTAGAAGTCCTTTTTCGATATTTTTAAATATTTTTTATATAATTTTGAAATAATAGGATTATAAATTAAATATATTTTGAATTTTTAAATTTTAATAATAGGGACAATTTATAATTAAAAAGTACCAATTTTGGGCGTTGTAGGGGTGCTAATCCTTCCCTAAACGTAACATACCACGAATCCCTTTTTATTATTAAAAAGAACGAATTTTTGGTTATAAACGCAGATCAGTTCATTTTTTTAATTGATGTTTTCTTAAAACTCTTTTAAAAAAAAATAATTTTTAGGTATTCGACCTACCTGACCCAAAAGGCCGATGGCGACTCTCAAATTATTTTCAAAACCATTTATTCATATCATATTTCCTGCCAAATAAATTTTTCGTACCCGGACGAAAACCGGTTACGACAGCTTGGCGACTCCGCTGGGGACATTGTCAAACTTTTAAAATCAATTATAAATTGTCTCTATAAATTAAAATTTATATATTTAATTTACAATTTTTTCTTTTCAAATATTTTATATATTTATTATTTTCATAGTATGTATATATTTTCTTATTAATATTTCATTTTTATTTGCAAGTATTTTATTTCATTATTTATTTTTCTGTCAGAGGTTTGAACATTTCTCCTCACACACAACACTTGCATTGCATAACATAAAGCTCTATAATTGAGTTTGTCCCTTTTAAGTGGGAGTGAAAGTGACGTCTTCGTGAGAATTTATTCTCCGTGTCAGACCTAGCAAGTAACTTTCGGGGTTCATATGCTCTATGTCTTCGTGAGAATTTATTCTCCGTGTCAGGCATAGAGAAATATATCCCCTCAAATTGAACTCGATCCATTTTAGTCTGTGATGGATTAGGATTGAGGGTTAGCAACCCAAGGGGGCACTAACAAGGACAATTCGGGTACCTATATTCTTAGATCTGAAACCCTGCATATAATAAACCCTAGAAACTCTTCCGATCCGAAGTCATGCTGAAATTTTATCCAAAATAGGTGTACACACAGGAGAAATGAATTCTAATTTTACTGTTAATTTATTTTTTTTTCTGATTAAATTACATGTATATTTAAATTATTTAAATTATGAAAAAGCATGTTTAAATAATAATATTTAGGTAAATGTTATTATTAAATTTCTTTATTATGTAAACTAATTCATTTCTTTTTGTGTGTTCTTTATCTTTTCTGTTTGCATAGCATCATACAGGATAAAAGGCATTGATCCTTGTGTTAATTGTCTCATTGGAAAGCCTTCATCCATGGATAAAAAGTGTTCAAGTCAAGTAATTCTAAACTCAGAAGTAAGACAGTGGGCTGAGGACTTACAAAGACAAGAAGGAGACAGTCTGCAGGATGATTATGTATCTGACTTGGCCAGTTATGCTCCAGTTTCGCTAAAAATAAATGATATGCAAGATTTGCGAAGCATTTGGGAAAGTTGGGATTTAAACAAAAAATTGCAGTTTTATCAGACTTACGGAGACATCCCATATTTGCTCTATGTCGAAGTTGATGATGAATTACTCAGAGCCCTAATTCAATTCTGGAATCCAGGGTACAATTGCTTCACTCTCAATAAAGAGGACTTGGTCCCTACTATTGAAGAGTACACAACTTTGCTACATATCGAAGGGGCTTTGGAGAATCGAATCTATTCAAAGTCAATTAAAACTCAACCCTTTCGAGTTAAATTAGCAAAGATTGCCGGGGTACGAGAAGAATGGGTGGCATCCCGTACAAAACAAAAAGGCGAAAGCGAAGGCATTGCTTGGACCAACATTAAAGAACTTATTCAGAGTCATCCAGATACTAAAGTACGATTCGATGTATTTGCTCTGGGTATATATGGTATGGTCATCTTCCCAAAAGTATTGGGATATGTTGAAGCTGCAGTGGTAGATTTGTTTGAACAGCTACCGAAAAAGATTAATCATGTTTCTGCAATTCTAGCAGAGACTTTCAGATCGTTAAATGCTTGTAGAAAGTTAGGAGGTGGACGATTCTCAGGGTGTACCCAGTTGTTATATGTTTGGGTCCGTAGCCATTTCTGGAAGACAGAAAAGGTTTCATACCGAAGCTTTAATACGGATTACTCACCATTAAAAGAATTTCTGGAGCAAGAATGGCCGAAAGAAATTAAGAAAGATATGTGGATTAATGCTTTTCGAAATCTGCAAAGTAATGATGTTGTTTGGTGAGCCCCGTGGCAAATCCAAAGGGAATTCTTTTACAAATGTGGTGATTACAATTGGATAATGCTGCTCGGATTATGGGGATGAATTGGATATGCACCACTTCTGGTCATAAGACAGTATGAAGGTCGTCAATTTGTACCTGTCACCGCTGGATTACATTCATCTGAGTTCGCATTCCATAGCAAAAATTATAAAAGAAATATCATGGAAGCCGTTACAGCTTGGAAAACAACTTTTTGTATCCGAGCTAAAGCAGCAAAAGAAATGCTAACTCCTGATTATGAGGAATGGAGATATGTCAGGAAAAATGAAAATATTCCTCTACTAGATCAAAATGAGGATATCTCTATGGAAGATCGCATTAAGGTGGTTCCATCAGAGATTGAAATCTTGAGAACTGAGTTTGAAGCAGAAAGAGAAGGCTGGTCAAGAGAATTAGAGCAAATGAGACGAGATAAAGCTATGTTGGGTGTTGATATTGACTTTCATTCATCACAATGTGCAATGTTGAGAGAAAACAAAGAAAAATTTGATGGTGAATTTAGAGCATTAAAGAAAAATTACCAAGAGTTATATAAATCCCGGAAAGCATCAGGACCAAGCCAATCGACGGTACAGATGACCAGAGAATTGAACATCGAGAAAAGTCGAGTTGAAGATCTGAAAGGAAAGAATAGCCGTCTACTCAAAAGCCTTGAGAAAGGAAAGCAAAAAATGGAAGATTTTGAGGTTGACAGAAGAGAGAAAATTATAAAACACAAGGCTGAACACCGCGAGATCATGAATGAAATGCAAAGAGAAAGGGATCGAGCCAAAGATTTAGAAGAAATGAAGAATGAAATCTTTGATAAATTTGAAGGTGAGAAAAATATCATGTTCCAGGGATTTGAATCTGAAATGAACCAGCTGATTGCTGAACTTGAAGTCAGGGGCCAAAAGATTGAAGAATTCAATGTTGAAAAAGAAAAATGGGAGCTGGAAAGAAAGAATTTCAACACCAAACTTGAGATAGAGCAAGAAGTGGCTAGTAATTGGATGCAAAGATGCAGAAACAAGAATGTTCAAATCCAGAAGATTAATCAAAGAACGCAAGAAGCACGAACAAAACTTGAAGAAGATCTGGATCAGTCTAGAAACAAAAACTCAGAGTTTAACGCTTACATTTTTCAACTTGAAGAATCATTATTTCAAGAAAAGGTTCGTCTAGGACCTAATGATGTCAAAGAAAGTAATGAGGAAAGTGCTTCACTGCGAAGACGCATTAGAGATCTTGAAAAAATTCTGTACAATTGTCAAGTCAGAATCACTGAGTTAGAGCAAACTCTTGAAGGAACGAATGAACAATGGCAAAAGTCAACTGATTTCTATGTTGAAAGAAGCGAAGAAAGAAGTAATATGGTGTTCGAGGCCATGGTACAAATGAGCGAAGTTGCTAGATATGTTGGGGAACTAGCTGTTGAAGCCAAAATAATTGAGCATCACGTTGATCCAGTTTCTAAGTGCGGAAAGAAGGTGTCATGGTTAATGAAAGAAATTATAGAGTTTAATAGGAAAGCTACGCCTTATCTGTAGTTATGAACTATTATAAAGAAACTTTTGTATGCCGATGAAAGTTGTTCTATGACAATTAACTTTTTGGGATCAATACCTTTTTGTATACATGCATTTTGCATACATTCATTATTCATTTCATGATTTTCTTTATGTATAATTTTTATTATTAAGATAAAATTCATTAATTAAAATTTGGAAAAAATAATATTAAAAGATTTTTCAATCGCAGTTATTCTGGCCAAAAGAGAAATACAACATCACTACGGTACTAGACAAGCTACTAAGAGAATTATGGAGGATAAAATACAACGTATTGAGGAACATCATAATAAAGAACAAGCAGAAATGAGAATGAAGCTGGAAAAAATTGAAGACAGTATTGCAAATTCACAAGACAACATGATGCAGAAAATAGAGGACATGTTTAAAAGGCAGGCTATCATTGGAAAAATGCATGAAAATCCTGTATCTTTCGACCAAGAACCTATGTATCCTCTAGGTTTTCCACCAGAACCAATTTATCACTCTGGTACTACACCTATACAAATAAATGCTCGTACATCAGCATTTCAAGAAGCCAAACCACATGAAAATAGACAAGTGGATCCTGCATCTTCAAGCAAAAATCCGCTTATATCAGATGTGAAAACAGGGGATCTTAATACTGAGCATTTAATCCAGATTTGAATGAGCTGAATGAGAAAGAAAAAGTAAATGAAGAATTGACCAGACAGATCAAGAGCTTAGAAGAACGAATGAAATCCGTGGAAATAACTGAATCATTTTATGGGTTTGACGCTAGTGAGTTGAGTTTGGTTCCAGACTTAATCCTCCCCATCAAGTTCAAAGCTCCCGAATTTGATAAATATGACGGTACTACATGCCCTTCATCCCACATTACTATGTTTTGTCGAAGAATGGCAGGATATGTGAAGGACGAGAAATTGTTAATTCACTGCTTTCAGGATAGTTTGACAGGACCAGCCTTAAAATGGTATACTCAATTGACCAAAGCCAACATTAGATCTTGGAAAGATCTGGCTAAAGCATTCCTAGAGCAATACCGCCATGTAACAGACATGGTACCTGATAGATGGACTCTCCAAAATTTGGAGAAAAAGAATAACGAAACGTTCAGACAGTATGCTGAGAGATGGCGTGACACAGCAGCCCAAGTTCAACCACCTTTGTCAGAAAAAGAGGCCACAATAATATTTGTCCATACATTGAAAGCTCCTTATTTAAATCATCTAATGGGGAATGCAACCAGAAATTTTGCAGATTTGGTCATTTCTGGAGAACTCATTGAAAATGTCTTAAAAAGTGGCAAAATTGAATCAAATGAGGGGTCTAGTTCCAAAAGACCTATGTACCGAAAAAAAGAGAATGAAGTTAACAATGCAAACTCTTACAACAAGGATTCATCGAAAAGTGTTACAATAACCCAGCCAAGGGTTAAGAAAGAGGAAACAAACACTAATCGAGCAGAGTCCAGAGGATCTCGAAAGGAAAATGAAAGGTTGTATTTTACACCTTTACCAGTACCATATGCTGAGATCTATGATTCGCTGTTAAAAGCAGATGTCATACGGCCCTATCCTTTGGTTCCCATGCAACCACCATTCCCTCCTTGGTATGATACAAAGGCACACTGTGTTTACCATGAAGGAATTACGGGTCATTCTATTGAAAACTGTTTGGCATTCAAAAGGGTGGTTCAAAATTTGATCAACACTGGAAAGTTGGAATTCAATACACCATCTGCATCAAATCATCCATTGCCAAATCATGGAGATAAAAACGTGAATGCAATTCAGGAAGAGAACAGAAAGAAAGCAAAAATTGACATTTCTGAAATTAAATCTCCTTTTGTTTGGGTATTCCAACAACTCTCTTTAGCCGGTATAATTCCACAACAATTCAGGCCAAAGCAGAATGAAGGCAAGAATTATTGTGAATATCATCAAGAGAAGGGGCATAAAATTCAACTATGTCCTGAGTTTAGGGATTTGGTGCAAAAATTGATGAACAACAGAGAAATAGAACTCTTTGAAGAAGAACCAGGAAAAAAAGAAGATGATGTTTGCTCATCAGAGGATTCTAAACCTAGTCAAAGAATAAATGATCCTGTGATCATTAATGTGAAATCATCTACGGTGATTCCTACACCAATAAAGCCGAAAGTAGTTATCACCACTCCTCTACCATTTCCATACAAAGATACCCGCAGGGTACCTTGGAATTATACTACCAATGTTTCAATGGTAGGAGGATCTGTTTCTCTAGAAAAAACAGAAGAGAAAATACAGAGTTTGGGTACAACATCGACGTCTGAAGCAGTAAGCGAAGTCGGGTTCTTTACAAGAAGTGGGAGATGTTACTCTCCCAAAACATCCAATGCTTCAGAACAAGTGAAAGCAAAAGGAAAAGCCATGGCAATACCTCATAAGGTATTTGATGATGAATCCCCTCCAGCATTCAATGAGCCTGTGACAGAAAAACAAGCCCAAGAATTTTTGAAATTCCTGAAACATAGTGAGTATAGTGTGGTTGAACAAAACAACAAGCGAGAATTTCTATTCTTGATCTATTGATGAAATACCGGAAGGCGGAATGGGGTCAGTAAAAGCTTTGAACATCACGACACATTGTCATGGTCATGTGTTGCCAGGAGTATTGATTGACAATGGATCTGCTCTCAACTTGATGCCTCTAGTCACACTTCAAAGAATGCCTGTGGATCAATCACACATGAAGAGTTATCAGAATGTAGTGCGAGCCTTTGATGGTACTCAAAAAGAGGTGCTCGGGAAAATGGAAATACCGTTGTTAATTGGACCAGTCGTGTACAATATTGACTTTGTGGTGATGGACATCCACCATACATATAATTGTTTATTAGGGAGGCCATGGATTCATTCAGCAGGAGCGTTCCTTCTTCATTACATCAGAAATTGAAATTTGTTGTTGATGGACAACTAATATGCGTAGGAGCTGAAGAAGAAATCATTGCGTCTATAACAAGTGATGTTCCATATATTGAAACCAATGATGATGCACTTGAATGCTCTTTCCGAGCCCTTGAATTTGTCAATGCAACCTTTATTGCAGAAGGAAGCAAAATTCCATATCCCAGATTATCTGATTGCACCAAGATGACGGTATGACAAACTTTAGGCATCAGAGCTAAAGCTGGGAAAGGTTTAGGAAAGAGTCTTCAAGGGATTTCGGTTCCTATAAATATACAGATGAAGAAAGATCGTTTTGGGCTTGGATTTAAGCCCAATTTTCAGCAAAAGAACAAAGAGATGAAAAGAAGATGTGAAGACAGAAAGGCAAGGTTGAAAAGGGAAAGAAATCCTTTGGGAACACATGTTTTTCCCACAGTTGAAGACCACATTCAGATCAGGGGGAACAATTAATGTAGAACAGCAGCTTGTTGAAGCCTTTAAAGAAGAAAAGTTGACGAAAGATCAAAACATAGTTGAAGAAGCTATGAATGGATTATTTATCAACATGATCATGAATGACAACAAGACTGGCAAATACTTGGATAGGATTCGCCCATGTTTTCCTGGAGAAACACTCAACAATTGGACCACTGAAGATCTTCCTATAGTTTTTAATATTAACGCAGAGTAATATTCAGAACTAATCTTTATGTTTAGCTCAAAAATATGAAAACTTTTTGTTATCTTGTAAAGGAAATTATGTTAAATATAAGAAATTTTCTTTAAAATTTTCAGATGGAAATCATTCTTTACATTTTCTTACATTTTTACATTTATTTATTTCATAAATTTACTATATTCTTTCGGAAATATGTCCGACTTAAATTTGCAGGTGTCACCATGTTAATAGCATGTTTATTCCTAAATTTAATCAAGAGATTAATTTAGAGCAACCCATATGTCTGGAAGAAATCAATGGGTGTGAGTATGAACTGGAATGTGATGTGCCTACTGAACTATTAAGATTGGTAGAAAAAGAAGACAAACAAATTCTACCCCATAAAGAAGAGATTGAGAATGTGAATTTGGGAACAGATAAAGAAATGAAAGAGGTGAAAATTGGTACTACTCTGACAATCCAGATAAAACAAGAATTGATAAATCTCCTTCAAGAGTTCAAAGATATCTTTTCCTGGTCTTATCAAGATATGCCTGGTTTAAGCACATATATAGTGATACACAAGCTTCCAATCAATCCAGAATATAAACCGGTCCAACAAAAGCTCAGACGAATGAGGCCAGAAATGTTGTTGCAGATCAAAGAGGAAGTGATGAAACAGATCAATGCAGGTTTCCTACAGGCAGCTAAATACCCAGAATGGGTAGCCAACATTGTTCCCGTACCCAAGAAAAATGGAAAAGTTCGAATGTGTGTGGATTACAGAGATCTCAACAAAGCTAGTCCGAAAGATAGCTTTCCATTACCCCACATAGACACATTGGTGGACAATACTGCAGGACACGCATGGTTTTCTTTTATGGATGGATTTTTAGGATATAATCAGATAAAAATGAATCCTGAAGACATGGAAAAAACAACATTTGTAACCATGTGGGGCACATTCTGCTACAAAGTGATGCCATTTGGATTGAAAAATACAGGGGCAACGTATCAAAGAGCCATGGTAACTTTGTTTCATGACATGATGCACAAAGAGATTGAAGTATACGTGGATGACATGATTGCCAAATCCCGAACTGAAGAAGAACATATTCAAAACCTGAGAAAGCTTTTCCAGAGATTGAGAAAGTATCAATTAAAGCTCAACCCCGCAAAATGCACTTTTGGGGTAACTTCTGGGAAACTTTTGGGATTTGTGGTCAGCAAAAAAGGAATTGAGATTGATCCAGATAAAGTAAAAGCAATTCAAAATCTCCCACCACCCAATACAAAAAAAGAAGTTCGAGGCTTTTTGGGAAGATTAAATTATATATCTCGGTTCATTTCTCAATTAACTGACAAATGTGATCCAGTGTTCAAATTACTTCGAAAGAACAATCCTGAAGTCTGGAATGAAGAATGTCAAGAAACTTTGGATATTATTAAGAAATATTTATCCAATGCCCCCATTTTAGTATCACCAATGCATGATAGACCGTTAATTCTCTACTTGACGGTCTTCGAAAATTCGATGGGATGTGTACTAGGACAGCATGATGAATCTGGAAGGAAAGAAAAAGCTATTTATTATCTGAGTAAAAAATTTACTGATTGTGAAATTCGATATCCACCAATACAAAAATTATGTTGTGCCTTGATGTGGACTACTCGAAGACTCAGACAATATGTTATACCATACTACTTGGTTGATATCAAAACTTGATCCTTTGAAATTCTTAATGGAATCACCAGCTTTGACAGGCAGAATGGCTAGATGGCAGATGTTATTATCTGAGTTTGATATTGTATATGTCAACCAAAAAGCAATAAAAGGAAGTGTAATAGCTGATTTTCTGGCCAGTCGTGTATCAAATGATTATCAGCCTTTGAACTTCAATTTTCCCGATGAAGATTTGTTGTGCATATCCATGAATGAAGAAGCCAGAACAAATGATGCATCTGCATTTTGGAAGCTTTACTTTGACGGAGCATCTAATGCTTTGGGACGAGGAATCGGGGCAGTGTTAATTTCTCCAGAAAATATTTATTATCCCTTTACAAGTAGACTGGAGTTCTTTTGCACCAATAACATGGCGGAATATGAAGCTTGTGTCATGGGATTGAAAGCAGCTATAGAAAGAAAAATCAAATGTCTCAAAATATATGGAGATTCATCGTTAGTGGTGTATCAATTGCGAGGAGAATGGGAAACAAAAGATCCTAAATTGTTGGAATATCGAAAATTTACCCTCGAATTAGTGAAAGAATTTGAGAGAGTTACCTTCAATTATCTCCCTCGAGAAGAAAATCAAATGGCAGATGCTTTGGCTACATTAGCTGCTATGTTTCAGGCAACTAAGAAAGTTGATATGATGCCAATCAAAATGCAAGTATATGAAATTCCTGCACATTGTTATAGTGTGGAAGAAGAGGTAGATGGTAAACCATGGTATCATGATATTTTGCAATATATCAAAAATCAAAGTTATCCACCAAATGCATCGGAAATTGATAAAAGAACCTTGAGAAGAATGGCTGCTGGATATTTTCTTGATGGAGAGATTATGTATAGAAGAAGCAATGATCAAATGCTATTGAGATGTTTAAATACCAGCGAAGTAGAAGCATAATGAAGAAGTACACAGTGGAATATGTGGAACACATGCAAATGGTCTTTCCATGGCCAGAAAAATAATGAGATATGGATACTATTGGGCTACCATGCACACAGATTGTATTGATTATGCAAGGAAATGTCATAAATGCCAGATATATGCAGACAAGATTCATGTACCCCCATCTCCTTTACATGTAATGACAACACCCTGGCCATTTTCTATGTGGGGAATAGATGTCATTGGTGCAATCACACCAAAAGCATCGAATGGACATTGTTTCATCCTTGTGGCAATTGATTATTTTACCAAATGGGTTGAAGCTACTTCATATGCCAATATTAAGAGGTCCACAGTCTGCAAATTCATAAAGAAAGAGATAGTTTGCCGGTATGGCCTACCAGAAAGGATCATTACAGATAATGCTCTGAACCTGAACAACAAAATGATGACCGAACTTTGTGCACAGTTTAAGATCAAACATGCAAACTCAGTGGCATATCGTCCAAAGATGAATGGGGCAGTTGAAGCAGCAAATAAGAACATCAAGAGAATCATTACAAAGACCACTGAAACTTACAAAGATTGGCACGAGAAGTTACCTTTTGCTTTATATGCATACCGAACTACTGTTCGAACATCTACTGGGGCAACACCGTTTTCTTTAGTCTATGGGATGGAAGCAGTCTTACCAATTGAAGTTGAGATTCCATCTCTTCGAATATTGAGAGAAACAAAATTAGATGAATCTGAATGGATCCAAGCTAGAGTTGATCAATTGAACCTGGTTGAGGAGAAAAGATTGAAAGCTATTTGCCATGGACAAATGTATCAGAAACGGATGATGAAGTCTCATGACAAGAAAGTACATCTAAGAGAATTCCAAGAGGGTGATACAGTACTAAAAAAGATCTTGCCTATACATAAAGATTTCCGTGGGAAATGGATGCCTAATTGGGAAGGACCGTACGTTGTGAAAAAGGCCTTTTCCGGAGGAGCGTTGATCTTGGTAGAAATGGATGGAAAAATTCTGAGAAATCCAATAAACTCGGATTCTGTCAAGAAATATTATGCTTGAAGAGAAAAAGAAAGAAAAAAAAAAATGGAAAAAAAGAAAAAAGGGAGTTCAAGATGAAAACCCGCAAAGGGCATCTTGTAACCAGAGGAAGGATTTGAGTTGAAAACCTGAAAAGGCGGCTCAAATGCAGGTTGATATTAGGCATCTGGCAATTGAACCCTCTTAAGATTTTGACAGTTTGGGAGAAACTTCACAGCTACAAGCATTTTGACAACGTTTGAGATCTTCCAGACAAAAGCTTACATCATTTCTCTAAATTGTGTCAACTTGATTAATTTAGAAATACTTATGCTAATAATTTGTTGAGACATTTGAATTTTTATCAATCTTATGTTTGTCATAACTTTGAATACAATTCTATCTATTTCAAGTTCAATTTATTTGAGATTCAATTTATTTTCGAAAATTCAATTTATTCTTCTATGAATTAACATAATTTATTGATAAAAATTCTATCTATTTCAAGTTCAATTTATTTGAGATTCAATTTATTTTCGAAAATTCAATTTATTCTTCTATGAATTAACATAATTTTGAAATAAGTTGAAGATTTCTGAATATCACTTTATGTTAATACTTTTAAATGCATGGAATACAAAGTAAACCAATCATCATCATCATAAATCCATGAACAAGTCATTATTTGCACTATGGATATATAGGGAAACATTGGTTACAATATTCAAAAGTTGAAGATGACCAGTTTTACTGTTAACTAAATCGTTCCATGATTTGAAAAGAATGGGATATATTGGAACAGCAGAAGAGACAGCTGTCGTAGCAGTCATTGCAAGAAAATGCACCAATAAAAATCTTCTAGTTCATCATGATGATGTTTATTGCTTCCATCAAGATTGTTACACGGGATGCTACCGACAACAAGGTCGAATCCGCCAAATCTATTCATCAATTGCTCCAACCGATCATCATTCAGTTCTTGCACATCTGTTTTCAAAGATATACTAAGACAGTAGAAGGCGACCTCTTTAGCACTGATTCCAGCAAAAAGAAACAAGACATTGATATCACTGGGAAACATGTCTCTATACAGATCCTTGTGTATGGTTTTAAGGAAACCTAGAAGCATTTCCACCTCATCAGGTTCAAGTGGAGCAACTTTATTCCTTCCAACCCATACTAGATTCTATTTTCAGCACTCATCAAGAACATACTTCTGGACACTCGAATGTGGCTCTTTGTCATAAGCTTCAAGAGCCTTACAGATCCTTTCTGTCAATTTGGCACTTCCTGTACATGTTTATAAATAGTTCAACTTTGTTCTTGGATTCCAAGAAGGCTATCATTTCTTTGTCAATGGAAAAGCATCAACACATGGAGGAAACAGAATAAGAGAAATCTGTTATTAATTGGCAGAATTATGAATATAGCCCTTTTCAGTGTAGTAGCATGAAATGCTTCGAATCTACAAATTTTGGCTTTACATAGAATAAGTACTGTGATATCCCAGTCCAAACATTAACTGGAACAAATGCCATGTGCTCATAGCATCTTCTGGAAGTGTTCTTTGAGTTATCTGATCTGATTTGGTAAAATTAATCATTAAATTTGGAAGAGGAATGTGCTCATAGCATCTTCTGGAAGTGTTCTTTAAGTTATCTGATCTGGTTGGTAAAACCAATCATTGAATTTAAAAGATAAATGTGCTAATAGCATCTTATGGAAGTGTTCTTTGAGTTATCTGATCTGGTTTGGTATGAAACCACAGAACCAATCATTAAATTTGAAAGATGAATTTGCTCATAGTAGAAATAAGAAGACTCAATAGCATCTTCTGGAAGTGTTCTTTGAGTTATTTGATCTGGTTTGATATGAAACCACAGAACCAATCATTGGATTTGAAAGATGAATTTGCTCATAGTAGAAATAAGGAGACTCAATAGCATCTTCTGGAAGTGTTCTTTGAGTTATTTGATCTGGTTTGGTAGGAACTACAGAACCAATCATTGGAATTAAAAGATGAACTACATGATCGTCTTCATTAAGAAGCTTCTTTTCAAGCTTCTTCTGTTTATTCCTTTCCCAAAAATCATAGCCCAAATTTCGCCTTTTCTTGTAATGGGGATCATCGCATAATGGCTTCCCATCTTTTACCGGAAGAAATGTGTCAGTAACCTTAGCCATTTGAGCAGTACATATAAAATTTGTCAATTCTGCAATTGATGAATCTGGACCACATTTCTCCAGGGCTATTGAAGCTTCAACCTCTGAGAATTCCATTTTTGTCAAGTATAACAGTTTATTCTCCTCATCAGAATCAGAATTCAAGATTTCTCGATATTAAAAGAACTATCGATATCTGTGAAATCATCTGAAAAGGTCACTTCATAATCAGATGAGTTGTTATCATAATCAACATGTTGCATGAATGCAAGCTTTTCAAGAGCCTATACTATTGAGTTTTATTCTCAAGAGGTTTTGTGACATTATATCTACACTTACATTTATCAAAGATGATAGATTCTCTGATTTGAAGAAGAAAGATCTATTGGGTTTTTACAATTGAAGAAACACTCAATTCACCAATCTGAAATCAAATAACTTAACATTCATGCATCATATTTAGGTATTTGCAAAAATAGGTGCATTTTCATTCATTTTTATCCATGTTGAATTTTTAACAGGAATTTCAAGGATTTTAGCAAAGATTTTAAATCCATAACAATGGATCAACATTTCCAGAGAAAGTTCATAATGAGAAGAACTCATCTGAAGAAGGAAGAAGAAGTTCATAATGAGAAGAATTTGTTCAACCTTTTGCCTAAATTCATCACTTGATGGATCAGCTTTTCCAGAGAAAGTTCATAATGAGAAGAACTCATCTGAAGAAGGAAGAAGAAGTTCATAATGAGAAGAACTTGTTCAACCTTTTGCCTGAATTCATCAATTGATGGATCAGCTTTTCCAGAGAAAGTTCATAATGAGAAGAACTCATCTGAAGAAGGAAGAAGAAGTTCATAATGAGAAGAACTTGTTCAACCTTTTGTTTAAATTCATCATTTGATGGATTAACATTGCCAGGTAGAGTTCATAATGAGAAGAACTCGTCATCTGAAGAAGAATAAATTCATAATGAGAAGAATTTGTTCAACTTTTTGTTCAAAACCATCACTTGATGGATCAAACTTTCCAGAGGAAGTTCATAATGAGAAGAACGCATCTGAAGAAGGAAGAAGAAGTTCATAATGAGAAGAATTTGTTCAACCTTTTGCCTGAATTCATCACTTGATGGATCAGCTTTTCCAGAGAAAGTTCATAATGAGAAGAACTCATCTGAAGAAGGAAGAAGAAGTTCATAATGAGAAGAACTTGTTCAACCTTTTGCCTGAATTCATCAATTGATGGATCAGCTTTTCCAGAGAAAGTTCATAATGAGAAGAACTCATCTGAAGAAGGAAGAAGAAGTTCATAATGAGAAGAACTTGTTCAACCTTTTGTTTAAATTCATCAATTGATGGATTAACATTGCCAGATAGAGTTCATAATCAGAAGAACTCGTCATCTGAAGAAGAAGAGTTCATAATGAGAAGAATTCGTCATCTGAAGAAGGAAGAATAAGTTCATAATGAGAAGAATTTGTTCAACCTTTTGTTTAAATTCATCATTTGATGGATCAACATTGCCAGGTAGAGTTCATAATGAGAAGAATTCATCTGAAGAAAAAGAAGTTCATAATGAGAAGAACTCATCTGAAGAAGAAGAAGTTCACAATGAGAAGAGCTTGTTCAACCTTTTGCATAATTCTATCACAGAAGTAGATAGATTAGCATCAACATTTCCAGAAAAAGTTCATAATGAGAAGAACTCATCTGAAAAAGAAAGAAGAAGTTCATAATGAGAAGAGCTTATTTAACCTTTTGAATGACTCTATCACATAAGGAAATAGGTCAACATCATCCCCAGCGGAAAGTTCATAATGAGAAGAACTCATCTGAAGAAAGAGAAGAATTTATTCAACATCTCCATCATAATCAAGTGAAGCCAAATGGATAAAAAAAATTTATTATCTTTTCGTCTTTGCCCTATTCTTGTTAACACAAGAATGAGCAAAGAGGGGCAGCTGAAGATACTAATTTTTACCCATTTTGATTTATTTATTATTATTATTATTATAATTATTATTATTATAAATATTATTATTATTATTAAATATATTAAATATATAAATAATAATAATAAATACAAGCCCAAAAATCAAAGCCCCAATCAACTGGCCCAAACCAAACTAAAACCCTAAACATTTAGGGTTTCAGCTAGGGTTTCTAACCCTAGCGCCGCAGCCGCCTCTGCCTCCAGCCGCCCCACGTCGACGGTCAGCTGCCACATGCTCGAATCCACTTCAGCCACGACGCCGCCGCCTCGCTGAAGAATCCAGAAGCTTTGCTGCTTCAACACCCGCCGCCCACGTCGCAAGCTCTATGGGGTGAGTCACCACATAGCTCGGTGACTCACCGAACTCCACCTTTCGGACCGGTCCGAGATAAGCGCCGGTGATGGCTATAAAGCCATCACCTAACCTGCAAAAAAAAAAAGGAGAGAGAGGTAGCCAACAGAAAAAAAAAAAGAAGAACGGAGAACAAAAAAAAAAAAAAAGAAAACCCCACAACACAATAAGGAAAGGAAGAAGAGAGACTTACCGTGAAAGCCACCGCCTTGATCGGAGTCACCACCGGCCTCTAGACATCACCAAAAACCTTCGAAAACCGAAGGTATTTTTTTAGATCTACTCCGATCGGGAGCCGTTTAGAAGAAAAGACCATCGGAACCGTCATTAGGACGGTCCGATCTACGTTTTAATGTAAAAAAAATGATTCCGGCCACCTGGCTTCTCTCTGTTTTAGAGAGAAGCGAGAGAGAAAATTCTCTCTCAGAGAGAGAGAGAGGAGAAAATGAGAAATGAAGGCTGGCCCTTCGGGCCAGCCGTTTCAGACCTTAAATAGGCCTTCCCGAACGACGTCGTTTCAGGAAGGACTATTTGTGCAAATTTTAATTGTTAAATCCCGTCCGCAGCCATTATAACTTGTATCTCTTATATTTTAGTCACTAAATCGAGTTTATAATCCTTTTAATTCAGATCTTTAATTTTAATTTTATTTATTTTAGTCCTTTGTATTAAAATAATATATTTAGGGTAAATAATAGATTTAGTCCTATAATTTTAATAATTAATATCTTAATCTGAATAGTATGTTTTAATTTATTTTATTCTAATATCCGAATTTTATATAATTTTATTTTAGTCACTAAATTAATAAATAAGAAAATAGCATGTTTAATCCCTATAATTTTGATTAATTATGAATTAGATATTTAATTTTACTATAATGTAGTCACTAATTTTAAATCTTTTTATTTATTTTATTGCTTTTAAATATATAGTTCTAATTGTATTTTATTTGTTTAATTTTACTTGTTATATATTTAAATATTATTATTATGTAGTCATAAATATATATATAATAAATAATAATTTATTTTTTTTAAAAATAAATTATTTTAACATTTATTTGTCAATATCAAAGAAAAGGGCAGTCTTAATACAACTGGATGTCCTATTATGGTATTTTAAAATTAAATATTATAAAAAATTATTATTTAATTTATTCAAATTAATATTTATTAATATCAAAGAAAAGAGCTGTCTTAAGGCACCTAGAAGTCCTTTTTCGATATTTTTAAATATTTTTATATAATTTTGAAATAATAGGATTATAAATTAAATATTTTGAATTTTTAAATTTTAATAATAGGGACAATTTATAATTAAAAAGTACCAATTTTGGGCGTTGTAGGGGTGCTAATCCTTCCCTAAACGTAACAGACCACGAATCCCTTTTTATTATTAAAAAGAACGAATTTTTGGTTATAAACGCAGATCAGTTCATTTTTTTAATTGATGTTTTCTTAAAACTCTTTAAAAAAATAATTTTTAGGTATTCGACCTACCTGACCCAAAAGGCCGATGACGACTCTCAAATTATTTTCAAAACCATTTATTCATATCAATTTTCCTGCCAAATAAATTTTCGTACCCGGACGAAAACCGGTTATGACACCAATCATTAAGGTGCGATTGGAACAACGTAAAAACCGGGTGATTTTAATAAAAACATTTTCTTTTTCTTTTTAATCAAATACTGAGTTTTAAGGTCTGCGAAAATCCAGAAATCGGGTTCGAGAGTCAGTTAAGGGTGGTTTTTATTTAGTTGATTACCCTATATTTAAAATCGAAAATTTTGAGTTCGATCTTTATTTAGTTTGAAAATCATTACGGATGCACAATTGAAAATGGTATTCATTTATTAAAGCCGATAGCATTCTCTCCTAACATAAACGCGAGAGATCAACTATTGTGCTTAATAATTGAATATTGCATCGTTTTTAGAAAATCATAATGTGGTTTTGAAAATGATGTCGACTTATTTTGGGAATCATCAGTAGTCACCCCCTGAGCATACTTGCGGGAGATAAACTATTAATTCCCTGATAAATGAACATTGCCTTAGATTTATAAATAAAATGCACTGACAAAATTTTATTCATCCTAATTAAACTAAAAGTAAATTAAGGTTTTTTTTTCTAGTTTAAAGTGTCACATAAACATGATCGAAGTTCGAGGACTAAAAAGGTCAAGTTCTAAAAATATCGATTTCTAAAAGATTTGAAAGTCTAAGGACCTAAATTGATAATTTCTAAAGTTAGGGGGCTAATTAAAAACCTAATTATTATCTAAATTATTAAACTTAAAGTTTTTTAGAAAATATTAATTATTAATTAATTTTAGAATTGAGCAATCGATTCGAGTAATCGGGCATCTTATGCGAAAACTCGACTCGAATTGCTCTCTAATTAAACTAGAGTGTTGTCCTAATTGCTAAGCTTGATTCGAATATTAAATTAAATCTAAGAATCTACATTATGGAAAAAATGAAACATTTAATAAACTTAAATAAAAAAAATAAAATAATAAAAAAACCTAAATATGAGGACCTAATTGCATAAATTTGAAATTACTAAACTAAAAGGGAATAAATTAAACATGAAAAAGGGGCTAAATTAATATAAATTGAAAATTAAAGTTTAATTCAAAATAAAATAAAACTAAACAGATTAGTGACTAAAATACAAAACACACGTAATATACAGGGATCTAAGAGTAATTTTTCATTTTATTAAGCCTAAAAAGTAGTATGTTAAATAAAATGATAAAATTATAGAATCAATCCACATACATTTTAAAAAAAATTAAATAGTCACTACACATGACTAAAATGCAAAAACACAACAAACTTAGAGGGACTAAAAAGAAATTTCACTAAAATAAATAAAAATAGGCAAATAAAAGGGAAAAATATATTCGAACCCTACTGGACTAAAATTTACAAACACGCTAAACCTGAGAGACTAAAACGTGAATAACAAAAAAAATAAAACATGCATGGCAGAAAATAAAATAGCAGTTTTGGTCCCTGCAAGGACCAAACTGTAAAAACACAGCAAAGGTTCAGGGGCCTTAACACAATTAGACCCTTAAGTTTCTCGATATATACCAATAAATCTTTTTTTCATTTCCTCGCTAAACAAAAAAAAGGGAGAAACTCTTCCCTCTCCCTTCGACCATCCCACTGCCGACAATCGTGCCCCACCTCTGGCCGCCACACATGGTGGTCGAAAAACCAAAACGACCTAAACTTCCCCGAGCCTAGATCTATCCTCCTAGAGCCTATTTTAGGAATTAAAATACCCGAAAACACCCTAGAACTATCCAAAAATAGCCTAAAACCTTTCGACTACCCGGACTTCGACGACCCTCTGACGACCCAGGTAAGATTTTGAATTTACTCCTTTTTATTTTTGTATTATTTTTATTATGGAATAGTGGTTTTTTGGTTGATGTTCGAAATATAAAATACTATTTTGGGTCTGTTATTTGCTATCTATTAGTGTTTAGGGGAAACTAAAGCAACATTTTGTTTTGAAAATAAAAAACTACTGAGATTCAAAGTAGAAAAACACACGAAAAGAAAAAAAAATAAAAAATGATGTTCAAATGTAAAAAAAACACAGAGAAAATAACCTTCAAATACTTGTTTATTGCTTTTGAACCAAGTGTTACAGTGTTTTTGAGAGATTTTTTAAAATCATGTTTACATATTTTTTGCTGGGTTAAATACCCATTTTCATATAAAAAAAATATCATTTCTATTATGTTGCTTGTGTCTTGTTTTGTAGGGTGGCATGGAGTGCTTGCTGCTGCCGATGTGCACGGTTAATTGGGGCAGGAGCAGGTGGTTTCTGATTGGGGGGGAAATGACAGGATTGGTTGGGTATAGTGGGTGGTTGCCCAGTTGGGTTAGACCCGGGTCGGGTCGGATTCGGGTGAGCCCGGTTTGGGTTTAAGGGTTTTAACTAGTTTGGGTTTTGTTTGGGTTGATTTTGGTTGGTTTTAATATTTGGGTTTGGGGTGTAAAATGTAAAAGGGGTTTGGGCTTCTGGTGGTTTTAGAAAAATGGAGCTTACAATTGCTCTTCTTTGCTCATTGCTATGAAAGAGAATGAAGTAAAGATAATAAAGCACCATTTTGACTCAATATTTGCTCTTCAAGTCGCAGGTTCTTCTCATTGTGATTTTTCTTCTGGAAATGTTGATCCATTTAGTGAGGTATTGCTGATTCGAAGTGTTGTGAATCTAGCAATATGTCAAATAAGTTCTTCTCATTATGAACTTCTTCTCCCCCTGTCGGATGAGTTCTTCTCATTATGAACTCTCCATTTGAAAATGTTAATCCCTCAGCAAGGCGTCATGATTCGAAATGTCGTGAATCGAGTGATAGGTCAAACAAATTCTTCTCATCGTGATTTTTCTTTTAAAAATGTTGATCCCTTAAGTGAGGTGTTACTGATTCGAAGTGTTGTGAATCTAGCAATAGGTCAAACAAGTTCTTCTCATTATGAACTTCTTCTCCCCTTATCGGATGAGTTCTTCTCATTATGAACTCTCCATTTGAAAATGTTAATCCCTCAAGCAAGGCGTCACTGATTCAAAATATCGTGAATCGAGTGATAGGTCAAACAATTCTTCTCATCGTGATTTTTCTTTTGGAAATGTTAATCCCTTAAGTGAGGTGTTACTGATTCGAAGTATTGTGAATCTAGCAATAGGTCGAACAAGTTCTTCTCATTATGAACTTCTTCTCCTTTGTCGGATGAGTTCTTCTCATTATGAACTCTCCATTTTAAAATGTCAATCCCTTAAGCGAGGCGTCACTGATTCGAAATGTCGTGAATCGAGTGATAGGTCAAATAAGTTCTTCTCATTATAAACTTTCTCTCCCTCTTTCGGAGGAGATTCTCTCATTATGAACTCTCCAATGGAAATATCAATCCCTCAAGCGAGACATTGCTGCTTCAAAATATTGTGAATCGAGCAATAGGTCGAACAAGTTCTTCTCATTATGAACCTCTTCTCCCTCTTTCGGATAAGTTCTTCTCATTATGAACTCTCCATTTGAAATGTTAATCCCTAAAGTGAGGCGTCGCTGATTTAAATATCGTGAATCGAGCGATAGGTCGAACAAGCTCTTCTCATTATGAACTTCTTCTCCCACTTTCGGATGAGTTCTTCTCATTATGAACTCTCCATTTGAAATGTTAATCCCTCAAGCGAGGCGCCACTAATTCGAAATGTCGTGAATCGAGTGATAAATTGAACAAGCTATTCTCATTATGAACTTCTTTTCCCTTTTTCGGGTGAGTTCTTCTCATATGAACTCTCCATTGGAAATGTTGATCAGTTCATCTTCTCTTTGAAGATTTTTAAACCTGCAAAAGGTTATCATGTGCCAGTGATTTGGTGTTTGAAGTACCCGAAGGTATTGACCTCAAGATCTTCAAATTTGTTACGATCCATGAAAGATATGGATTGAATCTTTGCTGAAGTTGTGAAATGAATCTTTGTTGGCTCTTTGAATTCCTATCAAATATTCAAAACTTGATGTAAAATGAATGTGTATGCTCATATTCAATAAATGCTTGAGTACGCATGATGTGATTTTTGTGTTTTTGGGGTTTAAGGTCTCGTAAGCCTTTGTTTCCCTCTTTTATCATCATCGAGTCTTTGTCCTCACCGACTCCTTTTCTGATTTGTAATCTTTCTCATTTTTATGTGTTATTCAGGCTGCTGTCACTCTTCTCTCACCTTTTCATATATTACTTGCTTTAATTAGTGTAAATATCGAACGAATGGACGACATTGGATTCCCAGTATTTTTACAGGTTAATCAAAAAATAATACTGAGAATTTTTAGAATTTGGATTATGCTAGGATACTTGTGGCATGCATGAATGAATAATTTAAAGATTGAAATTATAATCGTGAAATTTATTGATAAAAGATAAGTTTACATAAAGTCATGGCATTCAAAAAATTGAACAGATATTCTGGAAGCAAAATTATATTACATAATGAATTCTAGCCAAGTGTTCCTGAATCAGTTAATTTGGCGTCTCGAGGTGATCCTTTGTCTGGAAGATCTCGAGGGGTGGCAGAGTTGTTTGCAGAAGTGAAGTCATTCACGAACTACCAGTCTTTCAAGGGGGTCTATTTGCCGGATGCCTAATATCAAAACGCATTTGAGCCACCCTTTCAAGTTTTCAACTCAAATCCTTCATTGGTTTCAAGACGCCCTTTGCGGGTTTCACCTTGAACCTCTCATTTTCTTTCCCTTTTTCTTTCTTTTTTTTCTTTATTTTAGGCGTAATATTTCTTGACATAGTCTGAATTTATTGGGTTTTTCAGTACTCTTCCGTCTATCTTTGCCAAAATTAAAGCTCCCCGGAGAAGGCCTTTTTGAAACGTAGGGCCCTCCCAATTGGGTATCCATTTTCCGTGAAAATCTTTCTGGATTGGAAAAATCTTCTTCATACTAGATCCCCCTCTTAGAACTCTCTTGGGCTTACTTTCTTGTAGTGGGCTCTTATCATCCTCTTTTGGTACATTTGTCCATGAATATATCATTCATCATTTTCTCTTCAATAAGATTCTGTTGATTAAAGAGAGATTGAATCCATTCTGCTTCATCCAACTCTATTTCCTTTAAGACTCGAAGTGATGGAATTTCAACCTCAATATGTACGATTGCCTCTGTCCGTATACCAGAGAGAAGGGTGTTTCCCCTTCAATGTACGCACATTCATTCTATATCCATATAGGGCAAAGGGAAATTTCTCGTGCCAATCTATGTAAGTCTCTATAGTCTTTGTACGATCATTTTTGTTCTTGTTTGCTGCTTCTACTGCCCCATTCATTTTGGGTGGTAGATTACAAAGTTGGAATGTCTTATCTTGAACTGCGCACAGAGTTCATCCATCATCTTGTGTTTAGATTAGTAGCATTATCTGTGATGATTTTTTTGGCAATCCATATCGACATATTATTTTACCTCTTTATGAATATACAAACTGTAGATCTCGTGATACTGGAATAGGAAGCAACCTCTACCCACTTTGTGAAGTAATCGATTGCCACTAAGATGAATTAATGCCCATTTGAAGTTTTCAGTGTAATTACCCCAATGACGTCCATGCCCACATAGAGAATGACCAGGGTGAGCTCATGACGTGCAAAGGTGAACGTGCAAAGGGTGGTGGTGGCCCAATAGTATCCATATCTCATAATCTTATGGTCATAGATAAACCATTTGCATGTGTTCCGCACGTTTCA